>NC_041384.1:293735120-293777126 GCF_002162155.2 Triticum dicoccoides
AAACCCTGATACTCCAAAAGGGATTTTCCAGTTTTTACATGAAGTGTGTCCAATTTTTTACGTAACCCTCTCTACTATTTTGCACATGCCCTGTGGGTGAATGATGATAACATGCCAAGTTTCAACATTTACAGAGTTAATTTTGTAGTGATTTTCATTTTCAAGGTCATTTAGCTCTCTAAATAAATCGGTAAATGACTGAAAAATAGTAAATGATGTCAGAACGTGTTGAAAATTGATGACCTCGCTTTGAATGGTGCATACGGAACGCAAAAAAATTCTGGAGTTCAAATAAGTTTTAAAAAATTTAGTGCCCTGATACTCCGGAAGAGATTGTCCAGTTTGTACACGAAGTGCATCCAGTTTTTGCCATAACCCTCTCTACTCTTTTTCACATGCCATGTAGGTGAAATGATGATACCATGCCAAGTTTCAACATTTTCAGAGTTCGTTTTATAGTGATTTTCAATTTCACGGTCATTTAGCTCTCTAAACAAATCAGTAAATGACTGAAAAATAGCAAATGATGTGAGAACGTGTTGAAAATTGATGACCTCGCTTTGAATGGTGCATACGAAACGCAAAAAATTCTGGATTTCAAATAAGTTTAAAAAAATGAAGTGCCCGTGTAACCGATGAGTTCTCATTCGAAACCCTGATACTCCGAAAGAGATTGTCCAGTTTGCACACGAAGTGTGTCTAGGTTTTGCCGTAACCCTCTCTACTATTTTGCACATGCAATGTGGGTGAAATGATGACACCATGCCAAGTTTCAACATTTTCAGAGTTCATTTTGTAGTGATTTTCAATTTCACGGTCATTTAGCTCTGTAAATAAATCGATAAATGACTGAAAATAGCAAATGACGTTCGAAAGTGTTGAAAATTGATGAGGTCGCTTTGAATGGTGCATAGGAACGCAAAAAAGTCTGGAGTTCAAATAAGTTTAAAAAATGAATTGCCCGTGTAACAGATGAGTTCTCGTCCGAAACCCTGATACTCCGAAAGAGATTGTCCAGTTTTGTACACGAAGTGTGTCCAGTTTTTGCCGTAACCCTCTACTCTTTTGCACATGCCATGTGGGTGAAATGATGACACCATGCCAAGTTTCAACCTTTTCAGAGTTCATTTTGTAGTGATTTTCAATGTCATGGTCATTTAGCTCTCTAAACAAATCGGTAAATGACTGAAGATAGCTAATGATGTTAGAAAGTGTTGAAAATTTATAATGTCGCTTTGAATGGTGAATAGGAACGCAAAAAAGTCTGTAGTTCAAATAAGTTTTAAAAAATGAATTGCCCGTGTAACAGATGAGTTCTCGTCCAAAACCCTGATACTCCGAAAGAGATTGTCCAGTTTGTACATGAAGTGTGTCCAGTTTTTGCCGTAACCCTCTACTCTTTTGCACATGCCATGTGGGTGAAATGATGATACCATGCCAAGTTTCAACCTTTTCAGAGTTCATTTTGTAGTGATTTTGAATGTCACGGTCATTTAGCTCTCTAAACAAATCGGTAAATGACTGAAAATAGCTAATGATGTTAGAAAGTGTTGAAAATTTATAACGTCGCTTTGAATGGTGCATAGGAACGCAAAAAAGTCTAGAGGTTGTACACGAAAATGAAGTGCCCGTGTAACCGATCAGTTCTCGTCCGAAAACCTGATACTCCGAAAGAGATTGTCGAGTTTGTAGACGAAGTGTGTCCAGTTTTTGCTGTAACCCTCTCTACTATTTTGCACATGCCATGTGGGTGAAATGATGATAACATGCCATTGTTCAACATTTTCAGAGTTCATTTTGTAGTGATTTTCAATTTCACGGTCATTTAGCTCTCTAAATAAATCGGTAAATGACTGAAAATAGGAAATGATGTTAGAAAGTGTTGAAAATTCATGACGACGATTTGAATGGTGCATACGGAAGGCAAAAAAAGTCCGGAGTTCAAATAAGTTTAAAAAATGAAGTGCCCGTGTAACAGATGAGTTCTCGTCCGAAACCCTGATACTCCAAAAGGGATTTTCCAGTTTTTACATGAAGTGTGTCCAATTTTTTACGTAACCCTCTCTACTATTTTGCACATGCCCTGTGGGTGAATGATGATAACATGCCAAGTTTCAACATTTACAGAGTTAATTTTGTAGTGATTTTCATTTTCAAGGTCATTTAGCTCTCTAAATAAATCGGCAAATGACTGAAAAATAGCAAATGATGTTAAAAAGTGTTGAAAATTGATGACATCTCTTTGTATGGTGCATTGGAACGCAAAAAAAATGTCTGGAGTTCAAATAAATTTAAAAAATGAAGTGCCCGTGTAACAGATGAATTCTCGTCCGAAACCCTGATACTCCGAAAGAGATTTTCTAGTTTGTACACGAAGTGGGTCCTGTTTTTTCCGCAACCCTCTATACTATTTTGCACATGCTATATGGGTGAATGATGATACCATGCGAAGTTTCAAAATTTTCAGAGTTCATTTTGTAGTGATTTTCAATTTCACGGTCATTTAGCTCTCTAAACAAATCGGTAAATCGCTAAAAAATAGCAAATGATGTCCGAACGTGTTTAAAATTGATGACCTCGCTTTGAATGGTGCATACGGAACGCAAAAAAAAGTCTGGAGTTCAAATAAGTTAAAAAAATGAAGTGCCCGTGTAACCGATGAGTTCTCGTCCGAAACCCTGATACTCCGAAAGAGATTGTCCAGTTTGTACACGAAGTGCGTCCGGTTTTTGCCGTAACCCTCCCTACTTTTTTTCACATGCCATGTAGGTGAAATGATGATACCATGCCAAGTTTCAACCTTTTCAGAGTTCATTTTGTAGTGATTTTCAATTTCACGGTCGTTTATCTCTCTAAACAAATCGGTAAATGACTGAAAAATAGCAAATGATGTCAGAACATGTTGAAAATTGATGACATCACTTTGAATGGTGCACACGGAACGCAAAAAAGTCTGGAGTTCAGATAAGTTTAAAAAAATGAAGTGCCTGTGTAACCGATGAGTTGTCATTCGAAACCCAGATACTCGGAAAGAGATTGTCCAGTTTGCACATGAAGAGTGTCTAGTTTTTGCCGTAACCCTCTCTACTATTTTGCACATGCAATGTGGGTGAAATCATGATACCATGCCAAGTTTCAACATTTTCAGAGTTCATTTTGTAGTGATTTTCAATTTCATGGTCATTTAGCTCTGTAAATAAATCGATAAATGACTGAAAATAGCAATGATGTTAGAAAGTGTTGAAAATTGATGAGGTCGCTTTGAATGGTGCATAGGAACGCAAAAAGTCGGGAGTTCAAATAAGTTTAAAAAAATGAATTGCCCATGTAACAGATGAGTTCTCGTCCGAAACCCTGCTACTCCGAAAGAGATTGTCCAGTTTGTACACGAAGTGCGTCCTGTTTTTGCCATAACCCTCTATACTCTTTTTCACATGCCATGTGGGTGAAATGATGACACCATGCCAAGTTTCAACCTTTTGAGACTTCATTTTGTAGTGATTTTCAATTTCACGGTCATTTAGCTCTCTAAATAAATCGGTAAATGACTGAAAATAGCAAATGATGTTAGAAAGAGTTGAAAATTGATGACATCGCTTTGAATGGTGCATACGGAACGCAAAAAAAGTCTGGAGTTCAAATAAGTTTAAAAAAATGAAGTGCCTGTGTAACCGATGAGTTCTCATTCGAAACCCTGATACTCCGAAAGAGAGTGTCCAGTTTGCACATGAAGTGTGTCTAGTTTTTGCCGTAACCCTCTCTACTATTTTGCACATGCAATGTGGGTGAAATGATGATACCATGCCAAGTTTCAACATTTTCAGAGTTCATTTTGTAGTGATTTTCAATTTCACAGTGATTTAGCTTTGTAAATAAATCGATAAATGACTGAAAATAGAAAATGATGCTTGAAAGTGTTGAAAATTGATCAGGTCGCTTTGAATGGTGCATAGGAACGCAAAAAAGTCTTGAGTTCAAATAAATTAAAAAAAAATGAATTGCCCATGTAACAGATGAGTTCTCGTCCGAAACCTTGATACTCCGAAAGAGATTGTCCAGTTTGTACACGAAGTGCGTCCGGTTTTTGCCTGTAACCCTCTATACTCTTTTTCACATGCCATGTGGGTGAAATGATGATATCATGCCAAGTTTCAACCTTTTGAGAGTTCATTTTGTAGTGATTTTCAATTTCATGGTCATTTAGCTCTCTAAATAAATCGGTAAATGACTGAAAATAGTAAATGATGTTAGAAAGAGTTGAAAATTGATAACATCGCTTTGAATGGTGCATACGGAACACAAAAAAGTCTGGAGTTCAAATAAGTTTAAAAAATGAAGTGCCCGTGTAACAGATGAGTTCTCGTTCGAAACCCTGATACTCCGAAAGAGATTTTCCAGTTTGTTCATGAAGTGCGTCTAGTTTTTGCCGTAACCCTCTCTACTATTTTGCACATGCTATTTGGGTGAATGATGATACCATGCCAAGTTTCAACATTTTCAGAGTTCATTTTGTAGTGATTTTCAATTTCATAGTCATTTAGCTCTCTAAACAAATCGGTAAATGACTGAAAAATAGCAAATGATGTTAGAAAGTGTTGAAAATTGATGACGTCACTTTGAATAGTGCATGGGAACGCCAAAAAATGACTAGAGTTCAAATAAGTTTAAAAAAATGAAGTCCCCGTGTAACAGATGAGTTCTTGTCCGAAACCCTAATACTCTGAAAGAGATTGTCCAGTTTGTACACAAAGTGCGTCCGGTTTTTGCCGTAACCCTCTCTACTCTTTTTCACATGCCATGTGGGCGAAATGATGATACCGTGCCAAGTTTTAACCTTTTCAGAGTTCATTTTGTAGTGATTTTCAATTTCACGGTCATTAACTCTCTAAACAAATCGGTAAATGGCTGAAAATAGCTAATGATGCTAGAAAGTGTTGAGAATTGATAACATCGCTTTGAATGGTACATACGGAACACAAAAAAGTCTGGAGTTCAAATAAGTTTAAAAAACGAAGTGCCCGTGTAACCGATGAGTTCTCGTTCGAATCCCTGATACTCCGAAAGAGATTGTCCAGTTTGTACACGAAGTGCATCCGGTTTTTGCCGTAACCCTCTCTACTATTTTTCACATGCTATGTGGGTGAATGATGATACCATCCCAAGTTTCAACATTTTCAGAGTTCATTTTGTAGTGATTTTCAATTTCATAGTAATTTAGCTCTCTAAACAAATCGGTAAATGACTGAAAAATAGCAAATGATGTTAGAAAGTTTTCAAAATTGATGACATCTCTTTTAATGGTGCATAGGAACGCAAAAAATGACTGGAGTTCAAATAAGTTAAAAAAATGAAGTGCCCGTGTAACAGATGAATTCTCATCCGAAACCCTGATACTCCGAAAGAGATTGTCCAGTTTGCACACGAAGTGCGTCCGGTTTTTTCCGTAACCTTCTCTACTCTTTTTCACATGCCATGTGGGTGAAATGATGATACCATGCCAAGTTTCAACCTTTTCAGAGTTCATTTTGTAGTGATTTCCAATTTCACGGTCATTTAGCTCTCTAAACAAATCGGTAAATGGCTGAAAATAGCTAATGATGTTAGAAAGTGTTGAAAATTGATAACATCGCTTTGAATGGTGCATACGGAACACAAAAATGTCTGGAGTTCAAATAAGTTTAAAAAATGAAGCGCCCGTGTAACAGATGAGTTCTCGTCCGAAACCTTGATACTCCGAAAGAGATTTTCCAGTTTGATCATGAAGTGCGTCCAGTTTTTGCCGTAACCCTCTCTACTATTTTGCACATGCTATTTGGGTGAATGATGATACCATGCCAAGTTTCAACATTTTCAGAGTTCATTTTGTAGTGATTTTCAATTTCATAGTCATTTAGCTCTTTAAACAAATCGGTAAATGACTGAAAAATAGCAAATGATGTTAGAAAGTGTTGAAAATTGATGACATCTCTTTGAATGGTGCATGGGAACGCCAAAAAATGACTGGAGTTCAAATAAGTTTAAAAAAATGAAGTCCCCGTGTAACAGATGAGTTCTTGTCCGAAACCCTGATACTCTGAAAGACATTGTCCAGTTTGTACACAAAGTGCGTCTTGTTTTTGCCGTAACCCTCTCTACTCTTTTTCACATGCCATGTGGGTGAAATGATGATACCGTGCCAAGTTTCAACCTTTTCAGAGTTCATTTTGTAGTGATTTCCAATTTCACAGTCATTTAGCTCTCTAAAGAAATCGGTAAATGGCTGAAAAATAGCAAATGATGTCAGAACGTGTTTAAAATTGATGACCTCTCTTTAAATGGTACATACGGAACACAAAAAAGTCTGGAGTTCAAATAAGTTTAAAAAATGAAGTTCCCATGTAACCGATGAGTTCTCGTTCGAAACCCTGATACTCCGAAAGAGATTGTCCAGTTTGTACACGAAGTGCGTCCGGTTTTTGCCGTAACCCTCTCTACTCTTTTTCACATGCTATGTGGGTGAATGATGATACCATCCCAAGTTTCAACATTTTCAGAGTTCATTTTGTAGTGATTTTCAATTTCATAGTAATTTAGCTCTCTAAACAAATCGGTAAATGACTGGAAAATAGAAAATGATGTTAGAAAGTGTTCAAAATTGATGACGTCTCATTTAGTGGTGCATAGGAATGCAAAAAATGACTGGAGTTCAAATAAGTTAAAAAATGAAGTGCCCGTGTAACAGATGAATTCTCGTCCGAAACCCTGATACTCCAAAAGAGATTGTCCAGTTTGTACACGAAGTGCGTCCGGTTTTTTCCGTAACCCTCTGTCGTGGGAAAGCTGATCCACGAACACCTATGGGGCCGGCGGAACGGGCCCCTTTCGGTTCGGCGGGGGGCGGAGGTCGCAGAAGAGCAGATCAAGGCGAGGCACACGAGCGGTTTACCCAGCTTCGGAGCTCTCCGGAGAGATAACACTCCTACTGCTGCTTGTCTGGTTGTATTATCTGGTGTTCTTGCTCTCGAGCCAGAGAGTGTGATGTTCTCTAGTTTACAAAAATGGATTGAAGCAAACTGTCCGAACTTTCGAAAACTCCGAACCCCCTCTATGTTGCGCATGGGCCTCCTTTTATACGCTAAAGGGGTCACCGACAGGTGGCAACGCAGAGGAGGGTAAAAACGTAAAAAGCGAAGTAGTTGATACAGTAGCTTGTACAGTGCACCCTACCTAACCCTGACGGCAGGGGACAAGGGCATTAAATGCCCGTCTGAGTCGCCCAACCAGTGCAGAAAGGGACCGTTAAGGGCGCCACCGTTCGCCATGATGGTGATCTTGTCAGCTTCGCATGCCATAGTGCACCGCTGGCTGCACAGCCTCCCGCCATGCGCGTCTGGAGAGGTCTCCAGAACGACACGTTGGTGGATGCGCTGGAGCGTGGGCACAGAGTGGCCGCCTGCCGCGGCAAGCGCCTTGCTGCTGCTGCTATCTTGTCGGGCCCGGAGGCTTGTCACTCACCGGACTTCGAGGTACCTTGGTTAGTCTTCCCGGCAAGCTCCTGTTTCCGGGGCCTTGTTGCTTTGCCGGAGCACGTGGCGCGTCGCGGCAAGTTCCTTGGAGCGCCTTGGTTGGCCTTCCCGGCAAGCTCCTCTTGCCGGGGTCATGTCTCCTTAGCTTAAATACTTTGTTCTTGGATGGCTCCAAGGGAACCTTGGGGGATCCTGGCGTTCGCCCGGCAAGCCTTTGCCGCGGGGTGCTGCAACTGCCCGTGCACAAGTTCGGGGTACTAGGGTACCCCTATTCTAGTACACCGACAGGAGCCCCCGGGCCTGGGCCAGACACGGTGCCAAGCGCTGTTGGGCCAGGCCCAAGACAGGGCACGGGCACACGCGGGCTGGGCCATGCCAAATCTTGTTCCGTATCCACGGCGCTCTCCCATAACGGCACGCGTTGAATCCGGCATCATGGGAGAGATCGTGGGTGGTTGTTTATTAGGAAGGGCGAAACGTCCGCCCCGTCCCTCTTTATAAGCAGAGGAAACAAAGGCAGTTCGTTCCCCCTCGCTGGTTGCTGCTACTCCTTCTTCACAAACTCCGCCGCTCCCCCCTTCTTCTCGAAGCCGAGAGAGCAGCGCTCCACCCCCCATTGCCACCAGCATCACCATGCCGACGACCTTCCCCACCACCTCCGCCATGGCTCCGAAAGCCGACAAGGGAAAGGGCGTGAAGTCGGCCGAGGCGTAGCGGCTCGCAGCGCTGCGGAAGGAGCGGGCGATCTTCACCCCCCAGCTCGGCGTGCAGGAGCTGAGGGAGTACTTCTATCTCTTTTGGGCGACGGAGACGCGTGCGCATCCGCGCACGAGGGTACTCCCGGCTACCGCTTCGAAGCTGGCTCCAAATGGGTACCCGTTCTTCCCGCTATTCTTCTATTGCAGGCTCTGCCCGCCCTTCTCGGAGTTCTTCTGTGATATTATGAATACATATGGCTTCCGCCTCCTTGACTTCACCCCCAACGCTGTCCTGACCATGGCAGTTTTTGCACATTTGTGTGAAAACTTTGTCGGAGTCCACCCCAATGTTGCTCTTTTCCGCCACTTCTTCATGCCTCGGGTAGAGAGAGGAGAGCCGCTTGCCGGAGGGATTGCTTGGGTCTCGAGGGTCGGCAAGAAGGAGGCGTACTTGGATGGTGAGCTCCGCAGCAAGTGGGAGGTGTGGAGAGCGGAGTGGTGCTGGATCGTTGAGGTGAATCCGCAGCCCTTCACCGCCGTGCGCCAAACTCCAATAGTGCACGGCAATGACTGGAGCAACGTGGCCCTGGAAGACGAGAGGCTGAAGATCGCCATCACTAGGATCCTTCACCTCAGGCTTGCCGGGCTCACCGTAGGTGCTGTCGGGGCAGATTTCCTCCGCCACCGCATTGCCCCCCTGCAGGAGAGGGGGAGGCCCGCCTGGGAATTCAAGAATTCGGCGGACATCATGAGGCTGCGGCCGGGCCCCAACTACAACTTCACCGTCTTGGAGTTGGACGCAATGCTCTTGGAATTATTCAAACGCGACCCCCAGCACCCATTCACACTACCGAGGGGCGTAGTTCCTTTGTGCAATAACTCTTCGCTTGATCGGATCCGCGCTATGATGCCGTTGTGCGATTCACACGGCATCGTCCCAACTTGGCAAGAGCCTGCGGATGACGTTGTGAGAGCGTTCTTCGACACCTTGGAGGAAGTGCCGGTCTGCGCTGACGAGCAGAAGAGCCTCACCCGTGACACCACCGACGAGGAGCTGCAGCTCATCGCTACTAGGGTGGAAGAGGCTGCGGCCGCAGCTGCCGCGGGTGTGTTTGAGTTTACTATGGAGGAGGCGGAGGCTGTAGAGGCGACAAACCTTGCCGAACGCGCGGAGTTCATGGGTGAAGAGGAGCCTGCCGGTTCCGAAGCCGAGTCGAGCGAGGCCGGCGAGGAGGAGGCTGAGCCTTCAGAGAACTTGCCGCAGGCGGAGCCCCCGGCTCCGCCAAGGAGGTGCCTTCGCAGGGCCAGGGACCCGGCGGGGCGGCAGCCGGCTCCACAGCCACCGAGCCGCGGGACGCGCTTTAACGCGGCAAATAATGTTGCCGCGGGAGCGCCTCACGCAACAGCGGCAACTGGAGCGGGATCTTCCGGGGCCACTGCCACTGCCCCCGCCAAGTGGGCAAGGGATCCTACTCCTCCACCTCGCCGCACCGGAGGAGGGCCGGACTTCGATCTTTCCGTGCTCAGCTCCGACGAAGAGGAAGAAGAGTGAGTTTCTTTGGTGCTCTTGTAGTTCTTCAATCTCGTTGTTTATATCTTGTATCTGACTTGCTCCAATCTGGACTCCATTCTTTTCAGGATGCTGGCCCAGAGAGCGGCGAAGAGGGCCAAGGCCGCGGTGATCGTCATCGAAGATGACCCCACTTTGTCAATAGGGGGTGGGTCCGAGATCACCTTGACGGACCCGGCAATCACTCCTCAAAGCATCCCCCAGCGCAGCCCCCAGCGTAAGTTCATAGTTTAACCTTCTGCTGCCGGGCGCGCTTGAGTGCTTTTTCCTTTGTTGATATCTTGCTTGTTGACTTGTGCAGGAGCAGAGCAACCTCATCACGAGCGCCCGGAGGCCGGTCCCGAAGTGCCACCTGCTTCGACTGCGCCGCCAAGGGAGGAGTCCCCGGCAAGGGAGCGCTCTCCGGCAAGGGGGGACTCTCCGGCAAGGGACGTCACTGCTGATCCTGCAGCGACCGAGGCCGCAACTGAAGATCTTGGCGGAGGTAATCCACTTGTCCAGAAACTTTCCCTTGGGTTCTGCTTCTTCCGTTTTTCCTTTCTTGGATTTTTGGTTGATTTTTCTCCCTTCTTCGTTCTTCAGACCCCTCTGCTACTGAGCCAATGGAGATAGAGGGCGCCGGCGAGGAAAGGGCCGGTGCTGATGAAACCGCCGGCGAGGAGGCCGCCAGGGCTGCCGCTGCAGAAGCTGGTGAGGGGTGGGGCGATCGCACTGACGACCCTGAGGCCGCAGGAGCGCCAGGCGCTGCGCCGACCGCCGATCCCTCTGCCGCTTCTGCGGAGACGGGCTCCGAGGAGCCCCAGTCCGGCGCCTATTTGAAGGCCGGCGACGACATCTTCATCAAGTTACCCTGGGCATCGAGCTCCAGGGCGCCAGTCGAGGGGGAAGCTTTTGACGGGGAGGTGCTCGCCTCTGCTGGACTGTCGTTGGTCGATGCGCCCAGCAGCAGCAGCGGCGAGCCTAAGGAGGAGCAGCTGCTGCGGAAGCTGCTGTCACTCTACCGCACCCGGCATGCCAAGCTAGCTTCCCGGGAAGCGCTTGTCGCGAAGGCGGGAGTGGACATGGAGAAGCGCGCGGAGGAGCTCCGGGGCCAAAATCAAGAAGCTCTCCAGTCCCTGGCGCAGGAGCGGGAGCGAGTCGACGAGGAGCGCACGGCCTTCCTTCTCGAGAAGGCCGAAGTTGAGGAGGAGCAAAGGCTGGCCGCCGAGAAGAAGTCCGCGCGGGAAGGTGAACTGGTGCAGCGGAAAGCCCACCTCGACAGCTACGATGAAGAGCTCGCCGAGCGCGAGCGAGCACTTGGCGGGGCGCTCAAGGAGGCAAAGGACGCTGCGGCAACTGCAGAGGCCGTCAAGAAAGAGCTGGAGGAGAAGGTGGCGCAGCTGGAGGCCGACATTGGGAAGAGCGGCGAGGAGCTTGCCGCGCTCAAGCGTGAGCGTGAGAAGGATGCTGCCGCCCACGTTGAGCTGCAAGGCCTTCTCGCTGAGAGGGGCAAGGAGCTCAGCGCCGCCAAGGATTCCAAAGCAGACCTGGAGCTGAAGCTGGCCACGCTGACGCAGACGCTGGAGGCCGCCAAGGAGCGGGAGAAGAGCTTGTCAGAGAAGGTCAAGGCCGATGCGGCGCTGCTGGAGAGCATTGCAGTTACCCAGAACTCGTTCAGAGACACTGTGGAGCACTGGACCGAGGGTCTGGTGAACATTGCCGCGGTTATCAACGAGGAGCTGGCGCAGCTGGGGATGGAGGACTTTGGGTATCCTTCCGACGAGAGTCTTCAACCCAGCGCCAAGCTCAGCCTGTTCTTCAAGGGCGTGGCGACGGCACTCCAGCGGCTCCGGGAGATGATCCCGAAGCAGCTGGCCGATGAGTCGCGCAAAATCTGCGCTGGGGTTCTCCAGAAGGTGCTGATGAAGGTGGCCTTCCGCAACCCAGGCCTCAGCTTCACCAACGTCCTCAGGTCCTTGCCGCCTGACGCCGATCTGGACGCACTCAAGGCCCTTGTCGCACCCATTGTGGACAAGGTGAGCGAGATCAAGAGAGTCGAGGGCGGATGCGTAGATTAGGCCGCCCATTTCTTCTTTTCCCTTGTTGCTGCTAATCATGTTATGAAAACAGTCTATTAGAGCTGCGACAAGTTATCTTGTAATATAACTTTATTTCTGTTATCAATTGCAATGTTAATTTCCTCTACTAGATTCCTTCCTTTATATGTTATTACCCTACGCTCCTAGGAAACTTGTCGGCGCAGGCGCCCGAGCCGCGAGCGCTGAGTGCGGAACTTCAGCAGCGTGCTGGCGGTGCTGCTTCCGACAAGAAACCTTGTCGCGACTAGATGCAGCACGCTTAAGCTGTTGAGCGGACTCGAAACAAAGTAAGGGCGCAACTAGACACGAGTTGGTTCCTCCGCGCATAGGTTTTCCATACAAAGCAGGGTCGTTCGAGGAAGATAACTCAAAAAAATTTAAAAACTGTTTGCTCAAACTTTGGCAACTTAGCTTTTCTGTCGTTTGCTTCCCGGCAAGGCAAAACTTTGCTTGAACGACGCCTGGTCCACACCATAATCTTCTCCTTCCCCCCTGGCAAACATGTGTGCGAGGGAACCTTCTTTTCCTTTGTTGAAAAAGAAGAAAGAAGAGAAAATAATAATATGGAGCTCTTTGGCTCGTTGTTGCTTACCGGATGTCAGTGCTGCACAAAGTGTCAGACAATTGCATGCAAGAAAAGAACTAATGCATGAAATGGACAAGCTGTGCGGAGCACATGGGGTTTTACTTATGCACAGGGTCTGCGCCCGGCTTTGTACAAAGGATTACATGCAATAGCAGCAAGACTTGTACAAAAGGTGGTTGCCGAAACGGGTTCCGGCAACCGCGCCTTATGGGAAAAACTTACAAAGATGTTCTATGTTCCAGGAGTTGCTCACCGGAATGCCATCTTCGGTCTCAAGGCGGACAGCGCCAGGCCTTGTGACTCGTCTCACCCGATAAGGGCCTTCCCACTTCGGCGTCAACTTGTTGGAATTCTTGGCGGACTGAACGTGCCGAAGAACAAGGTCGCCTTCCTCGAAGCTTCTGGCTTTAACTTTGCGGCTATGATAGCGGCGCAAAGCTTGCTGGTATCGAGCAGCTCGTACAGCAGCCTGAAGACGATCTTCCTCAACGAGCAGCGCGTCGTCTTGCCGCAGCTGTTCGTGCTCAAGCTCATCATAAGCGAGCACTCGAGGTGATCCGTATACGAGTTCCGTGGGGAGAACTGCCTCTGCTGCATAGACTAGAGCAAAAGGTGTCTGGCCAGTGGCTCGATTTGGCGTCGTTCTGATCGACCAAAGAACCACCGGCAGCTCCTCGATCCAGTTCCTTCCGCACCTGTGCAGCCTGTCGAAAGTTCTGGTCTTGAGCCCGCGCAGCACTTCAGCATTTGCCCTCTCTGCTTGACCGTTGCTTCTCGGATGAGCAACAGAAGCGAAGCAGACCTTGGCGCCAAGGTCTTGGACGTACTACATGAAGGTGCGGCTCGTAAATTGTGTGCCGTTGTCGGTTGTGATCCTGTTAGGGATCCCGAATCGGCAAACAATTGACCTGAAGAACTTGACTGCTGACTGTGTTGTCACCTTCCTCACTGGCTGCACTTCCGGCCACTTTGTGAACTTGTCGATTGCAACGTACAAGTACTCAAAGCCCCCGACAGCTCGGGGGAAGGGGCCAAGGATATCGAGCCCCCAGACCGAAAATGGCCAGGATAAAGGGATCGTCTGGAGAGCTTGAGCTGGCTAGTGTATCTGTTTGGAGTGGAACTGGCACGCTTCACACTTGGTTACTTGTGCAGTTGCATCCTGGAGGGCTGTTGGCCAAAAGAAACCTTGCCGGAAAGCTTTGCCGGCAAGTGCTCTTGCGCCCATGTGGTGGCCACATATGCCTCCATGTATCTCTGCCAACAGCTTTTGTCCATCTTCCCGGCGAATACACTTCAATTTCACACCGTTGAGTCTTCTTCTGTACAGTATGCTATCGACAAACTGGTACATACTTGACTGCCGGGCTACTCTTTCCGCTTCTTCTTGCTCTTCGAGAAGTTCTCCTGTCTGAAGGAAATGGACAATCTGCTGTGCCCATGCTGGAGCTTGCGGCTCGACAACAAGGACTAAAGGCACATCTGCTGCTGCGGGAACATCCACTTCTACGGCAAGGACTTGCGGCCCTGCCGGAGCTTGATGTTCCCCGGCAAGCTTTCCGGAGCAAAACTTGTCGGGAGCGTCTGCTTCAACGGAACAAACCATAAGGCTTGCCGGAGCAGACTGCCCCTCAGCATCCTTGGTGTTGATTTTGGGGACTTTCTTGGCGGCGGCTTCGGGGAGCTCTGCCGGAAAGTAGTCACCATAAATCAACTTCCTCTTCTTGCTTTGTCCAGTTGATGGTGTTACGGATGGTTGAGTCAACTTGAGCACAAAGATTCCTGGTTCCACAGGTAGCTTTAGTGCGGCGCACTTTGACAAGCCATCAGCAATGTCATTCTGAGCTCTTGGGATATGCTCCATCTGTAGGCCATCAAAGTGCTCTTCTAGCTTCCTCACTTCATCAACATATGCTTCCATCAATGGACTCTGGTAGCTCTTGTTTACTTGTCGGACGGCAAGCTGTGAGCCACCCCTGACAATGAGCTTCTTGATCCCAAGGTCTGCTGCGATTTTGAGACCGGCAAGCAATCCTTCATACTCTGCAGCATTGTTGGTTGCTTGCTCTTTGGGAAAGTGCATCTAGACTACGTACTTGAGGTGCTCTCCGGTGGGTGTGACAAGCAGCACGCCTGCACCGGCGCCTTGCAGCGAGAAGGCACCATCAAAGTACATCAGCCACTCTTTGCTTGCCTCTTTGACGGGGATGCTTGTTTCTAAAATTTCTTCAACTGGGGTTGGCGTCCACTCTGCTATGAACTCTGCCAATGCTCTGCTTTGGATAGTTGTGGTGCTCTCAAACTTGAGGCCAAAGCTTGACAGTTCCAGCGCCCACTCGACAATCCTGCCCGTTGCTTCTGGATTTTGCAGTATCCTCTTCAGCGGAAAGCGAGTGACGACTGTGATCTCATGTGCTTGGAAGTAATGGTGCAGCTTTCTCAAGGCCATGAGAAGGCCGAAAAGCAGTTTCTACACGCCAGAGTACCTTGACCTAGCCCCTTGTAGAAGGGAACTGACAAAGTAAACTGGACGCTGCACCATTCTCTTCTGTATCTTGTCGTGCTCCTGCGCAGATCCATCCTTGTCGAGACCAGAGCTTGTCGGCGAAGCCCCCTACTTGTCGCTGGATGCATCTTCCATGGTTGCCGGCTCATCATCTGCCTCTCTCTCCGCCACTAACGCAACACTAACCACTTGATTGGTTGCCGCTATATACAGCAGCAACTTCTCTTGCGGCTTAGCTGCGACAAGTGTTGGAGTGGAGGACAGGTATCTTTTCAAGTCCTGCAGCGCAGCCTCCGCCTCTGGAGTCCATTTCATTGGACCTGCCTTTTTCAAAATTTTGAAAAATGGCAGGGCGCGCTCAGCAGATCTAGAGATAAATCTGTTGAGAGCAGCCACGCAACCGGCAAGCCTTCGTACATCCTTGACGCGCTTTGGTGCTTCAATCTTGTCGGGATTGGCTTCAATTCCCCGCTGAGACACGAAGAACCCGAGAAGCTTGCCGGAGGGGACTCCAAACACGCACTTCTCGGGGTTAAGCTTGAGGTTGATCTTGCGCAGGTTTGCAAATGTTTCGTCTAAATCTTGGATTAGGGTCGCCCTGTTCTTGCTCTTGACCACTATATCATCCATGTAGGCTTCCACATTTCTGTGCATCTGCGGTTCAAAAGCGTGGTGGACTACCCTTGCGAATGTTGAACCAGCATTCTTCAAACCGAAAGGCATCTGTACGAAGCAGTACGTGCCACACGGGGTGATAAATGCGGTTTTCTCTTCATCTTCTTCTGCCATGAAGATCTGATGGTATCCCGAGTATGCATCAAGAAATGAAAGCAAATCACATCCGGCTGTGGAGTCAACAATCTGGTCAATACGCGGCAAGGGAAATGGGTCTTTGGGACAAGCTTTATTAACATCGGTGAAGTCAATACAAAGTCTCCATTTCCCATTAGCCTTGCGCACAACAACAGGATTGGCCAACCACGTGAGATGGAGCACTCCTTTGACAAGGCCTGCTGCTTCCAACTTCTTGATTTCTTCTGCTATGAATTCTTGGCGCTCCACTGCCTGCTTCCTGACACTCTGCTTGACGGGCCGCGCATGAGCACAGACGGCAAGGTGGTGCTCAATTACTTTCCTGGGAACACCGGGGATATCAGACGGTTGCCATGCAAACACGTCGACATTCGCCCGCAGGAAAGCAACGAGCGCGTTTTCCTATTTGGGGTCAAGAGTGGCGCTGATGGTGAAGGTACCACCAGTGCCATCCTCCTTGGCGGACACCTTCTTAGTCTCAGGTGGAGCTGCCATTGCCTTCTTACACTTGCCGGTGGAGCTCGATGGTCCGTCCTCGATGGTAGCGCAGCACTCCGAAGAAGTGCGCTTGCCGGAGTGGGCATCAGAGCTCTTGCCGGACTTGGTCTTCTTCTTCCCCCCGGGAGCTCCAGCGGCAAGGGTCTTGTGTTCTGCTGCGGCTGCTGCTTCCCGGTAGATCTTGTCGGCGCAGATAAGAGCATCCTTCTTGTCACCAGGGACAGAGATGACACTTATTGGGCCTGGCATTTTCAGTACGTTCTATGCATAGTGAGAGGCTGCCATGAACTTGGCGAGTGCTGGACGACCAAGGATTCCATTGTAAGGTAATGGAATGTCGGCAACGTCAAACGTGACCCTCTCAGTCCTGAAGTTCAGCTCACTGCCAAATGTTACCGGCAACGTGATCTTTCCCTTTGGCTTGCTCCTTCCCGGGTTGATTCCTTGAAATGTGCCCGTCTCTTCAAGCTCGCTGTCAGGGATCTGGAGCTTCTGGAGCACCGCGGAGGAGATCAGGTACAAGCCGGCCCCGCCGTCAACTAGCATCTTAGTGACCTTGAGGTTGCGGATTGTTGGTGAAACCAACATCGGCAAGCACCCGACCGCAGTTATGCGATCAGGGTGGTCCTCAATATCAAAGATGATAGGCGTGCTGGACCATTTCAGAGGCTTGCGTGACTCGATGGGTGGTTCTGCTGCATTAACTTCCCGCACCCACTGCTTGAGCTGGCGGTGCGAGGCATGCAGAGAAGCACCACCGTCAACGCACAGGACCTCTGTGGCTTTCTGGAACTCCTGCTCATCAGTCTCCTCATCATCCATATCTTCATCTTCGTTATCATCTTCATCCTTGTCGCGGCCACGGGGAGGTCTATCTCCTTGCCGCTGCTTGGCCTTGCCGCGGCGTCCTCCTCGGCCGGGACGTTTCTTCCGGATCCACTAGCTCCTTCCTGGGCCTTCTCTTTGTCGTGCCGCTCGTATTCAGCTTTGTGTTGCTCAACAAGCTGCTCGACTCTCTTACAGTTCTGAAGATCATGGCCCTTGGTGCGGTGAATCTTGCAATACTGCTTGTTGGTGCCGTCCTGCTTGTCGGCGACCGCCACCTCCGCGGCAACCTCCTTGCCGGAGTCACCAGCTTTGGCTTCCTTGGCGCCGCCACCGTTGCCGGACTTCTCAACAACTAGCACTTCTTTGCCTTTCCTCCTTCTGTTGTTCCGCCGCCGGTTTTTCCTTGTTGGGGCAGCATCTTCGCTGTCAGATCCTCCCGCTCCTATATTTTCTCCGGGGAGTCTCCTCCCTTCCCCAGCACGCGCACACTTGTCGGCCAGTGCATATAACTCACTGACGTCCCTGATCTTGCACATCGCCATTTCCTCCTGCATCCTGCGGTTCCGCACGTTCTGATGGAACGCGCTGATCACCGCGGTAGGGTGGACGTCTGGGATGTTGTGTTGCGCACTACTGAATCTCTAAATGTACTTGCGCAGGGGCTCTCCTTCCTTCTGGGCGAGCAGATGAAGATCACTCTCCTGGCCATGAGGCTTGTGTCCGCCTGTAAAGGCGCTGACAAACTGATGGCACAGATCAGCCCAAGAGGATATGGAGTTGTCCGGCAAGTGCATGAGCCAGGATCTGACGTTGGGCTTGAGCACCAGCGGGAAGTAGTTGGCAAGGATCTTGTCATCTCGTCCCCCGGCAGCCTGTACCGCGATGGTGTAGATGCTGAGGAACTCTGACGGATGCGTCTTGCCGTCGTACTTCTCCGGTACGTCTGGCTTGAAGTTCTTTGTGCTGGGCCACTGGACTTGCCGCAGCTCACGAGTGAACGCGGGACAACCTACCGCGTACGACAGATCGCCTCGTTCCCCTAGCGCATGCATGTCAATAGAGGGCCCAACGCACTTGTCGGATTGACGTCGCGCTTCTCTTCGGCGCTCGATGCGGGTTCGAGCGTCTTCTTGTTGTCGATCATGAAGAACTTGGCGCTGATCGCGACGAGCTCGTGGATCCGACGATGCAGTGGAGTCACTGTCGAGGTGGATCCGGCGAGTCGGTGATCTTGGCCTTCAGGGCGCTGATTGCATGGTAGTTGCACCTCCGCCCGTTTCGTCGCCACAGGCTCGCGTCCGGCAACCCTGCCGCGGCGGCGACGCGCTCGGCCGCCGTGGAGAGTCGCCGTTGGCGTAGCCGATGAGACTCTGAATGGTGGCCCTCCATTCGTCGATCTTGTCCGACGTCGGAGGGTAATCTAGGAGAAGTTGAGCTCGCGCCAAAGCTTCTGTTGGAGTGGTGGGTGGCAGTGGCGGACGGCGCGAGGAGCGGGACGTGCTCGAACTTCTAACTATGTTAGAAGGAGCAGTATCCTGTCCAGGCGACCGTGCCCCGCTCGTGCCAGCACGCTGGCGTGCATGCTGGTCTTGAGCGCCCCGAGATCCACCAGCTTGGTCTTGGGCTATCATGCGTATGGCAGTGCTAGTGCCATGACGCTGTTGATCTTGCGCCTCCTAAGAGTGGCGCGGAACATGTACAGTCGCCGAGGTTTGTGCAGCCTTGTTCTTGGACCTGGCGGCATCATGAGCTTCCTCGTCGACGTCCTTTCCTCCGCCGGCGTCCATCCCACCACTCGTTTGCTCCAACGGTGGCGGAAGTGACGTGGATGGAGCGGCTGCCGCCGAAGTCTTCTTCTTCGGTGGCATGCTGATGAAGGGAATAAAGATCTAGCTCGTGTGAACGCCGGATCTGGTTCACACAATCTCGACACCCCCTACCTGGCGCGCCAAAGATGTCGTGGGAAAGCTGATCCACGAACACCTATGGGCCGGCGGACCGGGCCCCTTTCGGTTCGGCGGGGGGTGGAGGTCGCACGAAGAGCAGATCGAGGCGAGGCACATGAGCGGTTTACCCAGCTTCGGAGCTCTCCGGAGAGATAACACTCCTACTACTACTTGTCTGGTTGTATTATCTGGTGTTCTTGCTCTCGAGCCAGAGAGTGTGATGTTCTCTGGTTTACAAAAATGGATCGAAGCAAACTGTCCGAACCTTCGAAAACTCCGAACCACCTCTACGTTGCGCATGGGCCTCCTTTTATACGCTAAAGGGGTCACCGACAGGTGGCAACGCAGAGGAGGGTAAAAACGTAAAAATCGAAGTAGTTGATACAGTAGCTTGTACAGTGCACCCTACCTAACCCTGACGGCAAGGGACAAGGGCATTAAATGCCCGTCTGAGTCGCCCAAACAGTGCAGAAAGGGACCGTTAAGGGCGCCACCGTTCGCCATGATGGTGATCTTGTCAGCTTCGCATGCCAGAGTGCACCGCTGGCTGCACAGCCTCCCGCCACGCGCGTCTGGAGAGGCCTCCAGAATGACACGTTGGTGGATGCGCTGGAGCATGGGCACAGAGTGGCCGCCTGCCGCGGCAAGCGCCTTGCTGCTGCTGCTATCTTGTCGAGCCCGGAGGCTTTTCACTCACCGGACTTCGAGGTACCTTGGTTAGTCTTCCCGGCAAGCTCCTCTTGCCGGGGCCTTGTTGCCTTGCGGGAGCGCGTGGCGCGTCGCGGCAAGTTCCTTGGAGCAACTTGGTTGTCCTTCCCGGCAAGCTCCTCTTGCCGGGGTCTTGTCTCCTTAGCTTAAAAACTTTGTTCTTGGATGGCTCCAAGGGAACCTTGGGGGATCCTGGCGTTCGCCCGGCAAGCCTTTGCCGCGGGGTGCTGCAACTGCCCGTGCACAAGTTCGGGGTACTAGGGTACCCCTATTCTAGTACACCGACACCCTCTCTACTCTTTTTCACATGCCATGTGGGTGAAATGATGATACCATGCCAAGTTTCAACCTTTTCAGAGTTCATTTTGTAGTGATTTCCAATTTCACGGTCATTTAGCTCTCTAATCAAATCGGTAAATGGCTGAAAAATAGCTAATGATGTTAGAAAGTGTTGAAAATTTATAATGTCGCTTTGAATGGTGCTTATGAACGCAAAAAAAGTCTGCAGTTCAAATAAGTTTAAAAAATGAAGTGCCCGTGTAACCTATGAGTTCTCGTCCGAAACCCTGATACTCTGAAAGAGATACTCCGAAAATAGAAAATGATGTTAGAAAGAGTTGAAAATTGATGACATCGCTTTGAATGGTGCATACGGAACGCAAAAAAGTCTGGAGTTCAAATAAGTTTAAAAAAATGAAGTGCCCGTGTAACCGATGAGTTCTCGTCCGAAACCCTGATACTCCGAAACAGATTGTCCAGTTTGTACACGAAGTGCATCCAGTTTTTGCCGTAACCCTCTCTACTATTTTGCACGTGCTATTTGGGTGAATGATGATACCATGCCAAGTTTCAACATTTTCAGAGTTCATTTGGTAGTGATTTTCAATTTCATAGTCATTTAGCTCTCTAAACAAATCGGTAAATGACTGAAAAATAGCAAATGATGTTAGAAAGTGTTGAAAATTGATGTCGTCTCTTTGAATGGTGCATGGGAACGCCAAAAAATGACTGGAGTTCAAATAAGTTTAAAAAATGAAGTCCCCGTGTAACAGATGAGTTCTCGTCCGAAACCCTGATACTCCGAAAGAGATTGTCCAGTTTGTAAACGAAGTGCGTCCGGTTTTTGCCGTAACCCTCTCTACTCTTTTTCACATGCCATGTGGGCGAAATGATGATACCATGACAAGTTTCAACCTTTTCAGAGTTCATTTTGTAGTGATTTCCAATTGCACGGTCATTTAGCTCTCTAAACAAATCGGTAAATGGCTGAAAAATAGCAAATGATATCTGAACGTGTTTAAAATTGATGACCTCGCTTTGAATGGTGCATACGGAACACAAAAAAGTCTGGAGTTCAAATAAGTTTAAAAAATGAAGTGCCCGTGTAACCGATGGGTTCTCGTTCGAAACCCTGATACTCCGAAAGAGATTGTCCAGTTTGTACATGAAGTGCGTCCGGTTTTTGCCGTAACCCTCTCTACTCTTTTTCACATGCCATGTAGGTGAAATGATGATACCATCCCAAGTTTTAACATTTTTAGAGTTCATTTTGTAGTGATTTTCAATTTCATAGTAATTTAGCTCTCTAAACAAATCGGTAAATGACTGAAAAATAGCAAATGATGTTAGAAAGTGTTGAAAATTGATGACGTCTCTTTGAATGGAGCATAGGAACGCCAAAAAATGACTAGAGTTCAAATAAGTTTAAAAAAATGAAGTCCCCGTGTAACAGATGAGTTCTCATCCGAAACACTGATACTCCGAAAGAGATTGTCCAGTTTGTACACGAAGTGCGTCCGGTTTTTTCCATAACCCTCTCTACTCTTTTTCACATGCCATGTGGGTGAAATGATGATACCATGCCAAGTTTCAACCTTTTCAGAGTTCATTTTGTAGTGATTTCCAATTTCACGGTCATTTAGCTCTCTAAACAAATCGGTAAATGGCTGAAAAATAGCTAATGATGTTAGAAAGTGTTGAAAATTTATAATGTCGCTTTGAATGGTGCATATGAACGCAAAAAAAGTCTGCAGTTCAAATAAGTTTAAAAAAATGAAGTGCCCGTGTAACCTATGAGTTCTCGTCCGAAACCCTGATACTCTGAAAGAGATACTCCGAAAATAGCAAATGATGTTAGAAAGAGTTGAAAATTGATGACATCGCTTTGAATGGTGCATACGGAACGCAAAAAAGTCTGGAGTTCAAATAAGTTTAAAAAAATGAAGTGCCCGTGTAACCGATGAGTTCTCGACCGAAACCCTGATACTCCGAAACAGATTGTCCAGTTTGTACACGAAGTGGGTCCAGTTTTTGCCGTAACCCTCTCTACTATTTTGCATGTGCTATTTGGGTGAATGATGATACCATGCGAAGTTTCAACATTTTCAGAGTTCATTTGGTAGTGATTTTCAATTTCATAGTCATTTAGCTCTCTAAACAAATCGGTAAATGACTGAAAAATAGCAAATGATGTTAGAAAGTGTTGAAAATTGATGTCGTCTCTTTGAATGGTGCATGGGAACGCCAAAAAATGACTGGAGTTCAAATAAGTTTAAAAAATGAAGTCCCCGTGTAACAGATGAGTTCTCGTCCGAAACCCTGATACTCCGAAAGAGATTGTCCAGTTTGTAAACGAAGTGCGTCCGGTTTTTGCCGTAACCCTCTCTACTCTTTTTCACATGCCATGTGGGCGAAATGATGATACCATGACAAGTTTCAACCTTTTCAGAGTTCATTTTGTAGTGATTTCCAATTGCACGGTCATTTAGCTCTCTAAACAAATCGGTAAATGGATGAAAAATAGCAAATGATATCAGAACGTGTTTAAAATTGATGACCTCACTTTGAATGGTGCATACGGAACACAAAAAAGGCTGGAGTTCAAATAAGTTTAAAAAATGAAGTGCCTGTGTAACCGATGGGTTCTCGTTCGAAACCCTGATACTCCGAAAGAGATTGTCCAGTTTGTACATGAAGTGCGTCCGGTTTTTGCCGTAACCCTCTCTACTCTTTTTCACATGCCATGTAGGTGAAATGATGATACCATCCCAAGTTTTAACATTTTCAGAGTTCATTTTGTAGTGATTTTCAATTTCATAGTAATTTAGCTCTCTAAACAAATCGGTAAATGACTGAAAAATAGCAAATGATGTTAGAAAGTGTTGAAAATTGATGACGTCTCTTTGAATGGAGCATAGGAACGCCAAAAAATGACTAGAGTTCAAATAAGTTTAAAAAAATGAAGTCCCCGTGTAACAGATGAGTTCTCATCCGAAACACTGATACTCCGAAAGAGATTGTCCAGTTTATACACGAAGTGCGTCCGGTTTTTTCCGTAACCCTCTCTACTCTTTTTCACATGCCATGTGGGTGAAATGATGATACCATGCCAAGTTTCAACCTTTTCAGAGTTCATTTTGTAGTGATTTCCAATTTCACGGTCATTTAGCTCTCTAAACAAATCGGTAAATGGCTGAAAAATAGCTAATGATGTTAGAAAGTGTTGAAAATTTATAATGTCGCTTTGAATGGTGCATATGAACGCAAAAAAAGTCTGCAGTTCAAATAAGTTTAAAAAAATGAAGTGCCCGTGTAACCTATGAGTTCTCGTCCGAAACCCTGATACTCTGAAAGAGATACTCCGAAAATAGCAAATGATGTTAGAAAGAGTTGAAAATTGATGACATCGCTTTGAATGGTGCATACGGAACGCAAAAAAGTCTGGAGTTCAAATAAGTTTAAAAAAATGAAGTGCCCGTGTAACCGATGAGTTCTCGTCCGAAACCCTGATACTCCGAAACAGATTGTCCAGTTTGTACACGAAGTGGGTCCAGTTTTTGCCGTAACCCTCTCTACTATTTTGCATGTGCTATTTGGGTGAATGATGATACCATGCCAAGTTTCAACATTTTCAGAGTTCATTTGGTAGTGATTTTCAATTTCATAGTCATTTAGCTCTCTAAACAAATCGGTAAATGACTGAAAAATAGCAAATGATGTTAGAAAGTGTTGAAAATTGATGTCGTCTCTTTGAATGGTGCATGGGAACGCCAAAAAATGACTGGAGTTCAAATAAGTTTAAAAAATGAAGTCCCCGTGTAACAGATGAGTTCTCGTCCGAAATCCTGATACTCCGAAAGAGATTGTCCAGTTTGTAAACGAAGTGCATCCGGTTTTTGCCGTAACCCTCTCTACTCTTTTTCACATGCCATGTGGGCGAAATGATGATACCATGACAAGTTTCAACCTTTTCAGAATTCATTTTGTAGTGATTTCCAATTGCACGGTCATTTAGCTCTCTAAACAAATCGGTAAATGGCTGAAAAATAGCAAATGATATCAGAACGTGTTTAAAATTGATGACCTCGCTTTGAATGGTGCATACGGAACACAAAAAAGTCTGGAGTTCAAATAAGTCTAAAAAATGAAGTGCCCGTGTAACCGATGGGTTCTCGTTCGAAACCCTGATACTCCGAAAGAGATTGTCCAGTTTGTACATGAAGTGCGTCCGGTTTTTGCCGTAACCCTCTCTACTCTTTTTCACATGCCATGTAGGTGAAATGATGATACCATCCCAAGTTTTAACATTTTCAGAGTTCATTTTGTAGTGATTTTCAATTTCATAGTAATTTAGCTCTCTAAACAAATCGGTAAATGACTGAAAAATAGCAAATGATGTTAGAAAGTGTTGAAAATTGATGACGTCTCTTTGAATGGAGCATAGGAACGCCAAAAAATGACTAGAGTCCAAATAAGTTTAAAAAAATGAAGTCCCCGTGTAACAGATGAGTTCTCATCCGAAACACTGATACTCCGAAAGAGATTGTCCAGTTTGTACATGAAGTGCGTCCGGTTTTTTCCGTAACCCTCTCTACTCTTTTTCACATGCCATGTGGGTGAAATGATGATACCATGCCAAGTTTCAACCTTTTCAGAGTTCAGTTTGTAGTGATTTCCAATTTCACTGTCATTTAGCTCTCTAAACAAATCGGTAAATGGCTGAAAAATAGAAAATGATGTTAGAAAGTGTTGAAAATTTATAATGTCGCTTTGAATGGTGCATATGAACGCAAAAAAAGTCTGTAGTTCAAATAAGTTTAAAAAAATGAAGTGCCCGTGTAACCTATGAGTTCTCGTCCGAAACCCTGATACTCTGAAAGAGATACTCCGAAAATAGCAAATGATGTTAGAAAGAGTTGAAAATTGATGACATCGCTTTGAATGGTGCATACGGAACGCAAAAAAGTCTGGAGTTCAAATAAGTTTAAAAAAATGAAGTGCCCGTGTAACCGATGAGTTCTCGTCCGAAACCCTGATACTCCAAAACAGATTGTCCAGTTTGTACACGAAGTGGGTCCAGTTTTTGCCGTAACCCTCTCTACTATTTTGTATGTGCTATTTGGGTGAATGATGATACCATGCCAAGTTTCAACATTTTCAGAGTTCATTTGGTAGTGATTTTCAATTTCATAGTCATTTAGCTCTCTAAACAAATCGGTAAATGACTGAAAAATAGCAAATGATGTTAGAAAGTGTTGAAAATTGATGTCGTCTCTTTGAATGGTGCATGGGAACGCCAAAAAATGACTGGAGTTCAAATAAGTTTAAAAAATGAAGTCCTCGTGTAACAGATGAGTTCTCGTCCGAAATCCTGATACTCCGAAAGAGATTGTCCAGTTTGTAAACGAAGTGCGTCCGGTTTTTGCCGTAACCCTCTCTACTCTTTTTCACATGCCATGTGGGCGAAATGATGATACCATGACAAGTTTCAACCTTTTCAGAATTCATTTTGTAGTGATTTCCAATTGCACGGTCATTTAGCTCTCTAAACAAATCGGTAAATGGCTGAAAAATAGCAAATGATATCAGAACGTGTTTAAAATTGATGACCTCGCTTTGAATGGTGCATACGGAACACAAAAAAGTCTGGAGTTCAAATAAGTTTAAAAAATGAAGTGCCCGTGTAACCGATGGGTTCTCGTTCGAAACCCTGATACTCCGAAAGAGATTGTCCAGTTTGTACATGAAGTGCGTCCGGTTTTTGCCGTAACCCTCTCTACTCTTTTTCACATGCCATGTAGGTGAAATGATGATACCATCCCAAGTTTTAACATTTTCAGAGTTCATTTTGTAGTGATTTTCAATTTCATAGTAATTTAGCTCTCTAAACAAATCGGTAAATGACTGAAAAATAGCAAATGATGTTAGAAAGTGTTGAAAACTGATGACGTCTCTTTGAATGGAGCATAGGAACGCAAAAAAATGATAGAGTCCAAATAAGTTTAAAAAAATGAAGTCCCCGTGTAACAGATGAGTTCTCATCCGAAACACTGATACTCCGAAAGAGATTGTCCAGTTTGTACATGAAGTGCGTCCGGTTTTTTCCGTAACCCTCTCTACTCTTTTTCACATGCCATGTGGGTGAAATGATGATACCGTGCCAAGTTTCAACCTTTTCAGAGTTCAGTTTGTAGTGATTTCCAATTTCACCGTCATTTATCTCTCTAAACAAATCGGTAAATGGCTGAAAAATAGCTAATGATGTTAGAAACTGTTGAAAATTTATAATGTCTCTTTGAATGGTGCATATGAACGCAAAAAAATTCTGCAGTTCAAATAAGTTTAAAAAAATGAAGTGCCCGTGTAACCTATGAGTTCTCGTCCGAAACCCTGATACTCTGAAAGAGATACTCCGAAAATAGCAAATGATGTTAGAAAGAGTTCAAAATTGATGACATCGCTTTGAATGGTGCATACGGAACGCAGAAAAGTCTGGAGTTCAAATAAGTTTAAAAAATGAAGTGCCCGTGTAACAGATGAGTTCTCGTCCGAAACCCTGATACTCCGAAAGAGATTTTCCAGTTTGTTCATGAAGTTCGTCCAGTTTTTGCCGTAACCCTCTCTACTATTTTGCATATGCTATTCGGGTGAATGATGATACCATGCCAAGTTTCAACATTTTCAGAGTTCATTTTGTAGTGATTTTCAATTTCATAGTCATTTAGCTCTCTAAACAAATCGGTAAATGACTGAAAAATAGCAAATGATGTTAGAAAGTGTTGAAAATTGATGACGTCTCTTTGAATGGTGCATGGGAACGCCAAAAAATGACTGGAGTTCAAAAAAGTTTAAAAAATGAAGTCCCCGTGTAACAGATGAGTTCTCGTCCGAAACCCTGATACTCCGAAAGAGATTGTCCAGTTTGTAAACGAAGTGCATCCGGTTTTCGCCGTAACCCTCTCCACTCTTTTTCACAGTCCATGTGGGCGAAATGATGATACCATGACAAGTTTCAACCTTTTCAGAGTTCATTTTGTAGTGATTTCCAATTGCACGGTCATTTAGCTCTCTAAACAAATCGGTAAATGGCTGAAAAATAGCAAATGATGTCAGAACGTGTTTAAAATTCATGACCTCGCTTTGAATGGTGCATACGGAACACAAAAAAGTCTGGAGTTCAAATAAGTTTAAAAAATGAAGTGCCCGTGTAACAGATGAGTTCTCGTCCGAAACCCTGATACTCCGAAAGAGATTTTCCAGTTTGTTCATGAAGTTCGTCCAGTTTTTGCCGTAACCCTCTCTACTATTTTTACCATGCTATTTGGGTGAATTATGATACCATGCCAAGTTTCAACATTTTCAGAGTTCATTTTGTAGTGATTTTCAATTTCATAGTCATTTAGCTCTCTAAACAAATCGGTAAATGACTGAAAAATAGCAAATGATGTTAGAAAGTGTTGAAAATTGATGACGTCTCTTTGAATGGTGCATGGGAACGCCAAAAAATGACTGGAGTTCAAATAAGTTTAAAAAATGAAGTCCCCGTGTAACAGATGAGTTCTCGTCCGAAACCCTGATACTCCGAAAGAGATTGTCCAGTTTGTAAACGAAGTGCATCCGGTTTTTGCCGTAACCCTCTCCACTCTTTTTCACATGCCATGTGGGCGAAATGATGATACCATGACAAGTTTCAACCTTTTCAGAGTTCATTTTGTAGTGATTTCCAATTACACGGTCATTTAGCTCTCTAAACAAATCGGTAAATGGCTGAAAAATAGCAAATGATGTCAGAACGTGTTTAAAATTGATGACCTCGCTTTGAATGGTGCATACAGAACACAAAAAAGTCTGGAGTTCAAATAAGTTTAAAAAATGAAGTGCCCGTGTCACCGATGAGTTCTCGTTCGAAACCCTGATACTCCGAAAGATATTGTCCAGTTTGTACATGAAGTGCGTCCTGTTTTTGCCGTAACCCTCTCTACTCTTTTTCACATGCCATGTAGGTGAAATGATGATACCAGCCCAAGTTTCAACATTTTCAGAGTTCATTTTGTAGTGATTTTCAATTTCATAGTAATTTAGCTCTCTAAACAAATCAGTAAATGACTGAAAAATAGCAAATGATGTTAGAAAGTGTTGAAAATTGATGACGCCTCTTTGAATGGAGCATAGGAATGCCAAAAATGACTAGAGTTCAAATAAGTTTAAAAAAATGAAGTGCCCGGGTAACCTATGAGTTCTTGTCCGAAACCCTGATACTCTAAAAGAGATACTCCGAAAATAGCAAATGATGTTAGAAAGAGTTGAAAATTGATGACATCGCTTTGAATGGTGCATACGGAACGCAAAAAAGTCTAAAGTTCAAATAAGTTTAAAAAATGAAGTGCCCGTGTAACAGATGATTCTCGTCCGAAACCCTGATACTCCGAAAGAGATTTTCCAGTTTGTTCATGAAGTTCGTCCAGTTTTTGCCGTAACCCTCTCTACTATTTTGCACATGCTATTTGGGTGAATGATGATACCATGCCAAGTTTCAACATTTTCAGAGTTCATTTTGTAGTGATTTTCAATTTCATAGTAATTTAGCTCTCTAAACAAATCGGTAAATGACTGAAAAATAGCAAATGATGTTAGAAAGTGTTGAAAATTGATGACGTCTCTTTGAATGGTGCATGGGAACGCCAAAAAATGACTGGAGTTCAAATAAGTTTAAAAAATGAAGTCCCTGTGTAACAAATGAGTTCTTGTCCGAAACCCTGATACTTCGAAAGAGATTGGCCAGTTTGTAAACGAAGTGCATCCGGTTTTTGCCGTAACCCTCTCCACTCTTTTTCACATGCCATGTGGGTGAAATGATGATACCATGACAAGTTTCAACCTTTTCAGAGTTCATTTTGTAGTGATTTCCAATTGCACGGTCATTTAGCTCTCTAAACAAATCGGTAAATGGCTGAAAAATAGCAAATGATGTCAGAACGTATTTAAAATTCATGACCTCGCTTTGAATGGTGCATACGGAACACAAAAAAGTCTGGAGTTCAAATAAGTTTAAAAAATGAAGTGCCCGTGTAACAGATGAGTTCTCGTCCGAAACCCTGATACTCCGAAAGAGATTTTCCAGTTTGTTCATGAAGTTCGTCCAGTTTTTGCCGTAACCTTCTCTACTATTTTGCACATGCTATTTGGGTGAATGATGATACCATGCCAAGTTTCAACATTTTCAGAGTTCATTTTGTAGTGATTTTCAATTTGATAGTCATTTAGCTCTCTAAACAAATCGGTAAATGACTGAAAAATAGCAAATGATGTTAGAAAGTGTTGAAAATTGATAAGGTCTCTTTGAATGGTGCATGGGAACGCCAAAAAATGACTGGAGTTCAAATAAGTTTAAAAAATGAAGTCCCCGTGTAACAGATGAGTTCTCGTCCGAAACCCTGATACTCCGAAAGAGATTGTCCAGTTTGTAAACGAAGTGCATCCGGTTTTTGCCGTAACCCTCTCCACTCTTTTTCACAGGCCATGTGGGCGAAATGATGATACCATGACAAGTTTCAACCTTTTCAGAGTTCATTTTGTAGTGATTTCCAATTGCACGGTCATTTAGCTCTCTAAACAAATCGGTAAATGGCTGAAAAATAGCAAATGATGTCAGAACGTGTTTAAAATTGATGACCTCGCTTTGAATGGTGCATACGGAACACAAAAAAGTCTGGAGTTCAAATAAGTTTAAAAAATGAAGTGCCCGTGTAACCGATGAGTTCTCGTTCGAAACCCTGATACTCCAAAAGAGACTGTCCAGTTTGTACATGAAGTGCGTCCGGTTTTTGCCGTAACCCTCTCTACTCTTTTTCACATGCCATGTAGGTGAAATGATGATACCATCCCAAGTTTCAACATTTTCAGAGTTCATTTTGTAGTGATTTTCAATTTCATAGTAATTTAGCTCTCTAAACAAATCGGTAAATGACTGAAAAATAGCAAATGATGTTAGAAAGTGTTGAAAATTGATGACGTCTCTTTGAATGGAGCATAGGAACGCCAACAATGACTAGAGTTCAAATAAGTTTAAAAAAATGAAGTGCCCGTGTAACCTATGAGTTCTCGTCCGAAACCCTGATACTCTAAAAGAGATACTCCGAAAATAGCAAATGATGTTAGAAAGAGTTGAAAATTGATGACATCGCTTCGAATGGTGCATACGGAACGCAAAAAAGTCTGGAGTTCAAATAAGTTTAAAAAATGAAGTGCCCTGTAACAGATGATTCTCGTCCGAAACCCTGATACTCCGAAAGAGATTTTCCAGTTTGTTCATGAAGTTCGTCCAGTTTTTGCCGTAACCCTCTCTACTATTTTGCACATGCTATTTGGGTGAATGATGATACCATGCCAAGTTTCAACATTTTCAGAGTTCATTTTGTAGTGATTTTCAATTTCATAGTAATTTAGCTCTCTAAACAAATCGGTAAATGACTGAAAAATAGCAAATGATGTTAGAAAGTGTTGAAAATTGATGACGTCTCTTTGAATGGTGCATGGGAACGCCAAAAAATGACTGGAGTTCAAATAAGTTTAAAAAATGAAGTCCCTGTGTAACAAATGAGTTCTTGTCCGAAACCCTGATACTTCGAAAGAGATTGGCCAGTTTGTAAACGAAGTGCATCCGGTTTTTGCCGTAACCCTCTCCACTCTTTTTCACATGCCATGTGGGTGAAATGATGATACCATGACAAGTTTCAACCTTTTCAGAGTTCATTTTGTAGTGATTTCCAATTGCACGGTCATTTAGCTCTCTAAACAAATCGGTAAATGGCTGAAAAATAGCAAATGATGTCAGAACGTGTTTAAAATTCATGACCTCGCTTTGAATGGTGCATACGGAACACAAAAAAGTCTGGAGTTCAAATAAGTTTAAAAAATGAAGTGCCCGTGTAACAGATGAGTTCTCGTCCGAAACCCTGATACTCCGAAAGAGATTTTCCAGTTTGTTCATGAAGTTCGTCCAGTTTTTGCCGTAACCCTCTCTACTATTTTGCACATGCTATTTGGGTGAATGATGATACCATGCCAAGTTTCAACATTTTCAGAGTTCATTTTGTAGTGATTTTCAATTTCATAGTCATTTAGCTCTCTAAACAAATCGGTAAATGACTGAAAAATAGCAAATGATGTTAGAAAGTGTTGAAAATTGATAAGGTCTCTTTGAATGGTGCATGGGAACGTCAAAAAATGACTGGAGTTCAAATAAGTTTAAAAAATGAAGTCCCCGTGTAACAGATGAGTTCTCGTCCAAAACCCTGATACTCCGAAAGAGATTGTCCAGTTTGTAAACGAAGTGCATCCGGTTTTTGCCGTAACCCTCTCCACTCTTTTTCACAGGCCATGTGGGCGAAATGATGATACCATGACAAGTTTCAACCTTTTCAGAGTTCATTTTGTAGTGATTTCCAATTGCACGGTCATTTAGCTCTCTAAACAAATCGGTAAATGGCTGAAAAATAGCAAATGATGTCAGAACGTGTTTAAAGTTGATGACCTCGCTTTGAATGGTGCATACGGAACACAAAAAAGTCTGGAGTTCAAATAAGTTTAAAAAATGAAGTGCCCGTGTAACCGATGAGTTCTCGTTCGAAACCCTGATACTCCAAAAGAGATTGTCCAGTTTGTACATGAAGTGCGTCCGGTTTTTGCCGTAACCCTCTCTACTCTTTTTCACATGCCATGTAGGTGAAATGATGATACCATCCCAAGTTTCAACATTTTCAGAGTTCATTTTGTAGTGATTTTCAATTTCATAGTAATTTAGCTCTCTAAACAAATCGGTAAATGACTGAAAAATAGCAAATGATGTTAGAAAGTGTTGAAAATTGATGACGTCTCTTTGAATGGAGCATAGGAACGCCAAAAATGACTAGAGTTCAAATAAGTTTAAAAAAATGAAGTGCCCGTGTAACCTATGAGTTCTCGTCCGAAACCCTGATACTCTAAAAGAGATACTCCGAAAATAGCAAATGATGTTAGAAAGAGTTGAAAATTGATGACATCGCTTCGAATGGTGCATACGGAATGCAAAAAAGTCTGGAGTTCAAATAAGTTTAAAAAATGAAGTGCCCGTGTAACAGATGATTTTCGTCCGAAACCCTGATACTCCGAAAGAGATTTTCCAGTTTGTTCATGAAGTTCGTCCAGTTTTTGCCGTAACCCTCTCTACTATTTTGCACATGCTATTTGGGTGAATGATGATACCATGCCAAGTTTCAACATTTTCAGAGTTCATTTTGTAGTGATTTTCAATTTCATAGTCATTTAGCTCTCTAAACAAATCGGTAAATGACTAAAAAATAGCAAATGATGTTAGAAAGTGTTGAAAATTGATGACGTCTCTTTGAATGGTGCATGGGAACGCCAAAAAATGACTGGAGTTCAAATAAGTTTAAAAAATGAAGTCCCCGTGTAACATATGGGTTCTCGTCCGAAACCCTGATACTCCGAAAGAGATTGTCCAGTTTGTAAACGAAGTGCGTCCGGTTTTTGCCGTAACCCTCTCTACTCTTTTTCACATGCCATGTGGGCGAAATGATTATACCATGACAAGTTTCAACCTTTTCAGAGTTCATTTTGTAGTGATTTCCAATTGCACGGTCATTTAGCTCTCTAAACAAATCGGTAAATGGCTGAAAAATAGCAAATGATGTCAGAACGTGTTTAAAATTGATGACCTCGCTTTGAATGGTGCATACGAAACACAAAAAAGTCTGGAGTTCAAGTAAGTTTAAAAAATGAAGTGCCCATGTAACCGATGAGTTCTCGTTCGAAACCCTGATACTCCGAAAGAGATTGTCCAGTTTGTACACGAAGTGCGTACGGTTTTTGCCGTAACCCTCTCTACTCTTTTTCACATGCCATGTAGGTGAAATGATGATACCATCCCAAGTTTCAACATTTTCAGAGTTCATTTTGTAGTGATTTTCAATTTCATAGTAATTTAGCTCTCTAAACAAATCGGTAAATGACTGAAAAATAGCAAATGATGTTAGAAAGTGTTGAAAATTGATGATGTCTCTTTGAATGGAGCATAGGAACGCCAAAGAATGACTAGAGTTCAAATAAGTTTAAAAAAATGAAGTGCCCGTGTAACCTATGAGTTCTCGTCCGAAACCCTGATACTCTAAAAGAGATACTCCGAAAATAGCAAATAATGTTAGAAAGAGTTGAAAATTGAAGACATCGCTTTGAATGGTGCATACGGAACGCAAAAAAGTCTGGAGTTCAAATAAGTTTAAAAAATGAAGTGCCCGTGTAACAGATGATTCTCGTCCGAAACCCTAATACTCCGAAAGAGATTTTCTGGTTTGTTCATGAAGTTCATCCAGTTTTTGCCGTAACCCTCTCTACTATTTTGCACATGCTATTTGGGTGAATGATGATACCATGCCAAGTTTCAACATTTTCAGAGTTCATTTCGTAGTGATTTTCAATTTCATAGTCATTTAGCTCTCTAAACAAATCGGTAAATGACTGAAAAATAGCAAATGATGTTAGAAAGTGTTGAAAATTGATGACGTCTCTTTGAATGGTGCATGGGAACGCCAAAAAATGACTGGAGTTCAAATAAGTTTAAAAAATGAAGTCCCCGTGTAACAGATGAGTTCTCGTCCGAAACCCTGATACTCCGAAAGAGATTGTCCAGTTTGTAAATGAAGTGCGTCCGGTTTTTGCCGTAACCCTATCTACTCTTTTTCACATGCCATGTGGGCGAAATGATGATACCATGACAAGTTTTAACCTTTTCAGAGTTCATTTTGTAGTGATTTCCAATTGCACTGTCATTTAGCTCTCTAAACAAATCGGTAAATGGCTGAAAAATAGCAAATGATGTCAGAACGTGTTTAAAATTGATGACCTCACTTTGAATGGTGCATACGGAACACAAAAAAGCCTGGAGTTCAAGTAAGTTTAAAAAATGAAGTGCCCGTGTAACCGATGAGTTCTCGTTCGAAACCCCGATACTCCGAAAGAGATTGTCCAGTTTGTACACGAAGTGCGTACGGTTTTTGCCGTAACCCTCTCTACTCTTTTTCACATGCCATGTAGGTGAAATGATGATACCATCCCAAGTTTCAACATTTTCAGAGTTCATTTTGTAGTGATTTTCAATTTCATAGTAATTTAGCTCTCTAAACAAATCGGTAAATGACTGAAAAATAGCAAATGATGTTAGAAAGTGTTGAAAATTGATGATGTCTCTTTGAATGGAGCATAGGAACGCCAAAGAATGACTAGAGTTCAAATAAGTTTAAAAAAATGAAGTGCCCGTGTAACCTATGAGTTCTCGTCCGAAACCCTGATACTCTAAAAGAGATACTCCGAAAATAGCAAATAATGTTAGAAAGAGTTGAAAATTGAAGACATCGCTTTGAATGGTGCATACGGAACGCAAAAAAGTCTGGAGTTCAAATAAGTTTAAAAAATGAAGTGCCCGTGTAACAGATGATTCTCTTCCGAAACCCTAATACTCCGAAAGAGATTTTCTAGTTTGTTCATGAAGTTCGTCCAGTTTTTGCCGTAACCCTCTCTACTATTTTGCACATGCTATTTGGGTGAATGATGATACCATGCCAAGTTTCAACATTTTCAGAGTTCATTTCGTAGTGATTTTCAATTTCATAGTCATTTAGCTCTCTAAACAAATCGGTAAATGACTGAAAAATAGCAAATGATGTTAGAAAGTGTTGAAAATTGATGACGTCTCTTTGAATGGTGCATGGGAACGCCAAAAAATGACTGGAGTTCAAATAAGTTTAAAAAATTAAGTCCCCGTGTAACAGATGAGTTCTCGTCCGAAACCCTGATACTCCGAAAGAGATTGTCCAGTTTGTAAATGAAGTGCGTCCGGTTTTTGCCGTAACCCTATCTACTCTTTTTCACATGCCATGTGGGCGAAATGATGATACCATGACAAGTTTTAACCTTTTCAGAGTTCATTTTGTAGTGATTTCCAATTGCACGGTCATTTAGCTCTCTAAACAAATCGGTAAATGGCTGAAAAATAGCAAATGATGTCAGAACGTGTTTAAAATTGATGACCTCACTTTGAATGGTGCATACGGAACACAAAAAAGCCTGGAGTTCAAGTAAGTTTAAAAAATGAAGTGCCCGTGTAACCATGAGTTCTCGTTCAAAACCCCGATACTCCGAAAGAGATTGTCCAGTTTGTACACGAAGTGCGTACGGTTTTTGCCGTAACCCTCTCTACTCTTTTTCACATGCCATGTAGGTGAAATGATGATACCATCCCAAGTTTCAACATTTTCAGAGTTCATTTTGTAGTGATTTTCAATTTCATAGTAATTTAGCTCTCTAAAAAAATCGGTAAATGACTGAAAAATAGCAAATGATGTTAGAAAGTGTTGAAAATTGATGACGTCTCTTTGAATGGAGCATAGGAACGCCAAAGAATGACTAGAGTTCAAATAAGTTTAAAAAAATGAAGTGCCCGTGTAACCTATGAGTTCTCATCCGAAACCTTGATACTCTAAAAGAGATACTCCGAAAATAGCAAATGATGTTAGAAAGAGTTGAAAATTGAAGACATCGCTTTGAATGGTGCATACGGAACGCAAAAAAGTCTGGAGTTCAAATAAGTTTAAAAAATGAAGTGCCTGTGTAACAGATGATTCTCGTCCGGAACCCTGATACTCCGAAAGAGATTTTCCAGTTTGTTCATGAAGTTCATCCAGTTTTTGCCGTAAGCCTCTCTACTATTTTGCACATGCTATTTGGGTGAATGATGATACCATGCCAAGTTTCAACATTTTCAGAGTTCATTTTGTAGTGATTTTCAATTTCATAGTCATTTAGCTCTCTAAACAAATCGGTAAATGACTGAAAAATAGCAAATGATGTTAGAAAGTGTTGAAAATTGATGACGTCTCTTTGAATGGTGCATGGGAACGCCAAAAAATGACTGGAGTTCAAATAAGTTTAAAAAATGAAGTCCCCGTGTAACAGATGAGTTCTCGTCCGAAACCCTGATACTCCAAAAGAGATTGTCCAGTTTGTAAACGAAGTGCGTCCGGTTTTTGCCGTAACCCTCTCTACTCTTTTTCACATGCCATGTGGGTGAAATGATGATACCATGCAAGTTTCAACCTTTTCAGAGTTCATTTTGTAGTGATTTCCAATTGCACGGTCATTTAGCTCTCTAAACAAATCGGTAAATGGCTGAGAAATAGAAAATGATGTCAGAACGTGTTTAAAATTGATGACCTCGCTTTGAATGGTGCATACGGAACACAAAAAAGTCTGGAGTTCAAGTATGTTTAAAAAATGAAGTGCCCGTGTAACCGATGAGTTCTCGTTCGAAACCCTGATACTCCGAAAGATATTTTCCAGTTTGTACACGAAGTGCGTCTAGTTTTTTCTGTAACCCTCTCTACTATTTTGCACATGCTATGTGGGTGAATGATGATACCATGCCAAGTTTCAGCATTTACAGAGTTCATTTTGTAGTGATTTTCAATTTCACGGTCATTTAGCTCTCTAAATAAATCAGTAAATGACTGAAAAATAGCAAATGATGTTAGAAAGTGTTGAAAATTGATGACGTCTCTTTGAATGGAGCATAGGAACGCCAAAGAATAACTAGAGTTCAAATAAGTTTAAAAAAATGAAGTCCCCGTGTAATAGATGAGTTCTCATCCGAAATCCTGATACTCCGAAAGAGATTGTCCAGTTTGTACACGAAGTTCGTCCAGTTTTTGCCGTAACCCTCTCTACTATTTTGCACATGCTATTTGGGTGAATGATGATACCATGCCAAGTTTCAACATTTTCAGAGTTCATTTCGTAGTGATTTTCAATTTCATAGTCATTTAGCTCTCTAAACAAATCGGTAAATGACTGAAAAATAGCAAATGATGTTAGAAAGTGTTGAAAATTGATGACGTCTCTTTGAATGGTGCATGGGAACGCCAAAAAATGACTGGAGTTCAAATAAGTTTAAAAAATGAAGTCCCCGTGTAACAGATGAGTTCTCGTCCGAAACCCTGATACTCCGAAAGAGATTGTCCAGTTTGTAAATGAAGTGCGTCCGGTTTTTGCCGTAACCCTATCTACTCTTTTTCACATGCCATGTGGGCGAAATGATGATACCATGACAAGTTTCAACCTTTTCAGAGTTCATTTTGTAGTGATTTCCAATTGCACGGTCATTTAGCTCTCTAAACATATCGGTAAATGGCTGAAAAATAGCAAATGATGTCAGAACGTGTTTAAAATTGATGACCTCACTTTGAATGGTGCATACGGAACACAAAAAAGTCTGGAGTTCAAGTAAGTTTAAAAAATGAAGTGCCCGTGTAACCGATGAGTTCTCGTTCGAAACCCTGATACTCCGAAAGAGATTGTCCAGTTTGTACACGAAGTGCGTGCGGTTTTTGCCGTAACCCTCTCTACTCTTTTTCACATGCCATGTAGGTGAAATGATGATACCATCCCAAGTTTCAACATTTTCAGAGTTCATTTTGTAGTGATTTTCAATTTCATAGTAATTTAGCTCTCTAAACAAATCGGTAAATGACTGAAAGATAGCAAATGATGTTAGAAAGTGTTGAAAATTGATGACGTCTCTTTGAATGGAGCATAGGAACGCCAAAGAATGACTAGAGTTCAAATAAGTTTATAAAAATGAAGTGCCCGTGTAACCTATGAGTTCTCATCCGAAACCTTGATACTCTAAAAGAGATACTCCGAAAATAGCAAATGATGTTAGAAAGAGTTGAAAATTGAAGACATCGCTTTGAATGGTGCATACGGAACGCAAAAAAGTCTGGAGTTCAAATAAGTTTAAAAAATGAAGTGCCTGTGTAACAGATGATTCTCGTCCGGAACCCTGATACTCCGAAAGAGATTTTCCAGTTTGTTCATGAAGTTCGTCCAGTTTTTGCCGTAAGCCTCTCTACTATTTTGCACATGCTATTTGGGTGAATGATGATACCATGCCAAGTTTCAACATTTTCAGAGTTCATTTTGTAGTGATTTTCAATTTCATAGTCATTTAGCTCTCTAAACAAATCGGTAAATGACTGAAAAATAGCAAATGATGTTAGAAAGTGTTGAAAATTGATGACGTCTCTTTGAATGGTGCATGGGAACGCCAAAAAATGACTGGAGTTCAAATAAGTTTAAAAAATGAAGTCCCCGTGTAACAGATGAGTTATCGTCCGAAACCCTGATACTCCAAAAGAGATTGTCCAGTTTGTAAACGAAGTGCGTCCGGTTTTTGCCGTAACCCTCTCTACTCTTTTTCACATGCCATGTGGGTGAAATGATGATACCATGCAAGTTTCAACCTTTTCAGAGTTCATTTTGTAGTGATTTCCAATTGCACGGTCATTTAGCTCTCTAAACAAATCGGTAAATGGCTGAAAAATAGCAAATGATGTCAGAAAGTGTTTAAAATTGATGACCTCGCTTTGAATGGTGCATACGGAACACAAAAAAGTCTGGAGTTCAAGTATGTTTAAAAAATGAAGTGCCCGTGTAACCGATGAGTTCTCGTTCGAAACCCTGATACTCCGAAATATATTTTCCAGTTTGTACACGAAGTGCGTCTAGTTTTTTCTGTAACCCTCTCTACTATTTTGCACATGCTATGTGGGTGAATGATGATACCATGCCAAGTTTCAGCATTTACAGAGTTCATTTTGTAGTGATTTTCAATTTCACGGTCATTTAGCTCTCTAAATAAATCAGTAAATGACTGAAAAATAGGAAATGATGTTAGAAAGTGTTGAAAATTGATGACGTCTCTTTGAATGGAGCATAGGAACGCCAAAGAATAACTAGAGTTCAAATAAGTTTAAAAAAATGAAGTCCCCGTGTAACAGATGAGTTCTCATCCGAAACCCTGATACTCCGAAAGAGATTGTCCAGTTTGTACACGAAGTTCGTCCAGTTTTTGCCGTAACCCTCTCTACTATTTTGCACATGCTATTTGGGTGAATGATGATACCATGCCAAGTTTCAACATTTTCAGAGTTCATTTTGTAGTGATTTTCAATTTCATAGTCATTTCGCTCTCTAAACAAATCGGTAAATGACTGAAAAATAGCAAATGATGTTAGAAAGTGTTGAAAATTGATGACGTCTCTTTGAATGGTGCATGGGAACGCCAAAAAATGACTGGAGTTCAAATAAGTTTAAAAAAATGAAGTCCCCGTGTAACAGATGAGTTCTCGTCCGAAACCCTGATACTCCGAAAGAGATTGTCCAGTTTGTAAACGAAGTGCGTCCGGTTTTTGCCGTAACCCTCTCTACTCTTTTTCACATGCCATGTGGGTGAAATGATGATACCATGACAAGTTTCAACCTTTTCAGAGTTCATTTTGTAGTGATTTCCAATTGCACGGTCATTTAGCTCTCTAAACAAATCGGTAAATGGCTGAAAAATAGCAAATGATGTCAGAACGTGTTTAAAATTGATGACCTCGCTTTGAATGGTGCATACGGAACACAAAAAAGTCTGGAGTTCAAGTAAGTTTAAAAAATGAAGTGCCCGTGTAACCTATGAGTTCTCGTTTGAAACCCTGATACTCCGAAAGATATTTTCCAGTTTGTACACGAAGTGCGTCTAGTTTTTTCTGTAACCCTCTCTACTATTTTGCACATGCTATGTGGGTGAATGATGATACCATGCCAAGTTTCAGCATTTACAGAGTTCATTTTGTAGTGATTTTCAATTTCACGGTCATTTAACTCTCTAAATAAATCGGTAAATGACTGAAAAATAGCAAATGATGTTAGAAAGTGTTGAAAATTGATGACGTCTCTTTGAATGGAGCATAGGAACGCCAAAGAATGACTAGAGTTCAAATAAGTTTAAAAAAATGAAGTCCCCGTGTAACAGATGAGTTCTCATCCGAAACCCTGATACTCCGAAAGAGATTGTCCAGATTGTACACGAAGTTCGTCCAGTTTTTGCCGTAACCCTCTCTACTATTTTGCACATGCTATTTGGGTGAATGATGATACCATGCCAAGTTTCAACATTTTCAGACTTCATTTTGTAGTGATTTTCAATTTCATAGTCATTTAGCTCTCTAAAGAAATCGGTAAATGACTGAAAAATAGTAAATGATGTTAGAAAGTGTTGAAAATTGATGACGTCTCTTTGAATGGAGCATAGGAACGCCAAAGAATGACTAGAGTTCAAATAAGTTTAAAAAAATGAAGTCCCCGTGTAACAGATGAGTTCTCGTCCGAAACCCTGATACTCCAAAAGAGATTGTCCAGTTTGTAAACGAAGTGCGTCCGTTTTTTTCCGTAACCCTCTCTACTCTTTTTCACATGCCATGTGGGTGAAAGGATGATACCATGCCAAGTTTCAACATTTTCAGAGTTCATTTTGTAGTGATTTTCAATTTCATAGTCATTTAGCTCTCTAAACAAATCGGTAAATGACTGAAAAATAGCAAATGATGTTAGAAAGTGTTGAAAATTGATGACGTCTCTTTGAATGGTGCACGGGAACGCCAAAAAATGACTGGAGTTCAAATAAGTTTAAAAAATGAAGTCCCCGTGTAACAGATGAGTTCTCATCCGAAACCCTGATACTCCAAAAGAGATTGTCCAGTTTGAAAACGAAGTGCGTCCGGTTTTTTCCGTAACCCTCTCTACTCTTTTTCACATGCCATGTGGGTGAAAGGATGATACCATGCCAAGTTTCAGCCTTTTCAGAGTTCATTTTGTAGTGATTTCCAATTTCACGGTCATTTAGCTCTCTAAACAAATCGGTAAATGGCTGAGAAATAGCTAAAGATGTCAGAACGTGTTGAAAATTGATGACCTCACTTTGAATGGTGCATACGGAACGCAAAAAAAGTCTGGAGTTCAAATAAATTTAAAAAAATGAAGTGCCCGTGTAACATATGAGTTCTCGTCCGAAACCCTGATAATCCGAAAGAGATTTTCCAGTTTGTTCATGTAGTGCGTGCAGTTTTTGCCGTAACCCTCTCTACTATTTTGCACATGCTATGTGGATGAATGATGATACCATGCCAAGTTTCAACATTTTCAGAGTTCATTTTGTAGTGATTTTCAATTTCATAGTCATTTAGCTCTCTAAACAAATCGGTAAATAACTGAAAAATAGCAAATGATGTTAGAAAGTGTTGAAAATTGATGACGTCTCTTTGAATGGTGCATGGGAACGCCAAAAAATGACTGGAGTTCAAATAAGTTTAAAAAATGAAGTCCCCGTGTAACAGATGAGTTCTCGTCCGAAACCCTGATACTCCGAAAGAGATTGTCCAGTTTGTAAACGAAGTTCGTCCGGTTTTTGCTGTAACCCTATCTACTCTTTTTCACATGCCATGTGGGCGAATTGATGATACCATGACAAGTTTCAACCTTTTCAGAGTTCATTTTGTAGTGATTTCCAATTGCACGGTCATTTAGCTCTCTAAACAAATCGGTAAATGGCTGAAAAATAGCAAATGATGTCAGAACGTATTTAAAACTGATGACCTTGCTTTGAATGATGCATACGGAACACAAAAAAGTCTGGAGTTCAAGTAAGTTTAAAAAATGAAGTGCCCGTGTAACCGATGAGTTCTCGTTCGAAACCCTGATACTCCGAAAGATATTTTCCAGTTTGTACACGAAGTGCATCTAGTTTTTTCTGTAACCCTCTCTACTATTTTGCACATGCTATGTGGGTGAATGATGATACCATGCCAAGTTTCAGCATTTACAGAATTCATTTTGTAGTGATTTTCAATTTCACCGTCATTTAACTCTCTAAATAAATCGGTAAATGACTGAAAAATAGCAAATGATGTTAGAAAGTGTTGAAAATTGATGACGTCTCTTTGAATGGAGCATAGGAACGCCAAAGAATGACTAGAGTTCAAATAAGTTTAAAAAAATGAAGTCCCCGTGTAACAGATGAGTTCTCATCCGAAACCCTGATACTCCGAAAGAGATTGTCCAG
>NC_041384.1:293777197-293790792 GCF_002162155.2 Triticum dicoccoides
TTCAATTTCATAGTCATTTAGCTCTCTAAACAAATCGGTAAATGACTGAAAAATAGCAAATGATGTTAGAAAGTGTTGAAAATTGATGACGTCTCTTTGAATGGTGCACGGGAACGCCAAAAAATGACTGGAGTTCAAATAAGTTTAAAAAATGAAGTCCCCGTGTAACAGATGAGTTCTCATCCGAAACCCTGATACTCCAAAAGAGATTGTCCAGTTTGAAAACGAAGTGCGTCCGGTTTTTTCCGTAACCCTCTCTACTCTTTTTCACATGCCATGTGGGTGAAAGGATGATACCATGCCAAGTTTCAGCCTTTTCAGAGTTCATTTTGTAGTGATTTCCAATTTCACGGTCATTTAGCTCTCTAAACAAATCGGTAAATGGCTGAAAAATAGCTAATGATGTCAGAACGTGTTGAAAATTGATGACCTCACTTTGAATGGTCCATACGGAACGCAAAAAAAGTCTGGAGTTCAAATAAATTTAAAAAAATGAAGTGCCCGTGTAACATATGAGTTCTCGTCCGAAACCCTGATAATCTGAAAGAGATTTTCCAGTTTGTTCATGTAGTGCGTGCAGTTTTTGCCGTAACCCTCTCTACTATTTTGCACATGCTATGTGGGTGAATGATGATACCATGCCAAGTTTCAACATTTTCAGAGTTCATTTTGTAGTGATTTTCAATTTCATAGTCATTTAGCTCTCTAAACAAATCGGTAAATAACTGAAAAATAGCAAATGATGTTAGAAAGTGTTGAAAATTGATGACGTCTCTTTGAATGGTGCATGGGAACGCCAAAAAATGACTGGAGTTCAAATAAGTTTAAAAAATGAAGTCCCCGTGTAACAGATGAGTTCTCGTCCGAAACCCTGATACTCCGAAAGAGATTGTCCAGTTTGTAAACGAAGTTCGTCCGGTTTTTGCTGTAACCCTATCTACTCTTTTTCACATGCCATGTGGGCGAATTGATGATACCATGACAAGTTTCAACCTTTTCAGAGTTCATTTTGTAGTGATTTCCAATTGCACGGTCATTTAGCTCTCTAAACAAATCGGTAAATGGCTGAAAAATAGCAAATGATGTCAGAACGTATTTAAAACTGATGACCTTGCTTTGAATGATGCATACGGAACACAAAAAAGTCTGGAGTTCAAGTAAGTTTAAAAAATGAAGTGCCCGTGTAACCGATGAGTTCTCGTTCGAAACCCTGATACTCCGAAAGATATTTTCCAGTTTGTACACGAAGTGCATCTAGTTTTTTCTGTAACCCTCTCTACTATTTTGCACATGCTATGTGGGTGAATGATGATACCATGCCAAGTTTCAGCATTTACAGAATTCATTTTGTAGTGATTTTCAATTTCACCGTCATTTAACTCTCTAAATAAATCGGTAAATGACTGAAAAATAGCAAATGATGTTAGAAAGTGTTGAAAATTGATGACGTCTCTTTGAATGGAGCATAGGAACGCCAAAGAATGACTAGAGTTCAAATAAGTTTAAAAAAATGAAGTCCCCGTGTAACAGATGAGTTCTCATCCGAAACCCTGATACTCCGAAAGAGATTGTCCAGTTTGTACACGAAGTTCGTCCAGTTTTTGCCGTAACCCTCTCTACTATTTTGCACATGCTATTTGGGTGAATGATGATACCATGCCAAGTTTCAACATTTTCAGACTTCATTTTGTAGTGATTTTCAATTTCATAGTCATTTAGCTCTCTAAAGAAATCGGTAAATGACTGAAAAATAGTAAATGATGTTAGAAAGTGTTGAAAATTGATGACGTCTCTTTGAATGGTGCACGGGAACGCCAAAAAATGACTGGAGTTCAAATAAGTTTAAAAAATGAAGTCCCCGTGTAACAGATGAGTTCTCGTCCGAAACCCTGATACTCCAAAAGAGATTGTCCAGTTTGTAAACGAAGTGCGTCCGGTTTTTTCCGTAACCCTCTCTACTCTTTTTCACATGCCATGTGGGTGAAAGGATGATACCATGCCAAGTTTCAACCTTTTCAGAGTTCATTTTGTAGTGATTTCCAATTTCACGGTCATTTAGCTCTCTAAACAAATCGGTAAATGGCTGAAAAATAGCTAATGATGTCAGAACGTGTTGAAAATTGATGACCTCACTTTGAATGGTGCATACAGAATGCAAAAAAAGTCTGGAGTTCAAATAAATTTAAAAAAATGAAGTGCCCGTGTAACATATGAGTTCTCGTCCGAAACCCTGATAATCCGAAAGAGATTTTCCAGTTTGTTCATGAAGTGCGTGCAGTTTTTGCCGTAACCCTCTCTACTATTTTGCACATGCTATGTGGGTGAATGATGATACCATGCCAAGTTTCAACATTTTCAGAGTTCATTTTGTACTAATTTTCAATTTCATAGTCATTTAGCTCTCTAAACAAATCGGTAAATGACTGAAAAATAGCAAATGATGTTAGAAAGTGTTGAAAATTGATGACGTCTCTTTGAATGGTGCATGGGAACGCCAAAAAATGACTGGAGTTCAAATAAGTTTAAAAAATGAAGTCCCCGTGTAACAGATGAGTTCTCGTCCGAAACCCTGATACTCCGAAAGAGATTGTCCAGTTTGTAAACGAAGTTCGTCCGGTTTTTGCTGTAACCCTATCTACTCTTTTTCACATGCCATGTGGGCGAAATGATGATACCATGACAAGTTTCAACCTTTTCAGAGTTCATTTTGTAGTGATTTCCAATTGCACGGTCATTTAGCTCTCTAAACAAATCGATAAATGGCTGAAAAATAGCAAATGATGTCAGAACGTGTTTAAAATTGATGACCTCACTTTGAATGGTGCATACGGAACACAAAAAAGTCTGGAGTTCAAGTAAGTTTAAAAATGAAGTGCCCGTGTAACCGATGAGTTCTCGTTCGAAACCCCGATACTCCGAAAGAGATTGTCCAGTTTGTACACGAAGTGCGTACGGTTTTTGCCGTAACCCTCTACTCTTTTGCACATGCCATGTGGGTGAAATGATGATACCATGCCAAGTTTCAACCTTTTCAGAGTTCATTTTGTAGTGATTTTTTTCAATTTCACGGTCATTTAGCTCTCTAAACAAATTGGTAAATTACTGAAAATAGCTAATGATGTTAGAAAGTGTTTAAAATTTATAAAGTCGCTTTGAATGGTGCATAGGAACGCAAAAAAAGTCTGGAGTTCCAATAAGTTTAGAAAAATGAAGTGCCCGTGTAGCGGATGAGTTCTCGTCCGAAACCCTGATACTCCGAAAGAGATAGCCCAGTTTGTACATGAAGTGTGTTCAGTTTTTGCCGTAACCATCTCTACTATTTTGCACATGACATGTGGGTGAAATGATGATAACATGCCAAGTTTCAACATTTTGAGAGTTCATTTTGTAGTGATTTTCAATTTCACGGTCATTTAGCTCTCTAAACAAATCAGGAAATGACTGAAAAATAGTAAATGATGTCAGAACGTGTTGAAAATTGATGAGTTCGCTTTGAATGGTGCAGACGGAACACAAAAAAGTCTGGAGTTCAAATAAGTTTAAAAAAATATAGTGTCCGTGTAACAGATGAGTTCTCGTCCGAAACCTTGATACTCCGAAAGGGATTTTCCAGTTTGTACATGAAGTGCCTCCAGTTTTTTCCGTAACCCTCTCTACTATTTTGCACATGCTATGTGGGTGAATGATGATACCATGCCAAGTTTCAACATTTACAGAGTTCATTTTGTAGTGATTTTCAATTTCACGGTCATTTAGCTCTCTAAATAACTCGGTAAATGACTGAAAAATAGCAAATGATGTTAGAAAGTGTTGAAAGTTGATTGCATCTCTTTGAATGGTGCATAGGAACGCAAAAAAATGTCTGGAGTTCAAATAAGTTTAAAAAAATGAAGTGCCTGTGTAACAGATGAGTTCTCGTCTGAAACCCTGATACTCCGAAAGAGATTGTCCAGTTTGTACACGAAGTGTGCCAGGTGTTTGCTGTAACCCTCTACTCTTTTGCACATGCCATGTGGGTGAAATGATGATACCATGCCAAGTTTCAACCTTTTCAGAGTTCATTTCATAGTGATTTTCAATTTCACGGTCATTTAGCTCTCTAAATAAATCGGTAAATGACTGAAAATAGCAAATGATGTTAGAAAGAGTAGAAAATTGATGAGATCGCTTTGAATGGTGCATACAGAACGCAAAAAAGTATAGAGTTCAAATAAGTTTAAAAAAATGAAGTGCCCGTGTAACAGATGAGTTCTCGTCCGAAACCCTGATACTCCGAAAGAGATTGTCCAGTTTGTACACGAAGTGCGTCCGGTTTTTGCCGTAACCCTCTACTCTTTTGCACATGCCATGTGGGTGAAATGATGATACCATGCCAAGTTTCAACCTTTTCAGAGTTCATTTTGTAGTGATTTTTTCAATTTCACGGTCATTTAGCTCTCTATACAAATTGGAAAATGACTGAAAATAGCTAATGATGTTAGAAAGTGTTGAAAATTTATAACATCGCTTTGAATGGTGCATAGGAACGCAAAAAAATTCTGGAGTTCCAATAAGTTTAGAAAAATCAAGTGCCCGTGTAGCGGATGAGTTCTCGTCCGAAACCCTGATACTTCGAAAGAGATAGCCCAGTTTGTACATGAAGTACGTCCAGTTTTTGCCGCAACCATCTCTATTATTTTGCACATGACATGTGGGTGAAATTATGATAACATGCCAAGTTTCAACATTTTCAGAGTTCATTTTGTAGTGATTTTCAATTTCACGGTCATTTAGCTCTCTAAACAAATCAGGAAATGACTGAAAAATAGTAAATGATGTCAGAATGTGTTGAAAATTGATGAGCTCGCCTTGAATGGTGCAGACGGAACGCAAAAAAGTCTGGAGTTCAAATAAGTTTAAAAAAATTTAGTGCCCGTGTAACAGATGAGTTCTCGTCCGAAACCCTGATACTCCGAAAGAGATTTTCCAGTTTGTACAACCAGTTTTTTCTGTAACCCTCTCTACTATTTTGCACATGCTATGTGGGTGAATGATGATACCATGCCAAGTTTCAACATTTGCAGAGTTCATTTTGTAGTGATTTTCAATTTCACGGTCATTTAGCTCTCTAAATGAATCGGTAAATGACTGAAAAATAGCAAATGATGTTAGAAAGTGTTGAAAAATGATGACATCTCTTCGAATGGTGCATAGGAACACAAAAAAAAATGTCTGGAGTTCAAATAAGTTTAAATAAATGAAGTGCCCGTGTAACAGATGAGTTCTCGTCTGAAACCCTGATACTCCGAAAGAGATTGTCCAGTTTGTACACGAAGTGCGTCCGGTTTTTGCCGTAACCCTCTACTCTTTTGCACATGCCATGTGGGTGAAATGATGATACCATGCCAAGTTTCAACCTTTTCAGAGTTCATTTTGTAGTGATTTTTTCAATTTCACGGTCATTTAGCTCTCTTAAGAAATCGGTAAATGACTGAAAATAGCTAATGATGTTAGAAAGTGTTGAAAATTTATAACATCGCTTTGAATGGTGCATAGGAACGCAAAAAAATTCTGGAGTTCCAATAAGTTTAGAAAAATCAAGTGCCCGTGTAGCGGATGAGTTCTCGTCCGAAACCCTGATACTCCGAAAGAGATAGCCCAGTTTGTACATGAAGTGTGTTCAGTTTTTGCCGCAACCATCTCTATTATTTTGCACATGACATGTGGGTGAAATTATGATAACATGCCAAGTTTCAACATTTTCAGAGTTCATTTTGTAGTGATTTTCAATTTCACGGTCATTTAGCTCTCTAAACAAATCAGGAAATGACTGAAAAATAGTAAATGATGTCAGAATGTGTTGAAAATTGATGAGCTCGCCTTGAATGGTGCAGACGAAACGCAAAAAAGTCTGGAGTTCAAATAAGTTTAAAAAAATTTAGTGCCCGTGTAACAGATGAGTTCTCGTCCGAAACCCTGATACTCCGAAAGAGATTTTCCAGTTTGTACACGAAGTACATCCAGTTTTTTCTGTAACCCTCTCTACTATTTTGCACATGCTATGTGGGTGAATGATGATACCATGCCAAGTTTCAACATTTGCAGAGTTCATTTTGTAGTGATTTTCAATTTCACGGTCATTTAGCTCTCTAAATGAATCGGTAAATGACTGAAAAATAGCAAATGATGTTAGAAAGTGTTGAAAAATGATGACATCTCTTCGAATGGTGCATAGGAACACAAAAAAAATGTCTGGAGTTCAAATAAGTTTAAATAAATGAAGTGCCCATGTAACAGATGAGTTCTCGTCTGAAACCCTGATACTCCGAAAGAGATTGTCCAGTTTGTACACGAAGTGTGTCCAGTTTTTGCTGTAACTCTCTACTCTTTTGCACATGCCATGTGGGTGAAATGATGATACCATGCCAAGTTTCAACCTTTTTATAGTTCATTTCGTAGTGATTTTCAATTTCACGGTCATTTAGCTCTCTAAACAAATCGGTAAATGACTGAAAATAGCAAATGATGTTAGAAAGTAACGAAAATTGATGACCTCTCTTTGAATGGTGCATACAGAACGCAAAAAAGGTCTGGAGTTCAAATAAGTTTAATAAAATGAAGTGCCTGTGTAACCGATGAGTTCTCGTCTGAAACCCTGATACTCCGAAAGAGATTGTCCAGTTTGTACACGAAGTGCGTCCGGTTTTTTCTGTAACCCTCTCTACTATTTTGGTCATGCCATGTGGCTGAAATGATGATACCATGCCAAGTTTCAACATTTTCAGAGTTCATTTTGGAGTGATTTTCAATTTCACGGTCATTTAGCTCTCTAAATAAATCGGTAAATGACTGAAAATACCAAATGATGTTAGAAAGTGTTGAAAATTGATTTAGTCGCTTTGAATGGTGCATACAGAACGCAAAAAAGTCTGGAGTTCAAATAAGTTTAAAAAAATGAAGTGCCCGTGTAACAGATGAGTTCTCGTCTGAAACCCTGATACTCCGAAAGACATTTTCCAGTTTGTACACGAAGTGCGTCCAGTTTCTCTGTAACCCTCTCTACTATTTTGCACATGCTATGTGGGTGAATGATGATACCAGGCCAAGTTTCAACATTTACAGAGTTCATTTTGTAGTGATTTTCAATTTCACGGTCATTTAGCTCTCTAAATAAATCGGTAAATGACTGAAAAATAGCAAATGATGTTAGAAAGTGATGAAAATTGATGACATCCCTTTGAATGGTGCATAGGAACGCAAAAAAATGTCTGGAGTTCAAATAAGTTTAAAAAAATGAAGTGCCCGTGTAACAGATGAGTTCTCGTCTGAAACCCTGATACTCCGAAAGAGATTGTCCAGTTTGTACACGAAGTGTGTCCAGTTTTTGTTGTAACCCTCTACTCTTTTGCACATGCCATGTGGGTGAAATGATGATACCATGCCAAGTTTCAACCTTTTCAGAGTTCATTTCGTAGTGATTTTCAATTTCACGGTCACTTAGCTCTCTAAAAAAATCGGTAAATGACTGAAAATAGAAAATGATGTTAGAAAGTATTGAAAATTGATGACGTCTCTTTGAATGGTGCATACAGAACGCAAAAAAGGTCTGGAGTTCAAATAAGTTTAAAAAAATGAAGTGCCTGTGTAAGAGATGAGTTCTTGTCCGAAACCCTGATACTCCGAAAGAGATTGTCCAGTTTGTACACGAAGTGCGTCCGGTTTTTGCCGTAACCCTCTACTCTTTTGCACAGGCCATGTGGGTGAAAGGATGATACCATGCCAAGTTTCTACCTTTTCAGAGTTCATTTTGTAGTGATTTTTTTCAATTTCACGGTCATTTAGCTCTCTAAACAAATTGGTAAATGACTGAAAATAGCTAATGATGTTAGAAAGTGTTGAAAATTTATAACGTCGCTTTGAATGGTGCATAGGAACGCAAAAAAGTCTAGAGTTCCAATAAGTTTGGAAAAATGAAGTGCCCGTGTAGCGGATGAGTTCTCGTCCGAAACACTGATACTCCGAAAGAGATAGCCCAGTTTGTACATGAAGTGTGTTCTGTTTTTGCCGTAACCATCTCTACTATTTTGCACATGACATGTGGGTGAAATGATGATAACATGCCAAGTTTCAACATTTTGAGAGTTCATTTTGTAGTGATTTTCAATTTCACGGTCATTTTGCTCTGTAAACAAATCAGGAAATGACTGAAAAATAGCAAATGATGTCAGAACGTGTTGACAATTGATGAGCTCGCTTTGAATGGCGCATAGGAACGCAAAAAAATGTCTGGAGTTCCAATAAGTTTAAAAAAATGAAGTGCCTGTGTAACAGATGAGTTCTCGTCCGAAACCCTGATACTCCGAAAGAGATTGTCCAGTTGGTACACGAAGTGCGTCCGGTTTTTGCCGTAACCCTCTATACTATTTTGCACATGCTATGTGGGTGAATGATGATACCATGCCAAGTTTCAACATTTACAGAGTTCATTTTGTAGTGATTTTCAATTTCACGGTCATTTAGCTCTCTAAATAAATCGGTAAATGACTGAAAAATAGCAAATGATGATAGAAAGTGTTGAAAATTGATGACATCTCTTTGAATGGTGCATAGGAACGCAAAAAAATGTCTGGAGTTCAAATAAGTTTAAGAAAATGAAGTGCCCGTGTAACAGATGAGTTCTGTCTGAAATCCGGATACTCCGAAAGAGATTGTCTAGTTTGTACATAAAGTATGTCCAGTTTTTTCTGTAACCCTCTACTCTTTTGCACATGCCATGTGGGTGAAATGATGATACCATGCCAAGTTTCAACCTTTTCGGAGTTTATTTCGTAGTGATTTTCAATTTCACGGTCATTCAGCTCTCTAAACAAATCGGTAAATGAATGAAAATAGCAAATGATGTTAGAAAGTATTGAAAATTGATGACCTCTCTTTGAATGGTGCATACAGAACGCAAAAAGGTCTGGAGTTCAAATAAGTTTAAAAAAATGAAGTGCCCGTGTAACCGATGAGTTCTCGTCCGAAACCCTGATACTCCGAAAGAGATTGTCCAGTTTGTACATGAAGTGCGTCCAGTTTTTTCTGTAACCCTCTCTAGTATTTTGCACATGCCATGTGGGTGAAATGATGATACCATGCCAAGTTTCAATATTTTTAGAGTTTATTTTGGAGTAATTTTCAATTTCACGGTCATTTAGCTCTCTAAATAAATTGGTAAATGACTGAAAATAGCAAATGATGTTAGAAAGTGTTGAAAATTGATTTCGTCGCTTTGAATGGTGCATACGAAACGCAAAAAAGTCTGGAGTTCAAATAAGTTTAAAAAAAATGAAGTGCCCGTGTAACAGATGAGTTCTCGTCTAAAACCCTGACACTCCAAAAGAGATTTTCCAGTTTGTACACGAAGTGCGTCTAGTTTTTTCCGTAACCCTCTCTACTCTTTTGCGCATGCCATGTGGGTGAATGATGATACCATGCCAAGTTTCAACATTTACAGAGTTCATTTTGTAGTGATTTTCAATTTCACGGTCATTTAGCTCTCTAAATAAATCGGTAAATGACTGAAAAATAGCAAATGATGTCAGAAAGTGTTGAAAATTGATGACATCTCTTTGAATGGTGCATAGGAATGCAAACAATGTCTGGAGTTCAAATAAATTTTAAAAAATGAAGTGCCCGTGTATCCGATGAGTTCTCGTCCGAAACCCTGATACTCCGAAAGAGATTGTCCAGTTTGTACACGAAGTGTGTCCAGTTTTTGTTGTAACCCTCTACTCTTTTGCACATGCCATGTGGGTGAAATGATGATACCATGCCAAGTTTCAACCTTTTCAGAGTTCATTTCGTAGTGATTTTCAATTTCACAGTCATTTAGCTCTCTAAACAAATCGGTAAATGACTGAAAATAGCAAATGATGTTAGAAAGTATTGAAAATTGATGACCTCTCTTTGAATGGTGCATACAGAACGCAAAAAAGGTCTGGAGTTCAAATAAGTTTAAAAAATGAAGTGCCCGTGTAAGAGATGAGTTCTTCTCCGAAACCCTGATACTCCGAAAGAGATTATCCAGTTTGTACATGAAGTGCGTCCTATTTTTGCCGTAACCCTCTACTATTTTGCACATGCCATGTGGGTGAAATGATGATACCATGCCAAGTTTCTACCTTTTCAGAGTTCATTTTGTAGTGATTTTTTTCAATTTCACGGTCATTTAGCTCTCTAAACAAAATGGTAAATGACTGAAAATAGCTAATGATGTTAGAAAGTGTTGAAAATTTATAACGTCGCTTTGAATGGTGCATAGGAACGCAAAAAAAGTCTGGAGTTCCAATAAGTTTGGAAAAATGAAGTGCCCGTGTAGCGGATGAGTTCTCGTCCGAAACCCTGATACTCTGAAAGAGATAGCCCAGTTTGTACATGAAGTGTGTTCAGTTTTTGCCGTAACCATCTCTACTATTTTGCACATGACATGTGGGTGAAATGAGCATAACATGCCAAGTTTCAACATTTTCAGAGTTCATTTTGTAGTGATTTTCCATTTCACGGTCATTTAGCTCTCTAAACAAATCAGGAAATGACTGAAATATAGTAAATGATGTCAGAACGTGTTGACAATTGATGAGCTCGCTTTGAATGGTGCAGACGGAATGCAAAAAAGTCTGGAGTTCAAATAAGTTTAAAAAAAATTAGTGCCCGTGTAACAGATGAGTTCTCGTCCGAAAACCTGATACTCCGAAAGAGATTTTCCAGTTTGTACACGAAGTGCGTCCAGTTTTTTCTATAACCCTCTCTACTATTTTGCACATGCTATGTGGGTGAATGATGATACCATGCCAAGTTTCAACATTTACAGAGTTCATTTTGTAGTGATTTTCAATTTCACGGTCATTTAGCTCTCTAAATAAATCGGTAAATGACCGAAAAATAGCAAATGATGTTAGAAAGTGTTGAAAATTAATGAAATCTCTTTGAATGGTGCATAGGAACGCAAAAAAATGTCTGGAGTTCAAATAAGTTTAAAAAAATGAAGTGCCCGTGTAACAGATGAGTTCTCGTCTGAAATCCTGATACTCCGAAAGAGATTGTCTAGTTTGTACACGAAGTGTGTCCAGTTTTTGCTGTAACCCTCTACTCTTTTGCACATGCCATGTGGGTGAAATGATGATACCATGCCAAGTTTCAACCATGTGGGTGAAATGATGTTAGAAAGTATTGAAATTGATGACCTCTCTTTGAATGGTGCATACAGAACGCAAAAAGGTCTGGAGTTCAAATAAGTTTAAAAAAATGAAGTTCCCGTTTAACCGATGAGTTCTCGTCCGAAACCCTGATACTCCGAAAGAGATTGTCCAGTTTGTACACGAAGTGCGTCCAGTTTTTTCTGTAACCCTCTCTAGTATTTTGCACATGCCATGTGGGTGAAATGATGATACCATGCCAAGTTTCAATATTTTCAGAGTTTATTTTGGAGTGATTTTCAATTACACGGTCATTTAGCTCTCTAAATAAATTGGTAAATGACTGAAAATAGAAAATGATGTTAGAAAGTGTTGAAAATTGATTTCGTCGCTTTGAATGGTGCATACGGAACGCAAAAAAAGTCTAGAGTTCAAATAAGTTTAAAAACAATGAAGTGCCCGTGTAACAGATGAGTTCTCGTCTCAAACCCTGATACTCCGAAAGAGATTTTCCAGTTTGTACACGAAGTGCGTCTAGTTTTTTCCGTAACCCTCTCTACTCTTTTGCACATGCCATGTGGGTGAATGATGATTCCATGCCATGTTTCAACATTTACAGAGTTCATTTTGTAGTGATTTTCAATTTCACAGTCATTTAGCTCTCTAAATAAATCGGTAAATGACTGAAAAATAGAAAATGATGTCATAAAGGGTTGAAAATTGATGACATCTCTTTGAATGGTGCATAGGAATGCAAACAATGTCTGGAGTTCAAATAAATTTTAAAAAATGAAGTGCTCGTGTATCCGATGAGTTCTCGTCCGTAACCATGATACTCCAAAAGAGATTTTCCAGTTTGTACACGAAGTGCGTCCAGTTTTTTCCGTAACCCTCTCTACTATTTTGCACATGCTATGTGGGTGAATGATGATACCATGCCAAGTTTCAACATTTCCAGAGTTCATTTTTTAGTGATTTTAAATTTCACGGTCATTTAGCTCTCTAAAAAATTGGTAAATGACTGAAAATAGCAAATGATGTTAGAAAGTGTTGAAAATTTATGACGTCGCTTTGAATGGTGCATAAGAACGCAAAAAAATTTTGGAGTTCAAATAAGATAAAAAAATGAAGTGCTCGTGTAACCGATGAGTTCTCGTCCGAAACCCTGATACCCCGAAAGAGATTTTCCAGTTTGTACACGAAGTGCATCCGTTTTTGCCGTAGCCCTCTATACTCTTTTTCACATGCCATGTGGGTGAAATGATGATACCATGCCAAGTTTCTACCTTTTCAGAGTTCATTTTGTAGTGATTTTTTTCAATTTCACGGTCATTTAGCTCTCTAAATAAATCGGTAAATGACTGAAAATAGCAAATGATGTTAGAAAGAGTTGAAAATTCATGGCATCACTTTGAATGGTGCATACGGAACGCAAAAAAGTCTGGAGTTCAAATAAGTTTAAAAAAATGAAGTGCCAGTGTAACAGATGAGTTCTCGTCCGAAACCCTGATACTCCGAAAGAGATTTTCCAGTTTCTTCACGAAGTGCGTCCAGTTTTTGCCTTAACCCTCTCTACTATTTTGCACATGCTATGTGGGTGAATGATGATACCATGCCAAGTTTCAACACTTTCAGAGTTCATTTTGTAGTGATTTTTAATTTCATAGTCATTTAGCTCTCTAAACAAATCGGTAAATGACTGAAAAATAGCAAATGATGTTAGAAACTGTTGAAAATTGATGACGTCTCTTTCAATGGCGCATAGGAACGAAAAAAATGTCTGGAGTTCAAATAAGTTTAAAAAAAGGAAGTGCCTGTGTAACAGATGAGTTCTCGTCCGAAACCCTGATACTCCGAAAGAGATTGTCCAGTTTGTACACGAAGTGCGTCCGGTTTTTGCCGTAACCCTCTACTCTTTTGCACATGCCATGTGGGTGAAATGATGATACCATGCCAAGTTTCAACCTTTTCAGAGTTCATTTTGTAGTGATTGTTTCAATTTCACGGTCATTTAGCTCTCTAAACAAATTGGTAAATGACTGAAAATAGCTAATGATGTTAGAAAGTGTTGAAAATTTATAACGTCGCTTCGAATGGTGCATAGGAACGCAAAAAAGTCTGGAGTTCCAATAAGTTTAGAAAAATCAAGTGCCCGTGTAGCGGATGAGTTCTCGTCCGGAACCCTGATACTACGAAAGAGATAGCCCAGTTTGTACATGAAGTGTGTTCAGTTTTTGCCGTAACCATATCTACTATTTTGCACATGACATGTGGGTGAAATGATGATAACATGCCAAGTTTCAACATTTTCAGAGTTCATTTTGTAGTGATTTTCAATTTCACGGTCATTTAGCTCTCTAAACAAATCAGGAAATGACTGAAAAATAGTAAATGATGTCAGAACGTGTTGAAAATTGATGAGCTCGCTTTGAATGGTGC
>NC_041384.1:293790802-293792468 GCF_002162155.2 Triticum dicoccoides
AAATATTTTTAAAAAATGAAGTGCCTGTGTAACAGATGAGTTCTCGTCCGAAACCCTGATACTCCGAAAGAGATTGTCCAGTTTGTACACGTAATGCGTCCGGTTTTTGCCGTAACCCTCTACTCTTTTGCACATGCCATGTGGGTGAAATGATGATACCATGCCAAGTTTCAACCTTTTCAGAGTTCATTTTGTAGTGATTGTTTCAATTTCACGGTCATTTAGCTCTCTAAACAAATTGGTAAATGACTGAAAATAGCTAATGATGTTAGAAAGTGTTGAAAATTTATAACGTCGCTTTGAATGGTGCATAGGAACACAAAAAAAGTCTGGAGTTCCAATAAGTTTAGAAAAATCAAGTGCCCATGTAGCGGATGAGTCCTCGTCCGGAACCCTGATACTCCGAAAGAGATAGCCCAGTTTGTACATGAAGTGTGTTCAGTTTTTGCCGTAACCATCTCTACTATTTTGCACATGACATGTGGGTGAAATGATGATAACATGCCAAGTTTCAACATTTTCAGAGTTCATTTTGTAGTGATTTTCAATTTCACGGTCATTTAGCTCTCTAAACAAATCAGGAAATGACTGAAAAATAGTAAATGATGTCAGAACGTGTTGAAAATTGATGAGCTCGCTTTGAATGGTGCAGACGGAACGCAAAAAAGTCTGGAGTTCAAATAAGTTTAAAAAAAATTAGTGCCCGTGTAACAGATGAGTTCTCGTCCGAAACCCTGATACTCCGAAAGAGATTTTCCAGTTTGTACACGAAGTACGTCCAGTTTTTTCTGTAACCCTCTCTACTATTTTGCACATGCTATGTGTGTGAATGATGATACCATGCCAAGTTTCAACATTTACAGAGTTCATTTTGTAGTGATTTTCAATTTCACGATCATTTAGCTCTCTAAATAAATTGGTAAATGATTGAAAAATAGCAAATGATGTTAGAAAGTGTTGAAATTGATGACGTCTCTTTCAATGGCGCATAGGAATGCAAAAAATGTCTGGAGTTCAAATATTTTTAAAAAATGAAGTGCCTGTGTAACAGATGAGTTCTCGTCCGAAACCCTGATACTCCGAAAGAGATTGTCCAGTTTGTACACGTAATGCGTCCGGTTTTTGCCGTAACCCTCTACTCTTTTGCACATGCCATGTGGGTGAAATGATGATACCATGCCAAGTTTCAACCTTTTCAGAGTTCATTTTGTAGTGATTGTTTCAATTTCACGGTCATTTAGCTCTCTAAACAAATTGGTAAATGACTGAAAATAGCTAATGATGTTAGAAAGTGTTGAAAATTTATAACGTCGCTTTGAATGGTGCATAGGAACACAAAAAAAGTCTGGAGTTCCAATAAGTTTAGAAAAATCAAGTGCCCATGTAGCGGATGAGTCCTCGTCCGGAACCCTGATACTCCGAAAGAGATAGCCCAGTTTGTACATGAAGTGTGTTCAGTTTTTGCCGTAACCATCTCTACTATTTTGCACATGACATGTGGGTGAAATGATGATAACATGCCAAGTTTCAACATTTTCAGAGTTCATTTTGTAGTGATTTTCAATTTCACGGTCATTTAGCTCTCTAAACAAATCAGGAAATGACTGAAAAATAGTAAATGATGTCAGAACGTGTTGAAAATTGATGAGCTCGCTTTGAATGGTGC
>NC_041384.1:293792507-293820341 GCF_002162155.2 Triticum dicoccoides
AAATATTTTTAAAAAATGAAGTGCCTGTGTAACAGATGAGTTCTCGTCCGAAACCCTGATACTCCGAAAGAGATTGTCCAGTTTGTACACGTAATGCGTCCGGTTTTTGCCGTAACCCTCTACTCTTTTGCACATGCCATGTGGGTGAAATGATGATACCATGCCAAGTTTCAACCTTTTCAGAGTTCATTATGTAGTGATTGTTTCAATTTCACGGTCATTTAGCTCTCTAAACAAATTGGTAAATGACTGAAAATAGCTAATGATGTTAGAAAGTGTTGAAAATTTATAACGTCGCTTTGAATGGTGCATAGGAACACAAAAAAAGTCTGGAGTTCCAATAAGTTTAGAAAAATCAAGTGCCCATGTAGCGGATGAGTTCTCGTCCGGAACCCTGATACTCCGAAAGAGATAGCCCAGTTTGTACATGAAGTGTGTTCAGTTTTTGCCGTAACCATCTCTACTATTTTGCACATGACATGTGGGTGAAATGATGATAACATGCCAAGTTTCAACATTTTCAGAGTTCATTTTGTAGTGATTTTCAATTTCACGGTCATTTAGCTCTCTAAACAAATCAGGAAATGACTGAAAAATAGTAAATGATGTCAGAACGTGTTGAAAATTGATGAGCTCGCTTTGAACGGTGCAGACGGAACGCAAAAAAGTCTGGAGTTCAAATAAGTTTAAAAAAATTTAGTGCCCGTGTAACAGATGAGTTCTCGTCCGAAACCCTGATACTCCGAAAGAGATTTTCCAGTTTGTACACGAAGTGCGTCCAGTTTTTTCTGTAACCCTCTCTACTATTTTGCACATGCTATGTGGGTGAATGATGATACCATGCCAAGTTTCAACATTTACAGAGTTCATTTTGTAGTGATTTTCAATTTCACGATCATTTAGCTCTCTAAATAAATTGGTAAATGATTGAAAAATAGCAAATGATGTTAGAAAGTGTTGAAAAATGATGACATCTCTTCGAATGGTGCATAGTAACGCAAAAAATGTCTGGAGTTCAAATAAGTGTAAATAAATGAAGTGCCCGTGTAACAGATGAGTTCTCGTCTGAAACCCTGATACTCCGAAAGAGATTGTCCAGTTTGTACACGAAGTGTGTCCAGTTTTTGCTGTAACTCTCTACACTTTTGCACATGCCATGTGGGTGAAATGATGATACCATGCCAAGTTTCAACCTTTTTAGAGTTCATTTCGTAGTGATTTTCAATTTCACGGTCATTTAGCTCTCTAAACAAATCAGTAAATGACTGAAAATAGCAAATGATGTTAGAAAGTAATGAAAATTGATGACCTCTCTTTGAATGGTGCATACAGAACGCAAAAAAGGTCTGGAGTTCAAATAAGTTTAAAAAATGAAGTGCCCGTGTAACCGATGAGTTCTCGTCCGAAACCCTGATACTCCGAAAGAGATTGTCCAGTTTGTACATGAAGTGCGTCCGGTTTTTTCTGTAACCCTCTCTACTATTTTGCTCATGCCATGTGGCTGAATGGTGATACCATGCCAAGTTTCAACATTTACAGAGTTCATTTTGTAGTGATTTCAATTTCACGGTCATTTAGCTCTCTAAATAAATCGGTAAATGACTGAAAAATAGCAAATGATGTCAGGAAGTGTTGAAAATTGATGACATCTCTTTGAATGGTGCATAGGAATGCAAACAATGTCTGGAGTTCAAATAAATTTTAAAAAATGAAGTGCCCGTGTAACAGATGAGTTCTCGTCCGAAACCCTGATACTCCGAAAGAGATAGCCCAGTTTGTATATGAAGTGTCTTCAGTTTTTGCCGTAACCATCTCTACTATTTTGCACATGACATGTGGGTGAAATGATCATAACATGCCAAGTTTCAACATTTTCAGAGTTCATTTTGTAGTGATTTTCAATTTCACGGTCATTTAGCTCTCTAAACAAATCAGGAAATGACTGAAAAATAGTAAATGATGTCAGAACATGTTGACAATTGATGAGCTCGCTTTGAATGGTGCAGACGGAATGCAAAAAAGTATGGAGTTCAAATAAGTTTAAAAAAAATTAGTGCCCGTGTAACAGATGAGTTCTCGTCCGAAACCCTGATACTCCGAAAGAGATTTTCCAGTTTGTACACGAAGTGCGTCCGGTTTTTTCTGTAACCCTCTCTACTATTTTGCTCATGCCATGTGGCTGAAATGATGATACCATGCCAAGTTTCAACACTTATAGAGTTCATTTTGTAGTGATTTTCAATTTCACGGTCATTTAGCTCTCTAAATAAATCGGTAAATGACTGAAAAATAGCAAATGATGTCAGAAAGTGTTGAAAATTGATGACATCTCTTTGAATGGTGCATAGGAATGCAAACAATGTCTGGAGTTCAAATAAATTTTAAAAAATGAAGTGCCCGTGTAACAGATGAGTTCTCGTCCGAAACCCTGATACTCCGAAAGAGATAGCCCAGTTTGTACATGAAGTTTCTTCAGTTTTTGTCGTAACCATCTCTACTATTTTGCACATGACATGTGGGTGAAATGATCATAACATGCCAAGTTTCAACATTTTCAGAGTTCATTTTGTAGTGATTTTCAATTTCACGGTCATTTAGCTCTCTAAACAAATCAGGAAATGACTGAAAAATAGTAAATGATGTCAGAACGTGTTGACAATTGATGAGCTCGCTTTGAATGGTGCAGACGGAATGCAAAAAAGTCTGGAGTTCAAATAAGTTTAAAAAAAATAGTGCCCGTGTAACAGATGAGTTCTCGTCCGAAACCCTGATACTCCGAAAGAGATTTTCCAGTTTTTACACGAAGTGCGTCCAGTTTTTTCTGTAACCCTCTCTACTATTTTGCACATGCTATGTGGGTGAATGATGATACCATGCCAAGTTTCAACATTTACAGAGTTCATTTTGTAGTGATTTTCAATTTCACGGTCATTTAGCTCTCTAAATAAATCGGTAAATGACTGAAAAATAGCAAATGATGTTAGAAAGTGTTGAAAATTGATGACATCTCTTTGAATGGTGCATAGGAATGCAAAAAAATGTCTGGAGTTCAAATAAGTTTAAAAAAATGAAGTGCCCGTGTAACAGATGAGTTCTCGTCTGAAATCCTGATACTCTGAAAGAGATTGTCTAGTTTGTACACGAAGTGTGTCCAGTTTTTGCTGTAACCCTCTACTCTTTTGCACATGCCATGTGGGTGAAATGATGATACCATGCAAAGTTTCAACCTTTTCGTAGTTTATTTCGTAGTGATTTTCAATTTCACGGTCATTTAGCTCTCTAAACAAATCGGTAAATGACTGAAAATAGCAAATGATGTTAGAAAGTATTGAAAATTGATGACCTCTCTTTGAATGGTGCATACAGAACGCAAAAAGTTCTGGAGTTCAAATAAGTTTAAAAAAATGAAGTGCCCGTGTAACCGATCAGTTCTCGTCCGAAACACTGATACTCCGAAACAGATTGTCCAGTTTGTACACGAAGTGCGTCTGGTTTTTCTGTAACCCACTCTACTATTTTGCTCATGCCATGTGGGTGAAATGATGATACCATGCCAAGTTTCAACATTTTCAGAGTTCATTTTGGAGTGATTTTCAATTTCACGGTCATTTAGCTCTCTAAATAAATCGGTAAATGACTGAAAAATAGCAAATGATGTTAGGAAGTGTTGAAAATTGATGACATCTCTTTGAATGGTGCATAGGAACGCAAAAAATGTCTAGAGTTCAAATAAGTTTAGAAAATAGAAGTGCCCGTGTAACAGATGAGTTCTCGTCCGAAACCCTGATACTCCGAAAGAGATTTTCCAGTTTGTACGCGAAGTGCGTCCAGTTTTTTCTGTAACCCTCTCTACTATTTTGCACATGCTATGTGGGTGAATGATGATACCATGCCAAGTTTCAACATTTACAAAGTTCATTTTGTAGTGATTTTCAATTTCACGGATAATTAGCTCTCTAAATAAATTGGTAAATGACTGAAAAATAGCAAATGATGTTAGAAAGTGATGAAAATTGATGACATCTCTTTGAATGGTGCATAGGAACGCAAAAAAATGTCTGGAGTTCTAATAAGTTTAAAAAATGAAGTGCCCGTGTAACAGATGAGTTCTCGTCTGAAACCCTGATACTCCGAAAGAGATTGTCCAGTTTGTACACGAAGTGTGTCCAGTTTTTGTTGCAACCCTCTACTCTTTTGCACATGCCATGTGGGTGAAATGATGGTACCATGCCAAGTTTCAACCTTTTCAGAGTTCATTTCATAGTGATTTTCAATTTCACGGTCATTTAGCTCTCTAAACAAATCGGTAAATGACTGAAAGTAGCAAACGATGTTAGAAAGTATTGAAAATTGATGACCTCTCTTTGAATGGTGCATACAGAATGCAAAAAGGTCTGGAGTTCAAATAAGTTTAAAAAAATGAAGTGCCCGTGTAACCGATGAGTTCTCGTCCGAAACCCTGATACTCCGAAAGAGATTGTCCTGTTTGTACACAAAGTGCGTCCAGTTCTTTCTGTAACCCTCTCTACTATTTTGCACATGCCATGTAGGTGAAATGATGATACCATGCCAAGTTTCAACATTTTCAGAGTTTATTTTGGAGTGATTTTCAATTTCACGGTCATTTAGCTCTCTAAATAAATTGGTAAATGACTGAAAATAGCAAATGATGTTAGAAAGTGTTGAAAATTGATTTCGTCGCTTTGAATGGTGCATACGGAACGCAACAAAAGTCTGGAGTTCAAAAAGTTTAAAAAAATGAAGTGTCGTGTAACAGATGAGTTCTCGTCCGAAACCCTGATACTCCGAAAGAGATTTTCCAGTTTGTTCACGAAGTGCGTCCAGTTTTTGCCTTAACCCTCTCTACTATTTTGCACATGCTATGTGGGTGAATGATGATACCATGCCAAGTTTCAACACTTTCAGAGTTCATTTTGTAGTGATTTTTAATTTCATAGTCATTTAGCACTCTAAACAAATCGGTAAATGACTGAAAAATAGCAAATGATGTTAGAAAGTGTTGAAAATTGATGACGTCTCTTTGAATGGCGCATAGGAACGCAAAAAAATGTCTGGAGTTCAAATAAGTTTAAAAAAATGAAGTGCCCGTGTAACAGATGAGTTCCAGTCCGAAACTCTGATACTCCGAAAGAGATTGTCCAGTTTGTACACGAAGTGCGTCCGGTTTTTGCCGTAACCCTCTACTCTTTTGCACATGCCATGTGGGTGAAATGATGATACCATGCCAAGTTTCAACCTTTTCAGAGTTCATTTTGTAGTGATTTTTTCAATTTCACGGTCATTTAGCTCTCTAAACAAATTGGTAAATGACTGAAAATAGCTAATGATGTTAGAAAGTGTTGAAAATTTCTAACATCGCTTTGAATGGTGCATAGGAACGCAAAAAAGTCTAGAGTTCCAATAAGTTTGGAAAAATGAAGTGCGCGTGTAGCGGATGAGTTCTCGTCCGAAAACCTGATACTCCGAAAGAGATAGCCCAGTTTGTACATGAAGTGTCTTCAGTTTTTGCCGTAACCATCTCTACTATTTTGCACATGACATGTGGGTGAAATGATGATAACATGCCAAGTTTCAACACTTTCATAGTTCATTTTGTAGTGATTTTTAATTTCATAGTCATTTAGCACTCTAAACAAATTGGTAAATGACTGAAAAATAGCAAATGATGTTAGAAAGTGTTGAAAATTGATGACGTCTTTTTGAATGGCGCATAGGAACGCAAAAAAATGTCTGGAGTTCAAATAAGTTTAAAAAAATGAAGTGCCCGTGTAACAGATGAGTTCCAGTCCGAAACTCTGATACTCCGAAAGAGATTGTCCAGTTTGTACATGAAGTGCGTCCGGTTTTTGCCGTAACCCTCTACTCTTTTGCACATGCCATGTGGGTGAAATGATGATACCATGCCAAGTTTCAACCTTTTCAGAGTTCATTTTGTAGTGATTTTTTCAATTTCACGGTCATTTAGCTCTCTAAAGAAATAGGTAAATGACTGAAAATAGCTAATGATGTTAGAAAGTGTTGAAAATTTATAACATCGCTTTGAATGGTGCATAGGAACGCAAAAAAAGTCTGGAGTTCCAATAAGTTTGGAAAAATGAAGTGCCCGTGTAGCGGATGAGTTCTCGTCCGAAAACCTGATACTCCGAAAGAGATAGCCCAGTTTGTACATGAAGTGTCTTCAGTTTTTGCCGTAACCATCTCTACTATTTTGCACATGACATGTGGGTGAAATGATGATAACATGCCAAGTTTCAACATTTTCAGAGTTCATTTTGTAGTGATTTTCAATTTCACGGTCATTTAGCTCTCTAAACAATTCAGGAAATGACTGAAAAAAAGTAAATGACGTCAGAACGTGTTGACAATTGATGAGCTTGCTTTGAATGGTGCAGACGGAACGCAAAAAAGTCTAGAGTTCAAATAAGTTTAAAAAAAATTAGTGCCTGTGTAACAGATGAGTTCTCGTCCGAAACCCTGATACTCCGAAAGATATTTTCCAGTTTGTACACGAAGTGCGTCCAGTTTTTTCTGTAACCCTCTCTACTATTTTGCACATGCTATGTGGGTGAATGATGATACCATGCCAAGTTTCAGCATTTACAGAGTTCATTTTGTAGTGATTTTCAATTTCACGATCATTTAAATCTCTAAATAAATCGGTAAATGACTGAAAAATAGCAAATTATGTTAGAAAGTGTTGAAAATTGATGACATCTCTTCGAATGGTGCATAGGAACACAAAAAAATGTCTGGAGTTCAAATAAGTTTAAAAAAATGAAGTGCCCGTGTAACAGATGAGTTCTCGTCTGAAACCTTGATACTCCGAAAGAGATTGTCCAGTTTGTACACGAAGTGTGTCTAGTTTTTGCTGTAACTCTCTACTCTTTTGCACATGCCATGTGGGTGAAATGATGATACCATGCCAAGTTTCGACCTTTTCGGAGTTCATTTCGTAGTGATTTTCAATTTCACGGTCATTTCGCTCTCTAAACAAATCGGTAAATGACTGAAAATAGCAAATGATGTTATTAAGTATTGAAAATTGATGACCTCTCTTTGAATGGTGCATACAGAACGCAAAAAAGGTCTAGAGTTCAAATAAGTTTAAAAAAATGAAGTGCCCGTGTAACCGATGAGTTCTCGTCCGAAACCCTGATACTCCGAAAGAGATTGTCCGGTTTGTACACGAAGTGCGTCCGGTTTTTTCTGTAACCCTCTCTACTATTTTGCTCATGCCATGTGGGTGAAATGATGATACCATGCCAAGTTTCAACATTTTCAGAGTTCATTTTGGAGTGATTTTCAGTTTCATGGTCATTTAGCTCTCTAAATAAATCGGTAAATGACTGAAAATAGCAAATGATGTTAGAAAGTGTTGAAAATTGATTTCGTCGCTTTGAATGGTGCATACGGAACGCAAAACAGTCTGGAGTTCAAATAAGTTTAAAAAATGAAGAGCCCGTGTAACAGATGAGTTCTCGTCCGAAACCCTGATACTCCGAAAGAGATTTTCTAGTTTGTTCACGAAGTGCGTCCAGTTTTTGCCGTAACCCTCTCTAGTATTTTGCATATGCTATGTGGGTGAATGATGATACCATGCCAAGTTTCAACCTTTTCAGAGTTCATTTTGTAGTGATTTTCAATTTCATGGTCATTTAGCTCTGTAAATAAATCGGTAAATGACTGAAAATAGCAAATGATGTTAGAAAGTGTTGAAAATTGATGGCGTCGCTTTGAATGGTGCATACGGAATGCAAAAAAAGTCTGGAGTTCAAATAAGTTTAAAAAAATGAAGTGCCCGTGTAACAGATGAGTTCTCGTCCGAAACCCTGATACTCCAAAAGAGATTTTCCAGTTTGTACACGAAGTGCGTCCAGTTTTTTCCGTAACCCTCTCTACTATTTTGCACATGCTATGTGGGAGAATGATGATACCATACCAAGTTTCAACATTTTCAGAATTCATTTTGTAGTGATTTTCAATTTCACGGTCATTTAGCTCTCTAAACAAATCGGTAAATGACTGAAAAATAGCAAATGATGTTAGAAAGTGTTGAAAATTGATGACATCTCTTTAAATGGTGCATAGGAACGCAAAAAAATGTCTGGAGTTCAAATAAGTTTAAAAAATAGTAGTGCCCGTGTAACAGATGAGTTCTCGTCCGAAACCCTGATACTCCGAAAGAGATTGTCCAGTTTGTACAAGAAGTGTGTCCAGTTTTTGCTGTAACCATCTACTCTTTTGCACATGCCATGTGGGTGAAATTATGATACCATGCCAAGTTTCAACCTTTTCAGAGTTCATTTTGTAGTGATTTTCAATTTCACGGTCATTTAGCTCTCTTAAGAAATCGGTAAATGACTAAAAATAGCAAATGATGTTAGAAAGTGTTGAAAATTTATGACGTCGCTTTGAATGGTGCATAGGAATGCAAAAAAGTCTGGAGTTCAAATAAGTTAAAAAAATGAAGTGCCCGTGTGTCGGGGAAACTGATCCTCGAACACCTATGCGGCCGGCGCACCGGGCCCCTTTCGGTTCGGCGGGGGGCGGAGATCGCACGAAGAGCAGATCGAGGCGAAGCACATGAGCAGTTTACCCAGCTTCGGAGCTCTCCGGAGAGATAACACTCCTACTGCTGCTTGTCTGGTTATATTCTGTTCTTGCTCTAGCGCGAGAGCGTAGTGTCTTTCTGGGTTACGAATGAGTCGAACCGAACCGAACCGAACCCCCTCTACGTTGCGCATGGGCCTCCTTTTATACGCTAAAGGGGTCACCGACAGGTGGCAATGCAGAGAAGGGTACAAATGTGAAAAGTGGGGTGGTTGGTACAGTTACTTGTACAGTGCACCCTACCTAACCCTGACGGCAGGGGACAAGGGCATTAAAGGCCCGTCTGAGTCGCCCAAACAGTGCAAAAAAGGACCGTTAGGGGCACCACCGTTCACCACGACGGCGATCTTGTCAGCTTCGCATGCCACTGCGCACCACTGGCTGCACAGCCTCCCGCCACGCGCGCCTGGAGAGGCCCCCAGAGCGACACGTTGGTGGATGCGCTGGAGCGTGGGCACAGAGTGGCCGCCTGCCGCGGCAAGCGCCTTGCCGCTGCTGTTATCTTGTCGGGTCCGGAGGCTTGTCGCTTACCGGGCCTCGAGGTACCTTGGTTGGTCTTCCCGGCAAGCTCCTCTTGCCGGGGCCTTGTTGCCTTGCCGGAGCGTGAGGCGCGTCGCGGCAAGTTCCTTGGAGTGTCCTGGCTGGCCTTCCCGGCAAGCTCCTCTTGCCGGGGCCTTGTCTCCTGAGCTTAAATACTTTGTTCTTGAATGGCTCCAAGGGAACCTTGGAGGATCTTGGCGTTCGCCCGGCAAGCCTTGCCGCGGGGTGCTGCAACTTCCCGTGCACAAGTTCGGGGTACTAGCGTACCCCTATTCTAGTACACCGACAGGAGCCCCCGGGCCTGGGCCAGACACGGTGCCGAGCGCTGTTGGGCCAGGCCCAAGACAGGGCACGGGCACACGTGGACTGGGCCACACCGAATCTCGCTCCGTATCCACCGCGCTCTCCCATAACGGCATGCGTTGAATGCGGCATCGTGGGAGAGATCGTGGGCGGTTGTTTATTCAGAAGGGCGAAACATCCGCCCCATCCCTCTTTATAAGCAGAGGAAACAGGGGCAGTTCGTTCCCCCTCGCTGGTTGCTGCTACTCCATCTTCAAGAACCTCCGCCGCTCCCCCCCCTTCTTCTCGAAGCCGAGAGAGCAGCGCTCCGCCCCCCATTGCCACCAGCATCACCACGCCGTCGACCTCCCTCACTACCTCCGCCATGGCCCCGAAAGCCGACAAGGGAAAGGGCGTGAAGTCGGCCGAGGCGCAGCGGCTCACGGCGCTGCGGAAGGAGCGGGCGATCTTCTCCCCTCAGCTCGGCGTGCAGGAGCTGAGGGAGTACTTCTACCTCTTTTGGGCGACGGAGACGCGTGCGCATCCGCGCACGAGGGTACTCCCGGCCGCTGCTTCGGAGCTGGCTCCAAACGGGTACCCATTCTTCGCGCTATTCTTCTAGTGCGTGCTCTACCCGCCCTTCTCGGAGTTCTTCTGCGATATCATGAACACATATGGCTTCCGCCTCCTTGACTTCACCCCCAACGCCGTTCTGACCATGGCAGTTTTCGCACATTTGTGCGAAAACTTTGTCGGATTCCACCCCAGTGTTGCCCTTTTCCGCCACTACTTCATACCTCGGGTAGAGAGAGGAGAGCCGCTTGCCGGAGGGATCGCCTGGATCTCGAGAGTCAGCAAGAAGGAGGCGTACTTGGAGGGTGAGCTCCGCAGCAAGTAGGATGAGTGGAGAGCGGAGTGGTGCTGGATTGTCGAGGAGAATCTGCAGCCCTTCACCGCCATGCGCCAAACTCCAATAGTGCGCGGCAATGACTGGAGCAACATGGCCCCGGAAGACGAGAGGCTGAAGATCGCCATTACTAGGATCCTTCGCCTCAGGCTTGCCGGGCTCACTGTAGGCGCTGTAGGCGCAGATTTCCTCCGCCGCCGCATCGCCCCCCTGCAGGAGAGGGGGAGGCCCGCCTGGGAATTCAAGAACTCGGCGGACATCATGAGGCTGCGGCCGGGCCTCAACTACAACTTCACCGTCCTGGAGCTGGATGCAATGCTCCTGGAGTTGTTCAAACGCGACCCCCAGCACCCATTCACGCTGCCGAGGGGCGTTGTCCCATTATGCAACAATTCTTCGCTTGACCGGATCCGTGCAATGATGCCGTTGTGTGATTCACACGGAATCGTTGCAACTTGGCAAGAGCCTGCGGATGACGTCGTGCAAGCGTTCTTCGACAACTTGGAAGAAGTGCCGGTCCATGCTGACGAGCAGAAGAGCCTCACCCGTGACACCACCGACGAGGAGCTGCAGCGCATCGCCACTAGGGCGGAAGAGGTTGCGGCCGCAGCTGCCGCAGGCGTGTTTGGGTTCACTGTGGAGGAGGCGGAGGCTGCGGAGGCGGCAAACCTTGCCGAGCGTGCGGAGTTCATTGGCGAGGAGGAGCCTGCTGGTTCCGAAGCCGAGCCGAGCGAGGCCAGCGAGGAGGAGCCCGATCCTTCAGAAAACTTGCCGCAGGCGGAGCCCCCGACCCTGCCAAGAAGGCGCCTTCGCAGGGCCGGGGACGCAGCGGGGCGGCCGCCGGGTCAACAGCCGCAGAGCCGTGCGACGCGCTCTACCGCAGCAAGCAATGTTGCCGCGGGAGCGCCTCACGCAACAGCGGCAACTGGAGCGGGATCTTCCCGGGCCACCGCCACCGCCCCCGCCAAGCGGGCAAGGGATCCTACTCCTCTGCCTCGCCGCACCGGAGGAGGGCGGGACTTCGATCTTTCCGTGCTCAGCTCCGACGAGGAGGAAGAAGAGTAAGTTTCTTTGGTGCTCTTGTAGTTCTTCAATCTTGCTGTTTATATCTTGTATCTGACTTGCTCCAATCTGGACTCCTTTCTTTTCAGGATGTTGGCCCAGAGAGCGGCGAAGAGGGCCAAGGCCGCGGTGATTGTCATCGAGGATGACCCCATCGTGTCAGCAGGAGGCGGGTCCGAGACCACCTTGACGGACCCGGCAATCACTCCTCAAAGCAGCCCCCAGCGCAGCCCCCAGCGTAAGTTCATAGTTTAGCCTTCTGCTGCCGGGCGCGCTTGAGTGCTTTTTCCTTTGTTGATATCTTGCTTGTTGATTTGTGTAGGAGCAGAGCAGCCACATCAGGAGCGCCCGGAAGCTGGTCCCGACGTGCCATCTGCTTTGACTACGCCGCCAAGGGAGGGGTTCCCGGTAAGGGAGCGCTCTCCGGCAAGGGAGAACTCTCCGGCAAGGGACAGCACCGTCGATCCTGCGGCGACCGAGACCGCAACTGCAGATCTTGGCGCAGGTAATTCACTTGTCCAAAAACTTTCCCTTGGGTTCTTCTTCTTCTGATTTTCTTCTCTTGGGTTTTTGATTGATTTTTCTCCCTTCTTCGTTCTTCAGACCCCTCTGCTACTAAGCCAATGGAGACAGAGGGCGCCGGCGAGGAAAGGGCCGGTGCTGATGAGACCGCCGGCGAGGAGGCCGCCAGGGCTGCCGCTACAGAAGCCGACGAGGGGTCGGGCGACCGCACTGACGACCCTGAGGCCGCAGGAGCGCCAGGCGCTGCGCCGACCGCCGATCCCTCTGCCGCTTCTGCGGAGCCGGGCTCCAAGGAGCCCCAGCCCGGTGCCTACTTGAAGGCCGGCGACAATATCTTCATCAAGCTACCCTGGGCGTCGAGCTCCAGGGCGCCGGTCGAGGGAGAAACTTTCGACGGGGAGGTGCTCGCCTCTGCTGGACTGTCGTTGGTCGACGCGCCCAGCAGCAGCGGCGGCGAGCCTGAGGAGGAGCAGCTGCTGCGGAAGCTGCTGTCACTCTACCGCGCCCGGCAAGCCAAGTTAGCTTCCCAGGAAGCGCTTGTCGCGAAGGCGGGAGTTGACATGGAGAAGTGCGTGGAGGAGCTCCGGGGCCACAATCGAGAAGCTCTCCGGTCCCTCGCGCAGGAGCGGGAGCGACTCGACGAGGAGCGCACGGCCTTCCTTCTCGAGAAGGCCGAAGCTGAGGAGGAGCAAAGGCTGGCCGCTGAGAAGCAGTCCGCGCGGGAAGGTGAACTAGTGCAGCGGAAGGCCAACCTCGACAGCTACGAGGAAGAGCTCACCGAGCGCGAGCAAGCACTTGGCGGGGCGCTCAAGGAGGCAAAGGACACTGCGGCAATTGCAGAGGCCGCCAAGAAAGAGCTGGAGGAGAAGGTGGCGCAGCTGGAGGCCGACATTGGGAAGAGTGGCGAGGAGCTTGCCGCGCTCAAGCGTGAGCGTGAGAAGGATGCTGCCGCCCACGGTGAGCTGCAAGGTCTTCTCACTGAGAGGGGCAAGGAGCTCAGCACCGCCAAGGATTCCAAAGCAGACCTGGAGCTGAAGCTGGCCACACTGACGCAGACGCTGGAGGCCACCAAGGAGCGGGAGAAGACCTTGTCGAAGAAGGTCAAGGCTGACGCGGCGCTGCTGGAGAGCATTGCAGTTACCCAGAACTCGTTTAGAGACACTGTGGAGCACTGGACCGAGGGTCTGGTGAACATTGCCGCAGTCATCAACGAGGAGCTGGCGCAGCTGGGGATGGAGGACTTTGGGTATCCTTCCGACGAGAGTCTTCAACCCAGCGCCAAGCTCAGCCTGTTCTTCAAGGGCGTGGCGACGGCACTCCAGCGGCTCCGGGAGAGGATCCCGAAGCAGCTGGCCGACGAGTCGCGCAAAATCTGCGCCGGGGTTCTCTAGAAGGTGCTGATGAAGGTGGCCTTCCGCAATCCAGGCCTCAGCTTCACCAACGTCCTCAGGTCCTTGCCGCCTGACGTCGATCTGGATGCACTAAAGGCCCTTGTCGCACCCATTGTGGACAAGGTGAGCGAGATCAAGAGGGTCGAGGGCGGATGCATAGACTAGGCCGTCCATTTCTTCTTTTCCCTTGCCGCTGCTAATCATGTTATGAAAACATTCTGTTAGAGCTGTGACAAGTTATCTTGTAATATAACTTTATTTCTGTTATCAATTGCTATGTTATTTCCTCTACTAGATTCCTTCCTTTGTATGTTTTTACCCTACGCTTCTAGGGAACTTGTCGGCGCAGGCACCCGAGCCGCGAGCACTGAGTGCGGAACTTCAGCAGCCTGCTGGCGGCGCTGCTTCCGACAACAAACCTTGTCGCGACTAGATGCAGCACACTTAAGCTGTTGAGCGGACTCGAAACAAAGTAAGGGCGCAACTAGCCACGAGTTGGTTCCACCGCGCACAGGTTTTCCATACAAAGCAGGGTCGTTCGTGGAAGATAACTCAAAAATTTAAAAACTGATTGCTCAAACTTTGGCAACTTAGCTTTTCTGTCGTCTGCTTCCCGGCAAGGCGAGACTTCGCTTGAACGACGCCTAGTCCATACCACAATCTTCTCCTTCCCCCCTGGCAAACATGTGTGCGAGGGAACCTTCTTTTCCTTTGTTGAAAAAGAAGAAAGAAGAGAAAATAACGATATGGAGCCCTTCGGATCGTTACTGCTTACCGGATGTAGGTGCTGCACAAAGTGTCAGATAACGCATGCGAGAAAGAAACTAATGCATGAAATGGACAAGTTGTGCGGAGCACATGGGGTTCTTTTTATGCACGGGATCTGCGCCCGGCTTTGTACAAAGGATTACATGCAACAGCGGCAAGACTTGTACAAAAGGTGGTTGCCGGAACAGGGTTCCGGCAACCGCGCCCTACGGGAAAAACTTACGAAGATGTTCTATGTTCGAGGAGTTGCTCACCGGAATGCCATCTTCGGTCTCAAGGCGGACAGCGCCAGGCCTTGTGACTCGTCTCACCCGATAAGGGCCTTCCCACTTCGGCGTCAACTTGTTGGAATTCTTGGCGGACTGAACGCACCGAAGAACGAGGTCGCCTTCCTCGAAGCTTCTGGCCTTAACTTTGCGGCTATGGTAGCGGCGCAAAGCTTGCTGGTATCGAGCAGCTCGTACAGCAGCCTGAAGACGATCTTCCTCAAGGAGCAGCGCGTCGTCTTGTCGCAGCTGTTCTTGCTCAAACTCATCATAGGCGAGCACTCGAGGCGATCCGTATACGAGTTCCGTGGGGAGAACTGCCTCTGCTCCGTAGACTAGAGCAAAAGGTGTCTGTCCAGTGGCTCGATTTGGCGTCGTTCTGATTGACCAAAGAACCACCGGCAGCTCCTCGATCCAGTTTCTTCCGTACTTGCACAGCCTGTCGAAAGTTCTGGTCTTGAGCCCGCGCAGCACTTCAGCATTTGCCCTCTCTGCATGAAGGTGCGGCTCGTGAATTGCGTGTCGTTGTCGGTGACGATCCTGTTAGGGATCCCGAAATGGCAAACAATTGACCTGAAGAACTTGATTGCTGACTGTGCAGTCACCTTCCTCACTGGCTGCACTTCCGGCCACTTTGTGAACTTGTCGATTGCGACGTACAAGTACTCAAAGCCCCCGACAGCTCGGGGGAAAGGGCCGAGGATATCGAGCCCGCAGACCGAGAATGGCCAGGATAAAGGGATCGTCTCGAGAGTTTGAGCTGGCTGGTGTATCTGTTTGGAGTGGAACTGGCACGCTTCACACTTGGTTACTTGTGCAGTTGCATCCTGGAGGGCTGTCGGCCAAAAGAAGCCTTGCCGGAAAGCTTTGCCGGCAAGTGCCCTTGCGCCTATGTGGTGGCCACATATGCCTCCATGTATCTCTTCCAACAACTTTTGTCCATCTTCCCGGCAAATACACTTCAATTTCACACCGTTGAGTCTTCTTCTGTACAGTATGCTATCGACAACTGGTACATACTTGACTGCCGGGCTACTCTTTCCGCTTCTTCTTGCTCTTCGGGAAGTTCTCCTGTCTGAAGGAAATGGACAATCTGTTGTGCCCATGCTGGAGCTTGTGGCTCGACAACAAGGACTAAAGGCACATCTGCTGCTGCGGGAACATCCACTTCTACGCAAGGACTTGCGGCCCTGCTGGAGCTTGATGTTCCCCGGCAAGCTTGTTGGAGCAAAACTTGTCGGGAGCATCTGCTTCAACAGAACAAACCATAAGGTTTGCCGGAGCAGACTGCCCCTCAGCATTCTTGGTGTTGATCTTGGGGACTTTCTTGGCGGCGGCTTCGGGGAGCTCTGCCGGAAAGTAGTCGCCAGAAACCAACTTCCTCTTCTTGCTTTGTCCAGTTGAGGATGTTACGGATGGTTGAGTCAACTTGAGCACAAAGATCCCTGGTTCCACAGGTAACTTTAGTGCGGTGCCCTTTGACACGCCATCAGCAATGTCATTCTGAGCTCTCGGGATATGTTCCATCTGTAGGCCGTCAAAGTGCTCTTCTAGCTTCCTCACTTCATCAACATTTGCTTCCATCAATGGACCCTGGTAGTTCTTGTTCACTTGGCGGACGACAAGCTGTGAGTCACCCCTGAGAATGAGCTTCTTGATCCCAAGGTCTGCTGCGGTTCTGAGACCGGCAAGCAATCCTTCATACTCTGCAGTATTGTTGGTTGCTTGCTCCTTGGGAAAGTGCATCAGGACTACGTATTTGAGGTGCTCTCTGGTGGGTGCGACAAGCAGCACGCCCGCACCAGCGCCTTGCAGCGAGAAGGCACCATCAAAGTACATCAGCCACTCTCTGCTTGCCTCTTTGACGGGGATGCTCGTCTCTAGAATTTCTTCATCTGGGGTTGGCGTCCACTCTGCTATGAACTCTGCCAATGCTCTGCTTTGGATCGTTGAAGTGCTCTCAAACTTGAGGCCAAAGCTTGACAGTTCCAGTGCCCACTCGACAATCCTGCCTATTGCTTCTGGATTTTGCAGTATCCTCTTCGGCAGAAAGCGAGTGACGACTGTGATTTCATGTGCTTGGAAGTAATGGCGCAGCTTTCTCGAGGCCATGAGGAGGCCGAAAAGCAACTTCTGCACACCAGTGTACCTTGATCTAGCCCCCTGTAGAAGGGAACTGACAAAGTAAACTGGATGCTGCATCATTGTCTTCTGCATCTTATCATGCTCCTGCGCAGATCCATCTTTGTCGGGACCTGAGCTTGTCGGCGAAGCCCCCTGCTTGTCGCTGGATGCATCTGCCGTGGTTGCTGGCTCATCATCTGCCTCTCTCTCCGCCACTAACGCAGCACTAACCACTTGACTGGTTGCCGCTATATACAGCAGCAACTTCTCTTGCGGCTTAGGTGCGACAAGTGTTGGAGTGGAGGACATGTATCTCTTCAAGTCCTGTAGCGCAGCCTCCGCCTCCGGAGTCCATTTCATTGGACCTGCCTTTTTCAAAATTTTGAAAAATGGCAGGGCGCGCTCAGCAGATCTAGAGATAAACCTGCCGAGAGCAGCCACGCAACCGGCAAGCCTTCGTACATCCTTGACGCGCTTTGGTGCTTCGATCTGCTCAATGGCCTTGATCTTGTCGGGATTGGCTTCAATTCCCCGCTGAGACACGAAGAACCCGAGAAGCTTGCCGGAAGGGACTCCAAACACGCACTTCTCGGGGTTAAGCTTGAGGTTGATCTTGCGCAGATTTGCAAATGTCTCGTCTAAATCTTGAATCAGGGTCGCCCTGTTCTTTCTCTTGACCACTATGTCATCCATGTAAGCTTCCACATTTTTGTGCATTTGCGGCTCAAAAGCGTGGTGGACTACCCTTGCGAATGTTGAACCAGCATTCTTCAAACCAAAAGGCATCCATACGAAGTAGTACGTGCCACACGGGGTGATAAATGCGGTTTTCTCTTCATCCTCTTCTGCCATGAAGATCTGATGGTATCCTGAGTATGCATCAAGAAATGAAAGCAAATCACATCCGGCTGTGGAGTCAACAATCTGGTCAATGCGCGGCAAGGGAAATGGGTCTTTGGGACAAGCTTTATTAACATCAGTGAAGTCAATGCAAAGTCTCCATTTCCCGTTAGCCTTGCGCACAACAACAGGATTGGCCAACCACGTGGGATGGAGCACTCCTCTGACAAGGCCTGCTGCTTCCAACTTCTTGATTTCTTCTGCGATGAACTCTTGGCGCTCCACTGCCTGCTTCTTGACTCTCTGCTTGACGGGCCGTGCATGAGGACAGATGGCAAGGTGGTGCTCAATTACTTTCTTGGGAACACCGCGGATATCAAACGGTTGCCATGCAAACACGTCGACATTCGCCTGCAGGAAAGCAATGAGCGCGCTTTCCTATTTGGGGTCAAGAGTGGCGCTGATGGTGAAGGTACCACCAGCGCCATCCTCCTTGGTGGACACCTTCTTGGTCTCAGGTGGAGCTACCATTGCCTTCTTACACTTGCCGGTGGAGCTCGATGGTGCGTCCTCGACGGTAGGGCAGCACTCCGAAGAGGTGCGCTTGCCGGAGTGGGAATCAGAGCTCTTGCCGGACTTGGTCTTCTTCTTCCCCTCGGGAGCTTCACCGGCAAGTGTCTTGCGTTCTGCTGTGGTTGCTGCTTCCCGGTAGATCTTGTTGGCACAGATAAGTGCATCCTTCTTGTCGCCAGGGACAGAGATGACACTTATCGGGCCTGGCATTTTCAGTATGTTGTACGCATAGTGAGATGCTGCCATGAACTTGGCGAGTGCCGGACGGCCAAGGATTCCATTGTAAGGTAATGGAAAGTCGGCAATATCAAATGTGACCTTCTCAGTCCTGAAGTTCAGTTCGCTGCCAAATGTTACCGGCAACGTGATCTTTCCCTTCGGCTTGCTCCTTCCCGGGTTGATTCCTTGAAATGTACCGGTCTCTTCGAGGTCGCTGTCGGGGATCTGGAGTTTCTGGAGCACCGCGGAGGAGATCAGGTTCAAGCCGGCCCCGCCGTCAACTAGCATCTTAGTGACCTTGAGGTTGCGGATTGTTGGTGAAACCAACATCGGCAAGCACCCGACCGCAGTTATGCGATCCGGGTGGTCCTCAATATCAAAGATGATAGGCGTGCCGGACCATTTCAGAGGCTTGCGTGACTCGATGGGTGGTTCTGCTGCATTAACTTCCCGCACCCACTGCTTGAGCTGACGGTGCGAGGTATGCAGAGAAGCACCACCGTCAACGCACAGGACCTCTATGGCTTTTTGGAACTCCTGCTCATCAGTCTCCTCGTCATCCATGTCTTCATCGTCGTTGTCATCTTCATCCTTGTCGCGGCCGCGGGGAGGTCTGTTTCCTTGCCGCTACTTGGCCTTGCCGCGGCGTCCTCCTCGGCCGGGACATTTCTTGCCAGATCCCCCAGCACCTTCCTGGGCCTTCTCCTTGTCGCGCCGCTCGTATTCAGCTTTCTGTTGCTTAACAAGCTGCTCGACTTTCTTACAGTTCTGGAGATCATGGCCCTTGGTGCGGTGGATCTTGCAATACTGCTTGTTGGTGCCGTCCTGCTTGTCGGCGACCGCCACCTCCGCGGAAACCTCCTTGCCGGAGTCACCAGCTTTGGCTTCCTTGGCGCCACCACCGTTGCCGGACTGCTCAACAACTAGCACCTCTTTGCCTTTCCTCCTTCTGTTGTTCCGCCGCCGGTTTTTCCTTGGTGGGGTAGCATCCTCACTGTCAGATCCTCCCGCTCCTACATTCTCTCCGGGGAGTCTCCTCCCTTCCTCAGCACGTGCACACTTGTCGGCCAGTGCATATAACTCACTGACGTCCCTGATCTTGCACATCGCCATTTCCTCCCGCATCCTGCGGTTCCGCACGTTCTGATGGAACGCGCTGATCACCGCGGCAGGGTGGACGTCTGGGATGTTGTGCTGCACACTGCTGAATCTCTAAATGTACTTGCGCAGGGGCTCTCCTTCCTTCTGGGCGAGCAGATGAAGATCACTCTCCTGGCCATGAGGCTTGTGTCCGCCTGTGAAGGCGCCGACGAATTGATGGCACAGATCAGCCAAAGAAGATATTGAGTTGTCCGGCAAGTGCATGAGCCAAGATCTGACGTTGGGCTTGAGCACCAGCGGGAAGTAGTTGGCAAGGATCTTGTCATCTCGTCCCCCGGAAGCCTGCACTGCGATGGTGTAGATGTTGAGGAACTCTAACGGATGCGTCTTGCCGTCGTACTTCTCCGGTATGTCTGGCTTGAAGTTTTTCGTGCTGGGCCACTGGACTTGCCGCAGCTCACGAGTGAACGCAGGGCAACCTACCGCATACGGCAGATCACCTGGTTCCCCTGGCACATGCATGTCATCAGAGGGCCCAGCGTGCTTGTCGGATTGACGTGGCGCTTCTCTTTGGCGCTCGATGCGAGTTCGAGCGTCTTCTTGTTGCCGATCATGAAGGACTTGGCGCTGATCGCGACGAGCTCATTGATCCGACGATGCAGTGGAGTCGCTGTCGAGGTGGATCCGGCGAGTCGGCGATCTTGGGCTTCGGGGCAGTGATTGCATGGTAGTTGCACCTCCACCCGTTTTGTCGCCACCGGCTCGCGCCCGGCAACCCTGCCGCGGCGGTGACGCGCTCGGCCGCCGTGGAGTGTCGCCGTTGGCGTAGCCGATGAGACTCTGAATGGTGGACCTCCATTCGTCGATCTTGTCCAACGTTGGAGGGTAATCTAGGAGAAGTTGAGCTTGCGCCAAAGCTTCTGCCGGAGTGGTGGGTGGTAGGGGCGGACGGCGCGAGGAGCGGGATGTGCTCGAACTTCTAACTATGTTAGAAGGAGCAGTATCCCGTCCAGGGGACCGTGCCCCGCTCGTGCCAACATGCTGGCGTGCATGCTGGTCTTGAGCGCCCCGAGATCCACCAGCTTGGTCTTGGCCTATCACGCGTATGGCACTGCGAGTGCCATGACGCTGTTGATCTTGTGCCTCCTGAGAGTGGCGCGGAACATGTACAGTCGCCGAGGTTTGTGCAGCCTTGTCTTTGGACCTGGCGGCATCATGAGCTTCCTCGTCGACGTCCATTCTTCCGCCGGCGTCCATTCCACCACCCGTTTTCTCCAACGGTGGCGGAAGTGACGTGGACGGAGCGGCTGCCGCCGAAGTCTTCTTCTTCGGTGGCATGTTGATGAAGGGAATGAAGATCTAGCTGGTGTGGATGCCGGATCAGGTTTACACAATCTCGACGCCCCCTACCTGGCGCGCCAAAGATGTCGGGGAAACTGATCCTCGAACACCTATGTGGCCGGCGGACCGGGCCCCTTTCGGTTCGGCGGGGGGCGGAGATCGCACGAAGAGCAGATCGAGGCGAAGCACACGAGCAGTTTACCCAGCTTCGGAGCTCTCCGGAGAGATAACACTCCTACTGCTGCTTGTCTGGTTCTATTCTGTTCTTACTCTAGCGTGAGAGCGTAGTGTCTTTCTGGGTTACGAATGAGTCGAACCGAACCGAACCGAACCCCCTCTACGTTGCGCATGGGCCTCCTTTTATACGCTAAAGGGGTCACCGACAGGTGGCAACGCAGAGAAGGGTACAAATGTAAAAAGTGGGGTGGTTGGTACAGTTACTTGTACAGTGCACCCTACCTAACCCTGACGACAGGGGACAAGGGCATTAGAGGCCCGTCTGAGTCGCCCAAACAGTGCAGAAAAGGACCGTTAGGGGCGCCACCGTTCGCCACGACGGCGATCTTGTCAGCTTCGCATGCCACTGCGCACCGTTGGCTGCACAGCCTCCCGCCACGCGCGCCTGGAGAGGCCCCCAGAGCGACACGTTGGTGGATGCACTGGAGCGTGGGCACAGAGTGGCCGCCTACTGCGGCAAGCGCCTTGCCGCTGCTGTTATCTTGTCGGGTCCGGAGGCTTGTCGCTTACCGGACTCGAGGTACCTTGGTTGGTCTTCCCGGCAAGCTCCTCTTGCCGGGGCCTTGTTGCCTTGCCGAAGCGCGAGGCGCGTCGCGGCAAGTTCCTTGGAGTGTCCTGGCTGGCCTTCCCGGCAAGCTCCTCTTTCCGGGGCCTTGTCTCCTGAGCTTAAATACTTTGTTCTTGAATGGCTCCAAGGGAACCTTGGAGGATCTTGGCGTTCGCCTGGCAAGCCTTGCCGCGGGGTGCTGCAACTGCCCGTGCACAAGTTCGGGGTACTAGGGTACCCCTATTCTAGTACACCGACACCGTGTAACAAATGAGTTGTCGTCCGAAACCCTGATACTCCGAAAGAGATTGCCCAGTTTGTACATGAAGTGCGTCCCGTTTCTGCAATAACCCTCTCTACTCTTTTTCGCATGCCATATGGGTGAAATGATGACACCATGCCATGTTTCAACCTTTTCATAGTTCATTTTGTAGTGATTTTCAATTTCACATTCATTTAGCTCTCTTAAGAAATCGGTAAATGACTGAAAATAGCAAATGATGTTAGAAAGTATTGACAATTTATGACGTCTCTTTGAATGGTGAATAGGAACGGAAAAAAGTCTGGAGTTCAAATAAGTTAAAAAAAATGAAGTGCCCGTGTAACAAATGAGTTGTCGTCCGAAACCCTGATACTCCGAAAGAGATTGCCCGGTTTGTACATGAAGTGCGTCCAGTTTCTGCCATAACCCTCTCTACTCTTTTTCGCATGCCATGTGGGTGAAATGATGATACCATGCCAAGTTTCAACCTTTTCGGAGTTCATTTTGTAGTGATTTTCAATTTCACGGTCATTTAGCTCTCTAAACAAATAGGTAAATGACTGAAAAATATCAAATGATGTCAGAATGTGTTGAAAATTGATGACCTCACTTTGAAGGGTGCATACAGAACACAAAAAAGTCTGGATTTCAAATAAGTTTAAAAAAATGAAGTTCCCGTGTAACCGATGAGTTCTCGTCCGAAACCCTGATACTCCGAAAGAGATTTTCCAGTTTGTACACGAAGTGCGTCCAGTTTTTTCCGTAACCCTCTCTACTATTTTGCACATGCTATGTGGGAGAATGATGATACCATGCCAAGTTTCAACATTTTCAGAGTTCATTTTGTAGTGATTTTCAATTTCACGGTCATTTAGCTCTCTAAAGAAATCGGTAAATGACTGAAAAATAGCAAATGATGTTAGAAAGTGTTGAAAATTGATGACATCTCTTTGAATGGTGCATAGGAACGCAAAAAAAATGTCTGGAGATCAAATAAGTTTAAAAAAATAGAAGTGCCCGTGTAACAGATGAGTTCTCGTCCGAAACCCTGATACTCCAAAAGAGATTGTCCAGTTTGTACAAGAAGTGTGTCTAGTTTTTGCGGTAACCATCTACTCTTTTGCACATGCCATGTGGGTGAAATGATGATACCATGCCAAGTTTCAACCTTTTCAGAGTTCATTTTGTAGTGATTTTCAATTTCACGGTCATTTAGCTCTCTTAAGAAATCGGTAAATGACTGAAAATAGCAAATGATGTTAGAAAGTGTTGAAAATTTATGACGTCGCTTTGAATGGTGCATAGGAACAGAAAAAAGTCTGGAGTTCAAATAAGTTAAAAAAATGAAGTCCCCGTGTAACAAATGAGTTGTCGTCCGAAACCCTGATACTCCGAAAGAGATTGCCCAGTTTGTACATGAAGTGCGTCCAGTTTCTTCCATAACCCTCTCTACTCTTTTTCGCATGCCATGTGGGTGAAAGGATGATACCATGCCCAGTTTCAACCTTTTCAGAGTTCATTTTGTACTGATTTTCAATTTCACGGTCATTTAGCTCTCTAAACAAATAGGTAAATGACTGAAAAATATCAAATGATGTCAGAACGTGTTGAAAATTGATGACCTCGCTTTGAAGGCTGCGTACAGAACACAAAAAAGTCTGGATTTCAAATAAGTTTAAAAAAATGAAGTTCCCGTGTAACCGATGAGTTCTCGTCCGAAACCCTGATACTCCGAAAGAGATTTTCCAGTTTGTACACGAAGTGCGTCCAGTTTTTTTCGTAACCCTCTCTACTATTTTGCACATGCTATGTGGGAGAATGATGATACCATGCCAAGTTTCGACATAATCAGAGTTCATTTTGTAGTGATTTTCAATTTCACGGTCATTTAGCTCTCTACAGAAATAGGTAAATTGCTGAAAAATAGCAAATGATGTTAGAAAGTGTTGAAAATTGATGACTTCTTTGAATGGTGCATAGAACGCAAAAAAATGTCTGGAGTTCAAATAAGTTTAAAAAATAGAAGTGCCCGTGTAATAGATGAGTTCTCGTCCGAAACCCTGATACTCCGAAAGAGATTGTCCAGTTTGTACAAGAAGTGTGTCCAGTTTTTGCCGTAACCATCTACTCTTTTGCACATGCCATGTGGGTGAAATGATGATACCATGCCAAGTTTCAACCTTTTCAGAGTTCATTTTGTAGTGATTTTCAATTTCACGGTCATTTAGCTCTCTAAAGAAATCGGTAAATGACTGAAAAATAGCAAATGATGTTAGAAAGTGTTGAAAATTGATGACATCTCTTTGAATGGTGCATAGGAACGCAAAAAAAAAATGTCTGGAGTTCAAATAAGCTTAAAAAAATAGAAGTGCCCGTGTAACAGATGAGTTCTCGTCCGAAACCCTGATACTCCGAAAGAGATTGTCCAGTTTGTACAAGAAGTGTGTCTAGTTTTTGCCGTAACCATCTACTCTTTTGCACATGCCATGTGGGTGAAATGATGATACCATGCCAAGTTTCAACCTTTTCAGAGTTCATTTTGTAGTGATTTTCAATTTCACGGTCATTTAGCTCTCTTAAGAAATCGGTAAATGACTGAAAATAGCAAATGATGTTAGAAAGTGTTGAAAATTTATGACGTCGCTTTGAATGGTGCATAGGAACGGAAAAAAGTCTGGAGTTCAAATAAGTTAAAAAAATGAAGTCCCCGTGTAACAAATGAGTTGTCGTCCGAAACCCTGATACTCCGAAAGAGATTGCCCAGTTTGTACATGAAGTGCGTCCAGTTTCTTCCATAACCCTCTCTACTCTTTTTCGCATGCCATGTGGTTGAAATGATGATACCATGCCCAGTTTCAACCTTTTCAGAGTTCATTTTGTAGTGATTTTCAATTTCACGGTCATTTAGCTCTCTAAACAAATAGGTAAATGACTGAAAAATATCAAATGATGTCCGAACGTGTTGAAAATTGATGACCTCGCTTTGAAGGGTGCATACAGAACACAAAAAAGTCTGGATTTCAAATAAGTTTTAAAAAATGAAGTTCCCGTGTAACCGATGAGTTCTCGTCCGAAACCCTGATACTCCGAAAGAGATTTTCCAGTTTGTACACGAAGTGCGTCCAGTTTTTTTCGTAACCCTCTCTACTATTTTGCACATGCTATGTGGGAGAATGATGATACCATGCCAAGTTTCAACATAATCAGAGTTCATTTTGTAGTGATTTTCAATTTCACGGTCATTTAGCTCTCTACAGAAATAGGTAAATTGCTGAAAAATAGCAAATGATGTTAGAAAGTGTTGAAAATTGATGACTTCTTTGAATGGTGCATAGAACGCAAAAAAATGTCTGGAGTTCAAATAAGTTTAAAAAATAGAAGTGCCCGTGTAACTGATGAGTTCTCGTCCGAAACCCTGATACTCCGAAAGAGATTGTCCAGTTTGTACAAGAAGTGTGTCCAGTTTTTGCCGTAACCATCTACTCTTTTGCACATGCCATGTGGGTGAAATGATGATACCATGCCAAGTTTCAACCTTTTCAGAGTTCATTTTGTAGTGATTTTCAATTTCACGGTCATTTAGCTCTCTAAAGAAATCGGTAAATGACTGAAAAATAGCAAATGATGTTAGAAAGTGTTGAAAATTCATGACATCTCTTTGAATGGTGCATAGGAACGCAAAAAAAATGTCTGGAGTTCAAATAAGCTTAAAAAAATAGAAGTGCCCGTGTAACAGATGAGTTCTCGTCCGAAACCCTGATACTCCGAAAGAGATTGTCCAGTTTGTACAAGAAGTGTGTCTAGTTTTTGCCGTAACCATCTACTCTTTTGCACATGCCATGTGGGTGAAATGATGATACCATGCCAAGTTTCAACCTTTTCAGAGTTCATTTTGTAGTGATTTTCAATTTCACGGTCATTTAGCTCTCTTAAGAAATCGGTAAATGACTGAAAATAGCAAATGATGTTAGAAAGTGTTGAAAATTTATGACGTCGCTTTGAATGGTGCATAGGAACGGAAAAAAGTCTGGAGTTCAAATAAGTTAAAAAAATGAAGTCCCCGTGTAACAAATGAGTTGTCGTCCGAAACCCTGATACTCCGAAAAGATTGCCCAGTTTGTACATGAAGTGCGTCCAGTTTCTTCCATAACCCTCTCTACTCTTTTTCGCATGCCATGTGGTTGAAATGATGATACCATGCCCAGTTTCAACCTTTTCAGAGTTCATTTTGTAGTGATTTTCAATTTCACGGTCATTTAGCTCTCTAAACAAATAGGTAAATGACTGAAAAATATCAAATGATGTCCGAACGTGTTGAAAATTGATGACCTCGCTTTGAAGGGTGCATACAGAACACAAAAAAGTCTGGATTTCAAATAAGTTTAAAAAAATGAAGTTCCCGTGTAACCGATGAGTTCTCGTCCGAAACCCTGATACTCCGAAAGAGATTTTCCAGTTTGTACACGAAGTGCGTCCAGTTTTTTTCGTAACCCTCTCTACTATTTTGCACATGCTATGTGGGAGAATGATGATACCATGCCAAGTTTCAACATAATCAGAGTTCATTTTGTAGTGATTTTCAATTTCACGGTCATTTAGCTCTCTACAGAAATAGGTAAATTGCTGAAAAATAGCAAATGATGTTAGAAAGTGTTGAAAATTGATGACTTCTTTGAATGGTGCATAGAACGCAAAAAAATGTCTGGAGTTCAAATAAGTTTAAAAAATAGAAGTGCCCGTGTAACAGATGAGTTCTCGTCCGAAACCCTGATACTCCGAAAGAGATTGTATAGTTTGTACAAGAAGTGTGTCCAGTTTTTGCCGTAACCATCTACTCTTTTGCACATGCTATGTGGGTGAAATGATGATACCATGCCAAGTTTCAACCTTTTCAGAGTTCATTTTGTAGTGATTTTCAATTTCACGGTCATTTAGCTCTCTGAAGAAATCGGTAAATGACTGAAAATAGCAAATGATGTCAAAAAGTGTTGAAAATTTATGACGTCGCTTTGAATGGTGCATAGGAACGGAAAAAAGTCTGGAGTTCAAATAAGTTAAAAAAATGAAGTGCCCGTGTAACAAATGAGTTGTCGTCCGAAACCCTGATACTACGAAAGAGATTGCCCAGTTTGTACATGAAGTGCGTCTAGTTTCTGCCATAACCCTCTCTACTCTTTTTCGCATGCCATGTGGGTGAAATGATGATACCATGCCAAGTTTCAACCTTTTCAGAGTTCATTTTGTAGTGATTTTCAATTTCACGGTCATTTAGCTCTCTAAACAAACAGGTAAATGACTGAAAAATATCAAATGATGTCAGAACGTGTTGAAAATTAATGACCTCGTTTGAAGGGTGCATACAGAACACAAAAAAGTCTGGATTTCAAATAAGTTTAAAAAAATGATGTTCCCGTGTAACCGATGAGTTCTCGTCCGAAACCCTGATACTCCGAAAGAGATTTTCCAGTTTGTTCACGAAGTGCGTCCAGTTTTTTCCGTAACCCTCTCTACTATTTTGCACATGCTATGTGGGAGAATGATGATACCATGCCAGGTTTCAACATTTTCAGAGTTCATTTTGTAGTGATTTTCAATTTCACGGTCATTTAGCTCTCTAAACAAATCGGTAAATGACTGAAAAATAGCAAATGATGTTAGGAAGTGTTGAAAATTGATGACATCTCTTTGAATGGTGCATAGGAACGCAAAAAATGTCTAGAGTTCAAATAAGTTTAGAAAATAGAAGTGCCCGTGTAACAGATGAGTTCTCGTCCGGAACCCTGATACTCCGAAAGAGATTGTCCAGTTTGTACAAGAAGTGTGTCTAGTTTTTGCCGTAACCATCTACTCTTTTTCGCATGCCATGTGGGTGAAATGATGATACCATGCCAAGTTTCAACCTTTTCAGAGTTCATTTTGTAGTGATTTTCAATTTCACGGTCATTTAGCTCTCTGAAGAAATCGGTAAATGACTGAAAATAGCAAATGATGTCAAAAAGTGTTGAAAATTTATGACGTCGCTTTGAATGCTGCATAGGAACGGAAAAAAGTCTGGAGTTCAAATAAGTTAAAAAAATGAAGTGCCCGTGTAACAAATGAGTTGTCGTCCGAAACCCTGATACTACGAAAGAGATTGCCCAGTTTGTACATGAAGTGCGTCTAGTTTCTGCCATAACCCTCTCTACTCTTTTTCGCATGCCATGTGGGTGAAATGATGATAC
>NC_041384.1:293820351-293821124 GCF_002162155.2 Triticum dicoccoides
GAACACAAAAAAGTCTGGATTTCAAATAAGTTTAAAAAAATGATGTTCCCGTGTAACCGATGAGTTCTCGTCCGAAACCCTGATACTCCGAAAGAGATTTTCCAGTTTGTTCACGAAGTGCGTCCAGTTTTTTCCGTAACCCTCTCTACTATTTTGCACATGCTATGTGGGAGAATGATGATACCATGCCAAGTTTCAACATTTTCAGAGTTCATTTTGTAGTGATTTTCAATTTCACGGTCATTTAGCTCTCTAAACAAATCGGTAAATGACTGAAAAATAGCAAATGATGTTAGGAAGTGTTGAAAATTGATGACATCTCTTTGAATGGTGCATAGGAACGCAAAAAATGTCTAGAGTTCAAATAAGTTTAGAAAATAGAAGTGCCCGTGTAACAGATGAGTTCTCGTCCGGAACCCTGATACTCCGAAAGAGATTGTCCAGTTTGTACAAGAAGTGTGTCTAGTTTTTGCCGTAACCATCTACTCTTTTGCACATGCCATGTGGGTGAAATGATGATACCATGCCAAGTTTCAACCTTTTCAGAGTTCATTTTGTAGTGATTTTCAATTTCACGGTCATTTAGCTCTCTTAAGAAATCGGTAAATGACTGAAAATAGCAAATGATGTTAGAAAGTGTTGAAAATTTATGACGTCGCTTTGAATGGTGCGTAGGTAAGCAAAAAAGTCTGGAGTTCAAATAAGTTAAAAAAATGAAGTGCCCGTGTAACAAATGAGTTGTCGTCCGAAACCCTGATACTCCGAAAGAGATT
>NC_041384.1:293824229-293847859 GCF_002162155.2 Triticum dicoccoides
TCACGGTCATTTAGCTCTCTAAACAAATAGGTAAATGACTGAAAAATAGCAAATGATGTTAGAAAGTGTTGAAAATTGATGACTTCTTTGAATGGTGCATAGGAACGCAAAAAAATGTCTGGAGTTCAAATAAGTTTAAAAAATAGAAGTGCCCTTGTAACAGATGAGTTCTCGTCCGAAACCCTGATACTTCGAAAGAGATTGTCCAGTTTGTACAAGAAGTGTGTCCAGTTTTTGCCGTAACCATCTACTCTTGTGCACATGCCATGTGGGTGAAATGATGATACCATGCCAAGTTTCAACCTTTTCAGAGTTCATTTTGTAGTGATTTTCAATTTCACGGTCATTTAGCTCTCTTAAGAAATCGGTAAATAACTGAAAGTAGCAAATGATGTTAGAAAGTGTTGAAAATTTATGACGTCGCTTTGAATGGTGCATAGGAACGGAAAAAAGTCTGGAGTTCAAATAAGTTAAAAAAATGAAGTGCCCGTGTAACAAATGAGTTGTCGTCCGAAACCCTGATACTCCGAAAGAAATTGCCCAGTTTGTACATGAAGTGCGTCCAGTTTCTGCCATAACGCTCTCTACTCTTTTTCGCATGCCATGTGGGTGAAATGATGATACCATGCCAAGTTTCAACCTTTTTAGAGTTCATTTGGCAGTGATTTTCAATTTCACGGTCATTTAGCTCTCTAAACAAATAGGTAAATGACTGAAAAATATCAAATGATGTCAGAACATGTTGAAAATTGATGACCTTGCTTTGAAGGGTGCATACAGAACACAAAAAAGTCTGGATTTCAAATAAGTTTAAAAAAAATGAAGTTCCCGTGTAACCGATGAGTTCTCGTCCGAAACCCTGATACTCCGAAAGAGATTTTCCAGTTTGTACACGAAGTGCGTCCAGTTTTTTCCGTAACCCTCTCTACTATTTTGCACATGCTATGTGGGAGAATGATGATACCATGCCAAGTTTCAACATTTTCAGAGTTCATTTTGTAGTGATTTTCAATTTCACGGTCATTTCGCTCTCTAAACAAATCGGTAAATGACTAAAAAATAGCAAATGATGTTAGAAAGTGTTGAAAATTGATGACATCTCTTTGAATGGTGCATAGGAACGCAAAAAAAAATGTCTGGAGTTCAAATAAGTTTAAAAAATAGAAGTGCCCGTGTAACAGATGAGTTCTCGTCCGAAACCCTGATACTCCGAAAGAGATTGTCCAGTTTGTACAAGAAGTGTGTCCAGTTTTTGCCGTAACCATCTACTCTTTTGCACATGCCATGTGGGTGAAATGATGATACCTTGCCAAGTTTCAACCTTTTCAGAGTTCATTTTGTAGTGATTTTCAATTTCACGGTCATTTAGCTCTCTTAAGAAATCGGTAAATGACTGAAAATAGCAAGTGATGTTAGAAAGTGTTGAAAATTTATGACGTCGCTTTGAATGGTGCATAGGTAAGCAAAAAAGTCTGGAGTTCAAATAAGTTCAAAAAATGAAGTGCCCGTGTAACAAATGAGTTGTCGTCCGAAACCCTGATACTCCGAAAGAGATTGCCCAGTTTGTACATGAAGTGCGTCCAGTTTCTGCCATAACCCTCTCTACTCTTTTTCGCATGCCATGTGGGTGAAATGATGATACCATGCCAAGTTTCAACCTTTTCAGAGTTCATTTTTGTAGTAATTTTCAATTTCACGGTCATTTAGCTCTCTAAACAAATAGGTAAATGACTGAAAAATAGCAAATGATGTCAGAACGTGTTGAAAATTGATGACCTCGCTTTGAAGGGTGCATACAGAACACAAAAAAGTCTGGATTTCACCTAAGTTTAAAAAAATGAAGTTCCCGTGTAACCGATGAGTTCTCGTCCGAAACCCTGATACTCCGAAAGAGATTTTCCAGTTTGTACACGAAGTGCGTCCATTTTTTCCGTAACCCTCTCTACTATTTTGCACATGCTATGAGGGAGAATGATGATACCATGCCAAGTTTCAACATTTTCAGAGTTCATTTTGTAGTGATTTTCAATTTCACGGTCATTTAGCTCTCTAAACAAATAGGTAAATGACTGAAAAATAGCAAATGATGTTAGAAAGTGTTGAAAATTGATGACTTCTTTGAATGGTGCATAGGAACGCAAAAAAATGTCTGGAGTTCAAATAAGTTTAAAAAACAGAAGTGCCCTTGTAACAGATGAGTTCTCGTTCGAAACCCTGATACTCCGAAAGAGATTGTCCAGTTTGTACAAGAAGTGTGTCCAGTTTTTACCGTAACCATCTACTCTTTTGCACATGCCATGTGCGTGAAATGATGATACCATGCCAAGTTTCAACCTTTTCAGAGTTCATTTTGTAGTGATTTTCAATTTCACGGTCATTTAGCTCTCTTAACAAATCGGTAAATGACTGAAAATAGCAAATGATGTTAGAAAGTGTTGAAAATTTATGACGTCGCTTTGAATGGTGCATAGGAACGGAAAAAAGTCTGGAGTTCAAATAAGTTAAAAAAATGAAGTGCCTGTGTAACAAATGAGTTATCGTCCGAAACCCTGATACTCCGAAAGAGATTGCCCAGTTTGTACATGAAGTGCGTCCAGTTTCTGCGATAACCCTCTCTACTCTTTTTCGCATGCCATGTGGGTGAAATGATGACACCATGCCAAGTTTCAAACTTTTCAGAGTTCATTTGGCAGTGATTTTCAATTTCACGGTCATTTAGCTCTCTAAACAAATAGGTAAATGACTGAAAAATATCAAATGATGTCAGAACGTGTTGAAAATTGATGACCTCGCTTTGAAGGGTGCATACAGAACACAAAAAAGTCTGGATTTCAAATAAGTTTTAAAAAATGAAGTTCCCGTGTAACCGATGAGTTCTCGTCCGAAACCCCGATACTCCGAAAGAGATTTTCCAGTTTGTACACGAAGTGCGTCCAGTTTTTTCCGTAACCCTCTCTACTATTTTGCACATGCTATGTGGGAGAATGATGATACCATGCCAAGTTTCAACATTTTCAGAGTTCATTTTGTAGTGATTTTCAATTTCACGGTCATTTAGCTCTCTAAACAAATCGGTAAATGACTGAAAAATAGCAAATGATGTTAGAAAGTGTTGAAAATTGATGACATCTCTTTGAATGGTGCATAGGAACGCAAAAAAATGTCTGGAGTTCAAATAAGTTTAAAAAATAGAAGTGCCCGTGTAACAGATGAGTTCTCGTCCGAAACCCTGATACTCCGAAAGAGATTGTCCAGTTTGTACAAGAAGTGTGTCCAGTTTTTGCCGTAACCATCTACTCTTTTGCACATGCCATGTGGGTGAAATGATGATACCATGCCAAGTTTCAACCTTTTCAGAGTTCATTTTGTAGTGATTTTCAATTTCACGGTCATTTAGCTCTCTTAAGAAATCGGTAAATGACTGAAAATAGCAAATGATGTTAGAAAGTGTAGAAAATTTATGACGTCGCTTTGAATGGTGCATAGGTAAGCAAAAAAGTCTGGAGTTCAAATAAGTTAAAAAAATGAAGTGCCCGTGTAACAAATGAGTTGTCGTCCGAAACCCTGATACTCCGAAAGAGATTGCCCAGTTTGTACATGAAGTGCGTCCAGTTTCTGCCATAACCCTCTCTACTCTTTTTCGCATGCCATGTGGGTGAAATGATGATACCATGCCAAGTTTCAACCTTTTCAGAGTTCATTTTGTAGTGATTTTCAATTTCACGGTCATTTAGCTCTCTAAACAAATAGGTAAATGACTGAAAAATAGCAAATGATGTCAGAACGTGTTGAAAATTGATGACCTCGCTTTGAAGGGTGCATACAGAACACAAAGAAGTCTGGATTTCAAATAAGTTTAAAAAAATGAAGTTCCCGTGTAACCGATGAGTTCTCGTCCGAAACCCTGATACTCCGAAAGAGATTTTCCAGTATGTACACGAAGTGCGTCCAGTTTTTTCCGTAACCCTCTCTACTATTTTGCACATGCTATGTGGGAGAATGATGATACCATGCCAAGTTTCAACATTTTCAGAGTTCATTTTGTAGTGATTTTCAATTTCACGGTCATTTAGCTCTCTAAACAAATAGGTAAATGACTGAAAAATAGCAAATGATGTTAGAAAGTGTTGAAAATTGATGACTTCTTTGAATGGTGCATAGGAACGCAAAAAAATGTCTGGAGTTCAAATAAGTTTAAAAAATAGAAGTGCCCTTGTAACAGATGAGTTCTCGTCCGAAACCCTGATACTCCGAAAGAGATTGTCCAGTTTGTACAAGAAGTGTGTCCAGTTTTTGCCGTAACCATCTACTCTTGTGCACATGCCATGTGGGTGAAATGATGATACCATGCCAAGTTTCAACCTTTTCAGAGTTCATTTTGTAGTGATTTTCAATTTCACGGTCATTTAGCTCTCTTAAGAAATCGGTAAATAACTGAAAGTAGCAAATGATGTTAGAAAGTGTTGAAAATTTATGACGTCGCTTTGAATGGTGCATAGGAACGGAAAAAAGTCTGGAGTTCAAATAAGTTAAAAAAATGAAGTGCCCGTGTAACAAATGAGTTGTCGTCCGAAACCCTGATACTCCGAAAGAGATTGCCCAGTTTGTACATGAAGTGCGTCCAGTTTCTGCCATAACCCTCTCTACTCTTTTTCGCATGCCATGTGGGTGAAATGATGATACCATGCCAAGTTTCAACCTTTTTAGAGTTCATTTGGCAGTTATTTTCAATTTCACGGTCATTTAGCTCTCTAAACAAATAGGTAAATGACTGAAAAATATCAAATGATGTCAGAACATGTTGAAAATTGATGACCTTGCTTTGAAGGGTGCATACAGAACACAAAAAAGTCTGGATTTCAAATAAGTTTAAAAAAAATGAAGTTCCCGTGTAACCGATGAGTTCTCGTCCGAAACCCTGATACTCCGAAAGAGATTTTCCAGTTTGTACACGAAGTGCGTCCAGTTTTTTCCGTAACCCTCTCTACTATTTTGCACATGCTATGTGGGAGAATGATGATACCATGCCAAGTTTCAACATTTTCAGAGTTCATTTTGTAGTGATTTTCAATTTCACGGTCATTTAGCTCTCTAAACAAATCGGTAAATGACTAAAAAATAGCAAATGATGTTAGAAAGTGTTGAAAATTGATGACATCTCTTTGAATGGTGCATAGGAACGCAAAAAAAATGTCTGGAGTTCAAATAAGTTTAAAAAATAGAAGTGCCCGTGTAACAGATGAGTTCTCGTCCGAAACCCTGATACTCCGAAAGAGATTGTCCAGTTTGTACAAGAAGTGTGTCCAGTTTTTGCCGTAACCATCTACTCTTTTGTACATGCCATGTGGGTGAAATGATGATACCTTGCCAAGTTTCAACCTTTTCAGAGTTCATTTTGTAGTGATTTTCAATTTCACGGTCATTTAGCTCTCTTAAGAAATCGGTAAATGACTGAAAATAGCAAGTGATGTTAGAAAGTGTTGAAAATTTATGACGTCGCTTTGAATGGTGCATAGGTAAGCAAAAAAGTCTGGAGTTCAAATAAGTTCAAAAAATGAAGTGCCCGTGTAACAAATGAGTTGTCGTCCGAAACCCTGATACTCCGAAAGAGATTGCCCAGTTTGTACATGAAGTGCGTCCAGTTTCTGCCATAACCCTCTCTACTCTTTTTCGCATGCCATGTGGGTGAAATGATGATACCATGCCAAGTTTCAACCTTTTCAGAGTTCATTTTTGTAGTAATTTTCAATTTCACGGTCATTTAGCTCTCTAAACAAATAGGTAAATGACTGAAAAATAGCAAATGATGTCAGAACGTGTTGAAAATTGATGACCTCGCTTTGAAGGGTGCATACAGAACACAAAAAAGTCTGGATATCAAATAAGTTTAAAAAAATGAAGTTCCCGTGTAATCGATGAGTTCTCGTCCGGAACCCTGATACTCCGAAAGAGATTGTCCAGTTTGTACAAGAAGTGTGTCCAGTTTTTGTCGTAACCATCTACTCTTTTGCACATGCCATGTGGGTGAAATGATGATACCATGCCAAGTTTCAACCTTTTCAGAGTTCATTTTGTAGTGATTTTCAAATTCACGGTCATTTAGCTCTCTTAAGAAATCGGTAAATGGCTAAAAATAGCAAATGATGTTAGAAAGTGTTGAAAATTTATGACGTCACTTTGAATGGTGCATAGGAACGGAAAAAATTCTGGAGTTCAAATAAGTTAAAAAATGAAGTGCCCGTGTAACAAATGAGTTGTTGTCCGAAACCCTGATACTCCGAAAGAGATTGCCCAGTTTGTACATGAAGTGTGTCCAGTTTCTCCCATAACCCTCTCTACTCTTTTACGCATGCCATGTGGGTGAAATGATGATACCATGCCAAGTTTCAACCTTTTCAGAGTTCATTTGGTAGTGATTTTCAATCTCACGGTCATTTAGCTCTCTAAACAAATAGGTAAATGACTGAAAAATATCAAATGATGTCAGAATGTGCTGAAAATTGATGACCTCGCTTTGAAGGGTGCATACAAAACACAAAAAAGTCTGGATTTCAAATAAGTTTAAAAAAATGAAGTTCCCGAGTAACCGATGAGTTCTCGTCCGAAACCCTCATACTCCGAAAGAGATTTTCCAGTTTGTACACGAAGTGTGTCCAGTTTTTTCCGTAACCCTCCCTACTATTTTGCACATGCTATGTGGGAGAATGATGATACCATGCCAAGTTTCAACTATTTTCAGAGTTCATTTTGTAGTGATTTTCAATTTCACGGTCATTTAGCTCTCTAAACAAATCGGTAAATGACTGAAAAATAGCAAATGATGCTAGAAAGTGTTGAAAATTGATGACATCTTTTTGAATGGTTCATAGGAACGCAAAAAAATGTCTAGAGTTCAAATAAGTTTAAAAAATAGAAGTGCCCGTGTAACAGATGAGTTCTCGTCCAAAACCCTGATACTCCGAAAGAGATTGTCCAGTTTGTACAAGAAGTGTGTCCAGTTTTTGCCATAACCATCTACTCTTTTGCACATGCCATGTGGGTGAAATGATGATACCATGCCAAGTTTCAACCTTTTCAGAGTTCATTTTGTAGTGATTTTCAATTTCACGGTCATTTAGCTCTCTTAAGAAATCGGTAAATGACTGAAAATAGCAAATGATGTTAGAAAGTATTGAAAATTTATGACGTCGCTTTGAATGGTGCATAGGAACGGAAAAAAGTCTGGAGTTCAAATAAGTTAAAAAAATGAAGTGCCCGTGTAACAAATGAGTTGTCGTCCGAAACCCTGATACTCCGAAAGAGATTGCCCAGTTTGTACATGAAGTGCGTCCAGTTTCTGCCATAACCCTCTCTACTCTTTTCCGCATGCCATGTGGGTGAAATGATGATACCATGCCAAATTTCAACCTTTTCAGAGTTTATTTTGTAGTGATTTTCTATTTCACAGTCATTTAGCTCTCTAAACAAATAGGTAAATGACTGAAAAATATCAAATGATGTCAGAACGTGTTGAAAATTGATGACCGCGCTTTGAAGGGTGCATATAGAACACAAAAAAGTCTGGATTTCAAATAAGATTAAAAAAATGAAGTTCCCGTGTAACCGATGAGTTCTCGTCCGAAACCCTGATACTCCGAAAGAGATTTTCCAGTTTGTACACGAAGTGCGTCCAGTTTTTTCCGTAACCCTCTCTACTATTTTGCACATGCTGTGTGGGAGAATGATGATACCATGCCAAGTTTCAACATTTTCAGAGTTCATTTTGTAGTGATTTTCAATTTCATGGTCATTTAGCTTTCTAAACAAATAGGTAAATGACTGAGAAATAGCAGATGATGATAGAAAGTGTTGAAAATTGATGACATCTCTTTGAATGGTGCATAGGAACGCAAAAAATGTCTGGAGTTCAAATAAGTTTAAAAAATAGAAGTGCCCGTGTAACAGATGAGTTCTCATCCGAAACCCTGATACTCCGAAAGAGATTGTCCAGTTTGTACAAGAAGTGTGTCTAGTTTTTGCCGTAACCATCTACTCTTTTGCACATGCCATGTGGGTGAAATGATGATACCATGCCAAGTTTCAACCTTTTCAGAGTTCATTTTGTAGTGATTTTCAATTTCACGGTCATTTAGCTCTCTTAAGAAATCGGTAAATGACTGAAAATAGCAAATGATGATAGAAAGTGTTGAAAATTTATTTCGTCGCTTTGAATGGTGTATAGGAACGGAAAAAAGTCTGGAGTTCAAATAAGTTAAAAAATGAAGTGCCCATGTAACAAATGAGTTGTCGTCCGAAACCCTGATACTCCGAAAGAGATTGCCCAGTTTGTACATGAAGTGCGTCCAGTTTCTACCATAACCCTCTCTACTCTTTTTCGCATGCCATGTAGGTGAAATTATGATACCATGCCAAGTTTCAACCTTTTCAGAGTTCATTTTGTAGTGATTTTCAATTTCACGGTCATTTAGCTCTCTAAACAAATAGGTAAATGACTGAAAAATATCAAATGATGTCAGAATGTGTTGAAAATTGATGACTTCGCTTTGAAGGGTGCATACAGAACAAAAAAAAGTCTGGATTTCAAATAAGTTTAAAAAAATGAAGTTCCCGAGTAACCGATGAGTTCTCGTCCGAAACCCTGATACTCCGTAAGAGATTTTCCAGTTTGTACACGAAGTGTGTCCAGTTTTTTCCGTAACCCTCTCTACTATTTTGCACATGCTATGTGGGAGAATGATGATACCATGCCAAGTTTCAACATTTTCAGAGTTCATTTTGTAGTGATTTTCAATTTCACGGTCATTTAGTTCTCTAAACAAATCGGTAAATGACTGAAAAATAGCAAATGATGTTAGAAAGTGTTGAAAATTGATGACATCTCTTTGAATGGTGCATAGGAATGCAAAAAATGTCTAGAGTTCAAATAAGTTTAAAAAATAGAAGTGCCCGTGTAACAGATGAGTTCTCGTCCGAAACCCTGATACTCCGAAAGAGATTGTCCAGTTTGTACAAGAAGTGTGTCCAGTTTTTGCCATAACCATCTACTCTTTTGCACATGCCATGCGGGTGAAATGATGATACCATGCCAAGTTTCAACCTTTTCAGAGTTCATTTTGTAGTGATTTTCAATTTCACGGTCATTTAGCTCTCTTAAGAAATCGGTAAATGACAGAAAATAGCAAATGATGTTAGAAAGTGTTGAAAATTTATGACGTCGCTTTGAATGGTGCATAGGAATGCAAAAAAGTCTGGAGTTCAAATAAGTTAAAAAAATGAAGTGCCCGTGTAACAAATGAGTTGTCGTCCGAAACCCTGATACTCCGAAAGAGATTGCCCAGTTTGTACATGAACTGCGTCCAGTTTCTGCCATAACCCTCTCTACTCTTTTTCGCATGCCATGTGGGTGAAATGATGATACAATGCCAAGTTTCAACCTTTTCAGAGTTGATTTTGTAGTGATTTTCAATTTCATGGTCATTTAGCTCTCTTAAGAAATCGGTAAATGATTGAAAATAGCAAAGGATGATAGAAAGTGTTGAAAATTTATGACGTCGCTTTGAATGGTGCATACAAACGGAAAAAAGTCTGGAGTTCAAATAAGTTCAAAAAATGAAGTGCCCGTGTAACAAATGAGTTGTCGTCCGAAACCCTGATACTCTGAAAGAGATTGCCCAGTTTGTAAATGAAGTGCGTCCTGTTTCTGCCATAACCCTCTCTACTCTTTTTCGCATGCCATGTGGGTGAAATGATGATACCATGCCAAGTTTCAACCTTTTCAGAGTACATTTTGTAGTGATTTTCCATTTCACAGTCATTTAGCTCTCTAAACAGATAGGTAAATGACTGAAAAATATCAAATGATGTCAGAACGTGTTGAAAATTGATGACCGCGCTTTGAAGGGTGCATACAGAACACAAAAAAGTCTGGATTTCAAATAAGTTTAAAAAAATGAAGTTCCCGTGTAACCGATGAGTTCTCGTCCGAAAACCTGATACTCCGAAAGAGATTTTCCAGTTTGTACACGAAGTGCGTCCAGTTTTTTCCGTAACCCTCTCTACTATTTTGCACATGCTATGTGGGAGAATGATGATACCATGCCAAGTTTCAACATTTTCAGAGTTCATTTTGTAGTGATTTTCAATTTCATGGTCATTTAGCTCTCTAAACAAATAGGTAAATGACTGAAAAATAGCAAATGATGTTAGAAAGTGTTGAAAATTGATGACATCTCTTTGAATGGTGCATAGGAATGCAAAAAAATGTCTGGAGTTCAAATAAGTTTAAAAAATAGAAGTTCCCGTGTAACAGATGAGTTCTCGTCCGAAACCCTGATACTCCGAAAGAGATTGTCCAGTTTGTACAAGAAGTGTGTCTAGTTTTTGCCGTAACCATCTACTCTTTTGCACATGCCATGTGGGTGAAATGAAGATACCATGCCAAGTTTCAACCTTTTCAGAGTTCATTTTGTAGTGATTTTCAATTTCACGGTCATTTAGCTCTCTTAAGAAATCGGTAAATGACTGAAAATAGCAAACGATGTTAGAAAGTGTTGAAAATTTATGACGTCGCTTTGAATGGTGTATAGGAACGGAAAAAAGTCTGGAGTTCAAATAAGTTAAAAAAATGAAGTGCCCATGTAACAAATGAGTTGTCGTCCGAAACCCTGATACTCCGAAAGAGATTGCCCAGTTTGTACATGAAGTGCGTCCAGTTTCTGCCATAACCCTCTCTACTCTTTTTCGCATGCCATGTGGGTGAAATTGATGATACCATGCCAAGTTTCAACCTTTTCAGAGTTCATTTTGTAGTGATTTTCAATTTCACGGTCATTTAGCTCTCTAAACAAATAGGTAAATGACTGAAAAATATCAAATGATGTCAGAATGTGTTGAAAATTGATGACCTCGCTTTGAAGGGTGCATACAGAACACAAAAAAGTCTGGATTTCAAATAAGTTAAAAAAATGAAGTTCCCGTGTAACCGATGAGTTCTCGTCCGAAAACCTGATACTCCGAAAGAGATTTTCCAGTTTGTACACGAAGTGCGTCCAGTTTTTTCCGTAACCCTCTCTACTATTTTGCACATGCTATGTGGGAGAATGATGATACCATGCCAAATTTCAACATTTTCAGAGTTCATTTTGTAGTGATTTTCAATTTCATGGTCATTTAGCTCTCTAAACAAATAGGTAAATGACTGAAAAATAGCAAATGATGTTAGAAAGTGTTGAAAATTGATGACATCTCTTTGAATGGTGCATAGGAACGCAAAAAAATGTCTGGAGTTCAAATAAGTTTAAAAAATAGAAGTTCCCGTGTAACAGATGAGTTCTCGTCCGAAACCCTGATACTCCGAAAGAGATTGTCCAGTTTGTACAAGAAGTGTGTCTAGTTTTTGCCGTAACCATCTACTCTTTTGCACATGCCATGTGGGTGAAATGAAGATACCATGCCAAGTTTCAACCTTTTCAGAGTTCATTTTGTAGTGATTTTCAATTTCACGGTCATTTAGCTCTCTTAAGAAATCGGTAAATGACTGAAAATAGCAAACGATGTTAGAAAGTGTTGAAAATTTATGACGTCGCTTTGAATGGTGTATAGGAACGGAAAAAAGTCTGGAGTTCAAATAAGTTAAAAAAAATGAAGTGCCCATGTAACAAATGAGTTGTCGTCCGAAACCCTGATACTCCGAAAGAGATTGCCCAGTTTGTACATGAAGTGCGTCCAGTTTCTGCCATAACCCTCTCTACTCTTTTTCGCATGCCATGTGGGTGAAATGATGATACCATGCCAAGTTTCAACCTTTTCAGAGTTCATTTTGTAGTGATTTTCAATTTCACGGTCATTTAGCTCTCTAAACAAATAGGTAAATGACTGAAAAATATCAAATGATGTCAGAATGTGTTGAAAATTGATGACCTCGCTTTGAAGGGTGCATACAGAACACAAAAAAGTCTGGATTTCAAATAAGTTAAAAAAATGAAGTTCCCGAGTAACCGATGAGTTCTCTTTCGAAACCCTGATACTCCGAAAGAGATTTTCCAGTTTGTACACGAAGTGTGTCTAGTTTTTTCCGTAACCCTCTCTACTATTTTGCACATGCTATATGGGAGAATGATGGTACCATGCCAAGTTTCAACATTTTCAGAGTTCATTTTGTAGTGATTTTCAATTTCACGGTCATTTAGCTCTCTAAACAAATCGGTAAATGACTGAAAAATAGCAAATGATGTTAGAAAGTGTTGAAAATTGATGACATCTCTTTGAATGGTGCATAGGAATGCAAAAAAATGTCTGGAGTTCAAATATGTTTAAAAAATAGAAGTGCCCGTGTAACAGATGAGTTCTCGTCCGAAACCCTGATACTCCAAAAGAGATTGTCCAGTTTGTACAAGAAGTGTGTCTAGTTTTTGCCGTAACCATCTACTCTTTTGCACATGCCATGTGGGTGAAATGATGATACCATGCCAAGTTTCAACCTTTTCAGAGTTCATTTTGTAGTGATTTTCAATTTCACGGTCATTTAGCTCTCTTAAGAAATCGGTAAATGACTGAAAATAGCAAATGATGTTAGAAAGTGTTGAAAATTTATGACGTCGCTTTGAATGGTGCATAGGAATGCAAAAAAGTCTGGAGTTCAAATAAGTTAAAAAAATGAAGTGCCCGTGTAACAAATGAGCTGTCGTCCGAAACCCTGATACTCCGAAAAAGATTGCCCAGTTTCTACATGAAGTGCGTCAAGTTTCTGCCATAACCCTGTCTACTCTTTTTCGCATGCCATGAGGGTGAAATGATGATACCATGCCAGGTTTCAACCTTTTCGGAGTTCATTTTGTAGTGATTTTCAATTTCATGGTCATTTATCTCTCTTAAGAAATCGGTAAATGCCTGAAAATAGCAAATGATGTTAGAAAGTGTTGAAAATTTATGACGTCGCTTTGAATGGTGCATAGAAACGGAAAAAAGTCTGGAGTTCAAATAAGTTAAAAAATGAAGTGCCCGCGTAACAAATGAGCTGTTGTCCGAAACCCTGATACTTCGAAAGAGATTGCCCAGTTTGTACATGAAGTTTGTCCAGTTTCTGCCATAACCCTCTCTACTCTTTTTCGCATGCCATGTGGGTGAAATGATGATACCATGCCAAGTTTCAACCTTTTCAGAGTTCATTTGGTAGTGATTTTCAATTTCACGGTCATTTAGCTCTCTAAACAAATAGGTAAATGACTGAAAAATATCAAATGATGTCAGAACGTGTTGAAAATTGATGACATCTCTTTGAATGGTGCATAGGAACGCAAAAAAAGTCTGGATTTCAAATAAGTTTAAAAAAATGAAGTTCCCGTGTAACCGATGAGTTCTCGTCCGAAGCCCTGATACTCCGAAAGAGATTTTCCAGTTTGTACACAAAGTGCGTTCAGTTTTTTCCGTAACCCTCTCTACTATTTTGCACATGCTATGTGGGAGAATGATGATACCATGCCAAGTTTCAACATTTTCAGAGTTCATTTTGTAGTGATTTTCAATTTCACGGTCATTTAGCTCTCTAAACAAATAGGTAAATGACTGAAGAATAGCAAATGATGTTAGAAAGTGTTGAAAATTGATGACTTATTTCAATGGTGCATAGGAACGCAAAAAAATGTCTGGAGTTCAAATAAGTTTAAAAAATAGAAGTGCTCGTGTAACAGATGAGTTCTCGTCCGAAACCCTGATACTCCGAAAGAGATTGTCCAGTTTGTACAAGAAGTGTGTCTAGTTTTTGCCGTAACCATCTACTCTTTTGCACATGCCATGTGGGTGAAATTATGATACCATGCCAAGTTTCAACCTTTTCAGAGTTCATTTTGTAGTGATTTTCAATTTCACGGTCATTTAGCTCTCTTTAGAAATCGGTAAATGACTGAAAATAGCAAATGATGTTAGAAATTGTTGAAAATTTATGACGTTGCTTTGAATGGTGTATAGGAACGGAAAAAAGTCTGGAGTTCAAATAAGTTAAAAAAATGAAGTGCCCGTGTAACAAATGAGTTGTCGTCCGAAACCCTGATACTCCGAAAGGGATTGCCCAGTTTGTACATGAAGTGTGTCCAGTTTCTGCCATAACCCTCTCTACTCTTTTTCGCATGCCATGTGGGTGAAATGATGATACCATGCGAAGTTTCAACCTTTTCAGAGTTCATTTTGTAGTGATTTTCAATTTCACGGTCATTTAGCTCTCTAAACAAATAGGTAAATGTCTGAAAAATATCAAATGATGTCAGAATGTGTTGAAAATTGATGACGTCGCTTTGAAGGGTGCATACAGAACACAAAAAAGTCTGGATTTCAAATAAGTTTAAAAAAATGAAGTTCCCGAGTAACCGATGAGTTCTTGTCCGAAACCCTGATACTCCGAAAGAGATTTTCAAGTTTGTACATGAAGTGTGTCCAGTTTTTTCCGTAACCCTCTCTACTATTTTGCACATGCTATGTGGGAGAATGATGATACCATGCCAAGTTTCAACATTTTCGGAGTTCATTTTGTAGTGATTTTCAATTTCACGGTCATTTAGCTCTCTAAACAAATCGGTAAATGACTGAAAAATAGCAAATGATGTTAGAAAGTGTTGAAAATTGATGACATCTCTTTGAATGGTGCATAACAACGCAAAAAAATGTCTGGAGTTCAAATAAGTTTAAAAACTAGAAGTGCCCGTGTAACAGATGAGTTCTCGTCCGAAACCCTGATACTCCGAAAGAGATTGTCCAGTTTGTACAAGAAGTGTGTCCTGTTTTTTCCGTAACCATCTACTCTTTTGCACATGGCATGTGGGTGAAATGATGATACCATGCCAAGTTTCAACCTTTTCAGAGTTCATTTTGTAGTGATTTTCAATTTCACGGTCATTTAGCTCTCTTAAGAAATCGCTAAATGACTGAAAATAGCAAATGATGTTAGAAAGTGTTGAAAATTTATGACGTCGCTTTGAATGGTGCATACGAATGCAAAAAAGTCTGGAGTTCAAATAAGATAAAAAAATGAAGTCCCCGTGTAACAAATGAGTTGTCGTCCGAAACCCTGATACTCCGAAAGAGATTGCCCAGTTTGTACATGAAGTGCGTCCAGTTTCTGCCATAACCCTCTCTACTCTTTTTCGCATGCCATGTGGGTGAAATGATGGTACCATGCCAAGTTTCAACCTTTTCAGAGTTCATTTTGTAGTGATTTTCAATTTCACAGTCATTTAGCTCTCTTAAGAAATCGGTAAATGACTGAAAATAGCAAATGATGTTAGAAAGTGTTGAAAATTGATGACATCTCTTTGAATGGTGCATAGGAACACAAAAAAATGTCTGGAGTTCAAATAAGTTAAAAAAATAGAAGTGCCCGTGTAACAGATGAGTTCTCGTCCGAAACCCTGATACTCCGAAAGAGATTGTCCAGTTTGTACAAGATGTGTGTCCAGTTTTTGCCGTAACCATCTACTCTTTTGCACATGCCATGTGGGTGAAATGATGATACCATGCCAAGTTTCAACATTTTCAGAGTTCATTTTGTAGTGATTTTTAATTTCACGGTCATTTAGCTCTCTTAAGAAATCGGTAAATGACTGAAAATAGCAAATGATGTTAGAAAGTGTTGAAAATTTATGACATTGCTTTGAATGGTGCATAGGAATGCAAAAAAGTCTAGAGTTCAAATAAGTTAAAAAACTAAAGTCCCCGTGTAACAAATGAGTTGTCGTCTGAAACCCTGATACTCCGAAAGAGATTGCCCAGTTTGTACATGAAGTGCGTCCAGTTTCTGCCATAACCCTCTCTACTCTTTTTCGCATGCCATGTGGGTGAAATGATGATACAATGCCAAGTTTCAACCTTTTCAGAGTTCATTTTGTAGTGATTTTCAATTTCATGGTCATTTAGCTCTCTTAAGAAATCGGTAAATGACTGAAAATAGCAAAATGATGTTAGAAAGTGTTGAAAATTTATGACGTCGCTTTGAATGGTGCATAGGAACGGAAAAATGTCTGGAGTTCAAATAAGTTAAAAAAATGAAGTCCCCGTGTAACAAATGAGTTGTCGTCTGAAACCCTGATACTCCGAAAGAGATTGCCCAGTTTGTACATGAAGTGCGTCCAGTTTCTGCCATAACCCTCTCTACTCTTTTTCGCATGCCATGTGGGTGAAATGATGATACAATGCCAAGTTTCAACCTTTTCAGAGTTCATTTTGTAGTGATTTTCAATTTCATGGTCATTTAGCTCTCTTAAGAAATCGGTAAATGACTGAAAATAGCAAATGATGTTAGAAAGTGTTGAAAATTGATGACCTCGCTTTGAAGAGTGCATACAGAACACAAAAAAGTCTGGATTTCAAATAAGTTTAAAAAAATGAAGTTCCCGTGTAACCGATGAGTTCTCGTCTGAAACCCTGATACTCCGAAAGAGATTTTCCAGTTTGTACACGAAGTGCATCCAGTTTTTTCCGTAACCCTCTCTACTATTTTGCACATGCTATGTGGGAGAATGATGATACCATGCCAAGTTTCAACATTTTCAGAGTTCATTTTGTAGTGATTTTCAATTTCACGGTCATTTAGCTCTCTAAACAAATCGGTAAATGACTGAAAAATAGCAAATGATGTTAGAAAGTGTTGAAAATTGATGACATCTCTTTGAATGGTGCATAGGAAAGCAAAAAAATGTCTGGAGTTCAAATAAGTTTAAAAAATAGAAGTGCCCGTGTAACAGATGAGTTCTCGTCTGAAACCCTGATACTCCGAAAGAGATTGTCCAGTTTGTACAAGAAGTGTGTCCAATTTTTGCCGGAACCATCTACTCTTTTGCACATGCCATGTGGGTGAAATGATGATACCATGCCAAGTTTCAACATTTTCAGAGTTCATTTTGTAGTGATTTTCAATTTCACGGTCATTTAGCTATCTTAAGAAATCGGTAAATGACTGAAAATAGCAAATGATGTTAGAAAGTGTTGAAAATTTATGACGTCGCTTTGAATGGTGCATAGGAACGGAAAAAAGTCTGGAGTTCAAATAAGTTAAAAAAATGAAGTGCCCGTGTAACAAATGAGTTGTCGTCCAAAACCATGATACTCCGAAAAAGATTGCCCAGTTTGTACATGAAGTGCGTCAAGTTTCTGCCATAACCCTCTCTACTCTTTTTCGCATGCCATGAGGGTGAAATGATGATACCATGCCAAGTTTCAACCTTTTCAGAGTTCATTTTGTAGTGATTTTCAATTTCACGGTCATTTAGCTCTCTAAACAAATAGGTAAATGACTGAAAAATATCAAATGATGTCAGAACGTGTTGAAAATTGATGACCATGCTTTGAAGGGTGCATACAGAACACAAAAAAGTCTGGATTTCAAATAAGTTTAAAAAAATGAAGTTCCCGTGTAACCGATGAGTTCTCGTCTGAAACCCTGATACTCCGAAAGAGGTTTTCCAGTTTGTACACGAAGTGCGTCCAGTTTTTTCTGTAACCCTCTCTACTATTTTGCACATGCTATGTGGGAGAATGATGATACCATGCCAAGTTTCAACATTTTCAGAGTTCATTTTGTAGTGATTTTCAATTTCACGGTCATTTAGCTCTCTAAACAAATCGGTAAATGACTGAAAAATAGCAAATGATGTTAGAAAGTGTTGAAAATTGATGACATCTCTTTGAATGGTGCATAGGAACGCAAAAAAATGTCTGGAGTTCAAATAAGTTTAAAAAATAGAAGTGCCCGTGTAACAGATGAGTTCTCGTCCGAAACCCTGATACTCCGAAAGAGATTGTCCAGTTTGTACAAGAAGTGTGTCCAATTTTTGCCGGAACCATCTACTCTTTTGCACATGCCATGTGGGTGAAATGATGATACCATGCCAAGTTTCAACATTTTCAGAGTTCATTTTGTAGTGATTTTCAATTTCACGGTCATTTAGCTATCTTAAGAAATCGGTAAATGACTGAAAATAGCAAATGATGTTAGAAAGTGTTGAAAATTTATGACGGCGCTTTGAATGGTGCATAGGAACGGAAAAAAGTCTGGAGTTCAAATAAGTTAAAAAAATGAAGTGCCCGTGTAACAAATGAGTTGTCGTCCAAAACTATGATACTCCGAAAAAGATTGCCCAGTTTGTACATGAAGTGCGTCAAGTTTCTGCCATAACCCTCTCTACTCTTTTTCGCATGCCATGAGGGTGAAATGATGATACCATGCCAAGTTTCAACCTTTTCAGAGTTCATTTTGTAGTGATTTTCAATTTCACGGTCATTTAGCTCTCTAAACAAATAGGTAAATGACTGAAAAATATCAAATGATGTCAGAACGTGTTGAAAATTGATGACCACGCTTTGAAGGGTGCATACAGAACACAAAAAAGTCTGGATTTCAAATAAGTTTAAAAAAATGAAGTTCCCGTGTAACCGATGAGTTCTCGTCTGAAACCCTGATACTCCGAAAGAGGTTTTCCAGTTTGTACACGAAGTGCGTCCAGTTTTTTCCGTAACCCTCTCTACTATTTTGCACATGCTATGTGGGAGAATGATGATACCATGCCAAGTTTCAACATTTTCAGAGTTCATTTTGTAGTGATTTTCAATTTCACGGTCATTTAGCTCTCTAAACCAATCGGTAAATGACTGAAAAATAGCAAATGATGTTAGAAAGTGTTGAAAATTGATGACATCTCTTTGAATGGTGCATAGGAACGCAAAAAAATGTCTGGAGTTCAAATAAGTTTAAAAAATAGAAGTGCCCGTGTAACAGATGAGTTCTCGTCCGAAACCCTGATACTCCGAAAGAGATTGTCCAGTTTGTACAAGAAGTGTGTCCAGTTTTTGCCGGAACCATCTACTCTTTTGCACATGCCATGCGGGTGAAATGATGATACCATGCCAAGTTTCAACATTTTCAGAGTTCATTTTGTAGTGATTTTCAATTTCACGGTCATTTAGCTATCTTAAGAAATCGGTAAATGACTGAAAATAGCAAATGATGTTAGAAAGTGTTGAAAATTTATGACGTCGCTTTGAATGGTGCATAGGAACGGAAAAAAGTCTGGAGTTCAAATAAGTTAAAAAATGAAGTGCCCGTGTAACAAATAAGTTGTCGTCCAAAACCATGATACTCCGAAAAAGATTGCCTAGTTTGTACATGAAGTGCGTCAAGTTTCTGCCATAACCCTCTCTACTCTTTTTCGCATGCCATGAGGGTGAAATGATGATACCATGCCAAGTTTCAACCTTTTCAGAGTTCATTTTGTAGTGATTTTCAATTTCACGGTCATTTAGCTCTCTAAACAAATAGGTAAATGACTGAAAAATATCAAATGATGTCAGAACGTGTTGAAAATTGATGACCTCGCTTTGAAGGGTGCATACAGAACACAAAAAAGTCTGGATTTCAAATAAGTTTAAAAAAATGAAGTTCCCGTGTAACCGATGAGTTCTCGTCTGAAACCCTGATACTCCGAAAGAGATTTTCCAGTTTGTACACGAAGTGCGTCCAGTTTTTTCTGTAACCCTCTCTACTATTTTGCACATGCTATGTGGGAGAATGATGATACCATGCCAAGTTTCAACATTTTCAGAGTTCATTTTGTAGTGATTTTCAATTTCACGGTCATTTAGCTCTCTAAACAAATCGGTAAATGACTGAAAAATAGCAAATGATGTTAGAAAGTGTTGAAAATTGATGACATCTCTTTGAATGGTGCATAGGAACGCAAAAAAATGTCTGGAGTTCAAATAAGTTTAAAAAATAAAAGTGCCCGTGTAACAGATGAGTTCTCGTCAGAAACCCTGATACTCCGAAAGAGATTGTCCAGTTTGTACAAGAAGTGTGTCCAGGTTTTGCCGGAACCATCTACTCTTTTGCACATGCCATGTGGGTGAAATGATGATACCATGCCAAGTTTCAACATTTTCAGAGTTCATTTTGTAGTGATTTTCAATTTCACGGTCATTTAGCTATCTTAACAAATCGGTAAATGACTGAAAATAGCAAATGATGTTAGAAAGTGTTGAAAATTTATGACGTCGCTTTGAATGGTGCCTAGGAATGCAAAAAAGTCTGGAGTTCAAATAAGTTAAAAAAATGAAGTGCCCTTGTAACAAATGAGTTGTCGTCCGAAACCCTGATACTCCGAAAGAGCTTGCCCAGTTTGTACATGAAGTGCGTCCAGTTTCTTCCATAACCCTCTCTACTCTTTTTCACATGCCATGTGGGTGAAATGATGATACCATGCCAAGTTTCAACATTTTCAGAGTTCATTTTGTAGTGATTTTCAATTTCACGGTCATTTAGCTCTCTTAAGAAATCGGTAAATGACTGAAAATAGCAAATGATGTTAGAAAGTGTTGAAAATTTATGACGTCGCTTTGAATGGTGCATAGGAACGGAAAAAAGTATGGAGTTCAAATAAGTTAAAAAATGAAGTGCCCGTGTAACAAATGAGTTGTCGTCCGAAACCCTGATACTCCGAAAGAGATTGCCCAGTTTGTACATGAAGTGCGTCCAGTTTCTGCCATAACCCTCTCTACTCCTTTTCGCATGCCATGTGGGTGAAATGATGATACCATGCCAAGTTTCAACCTTTTCAGAGTTCATTTTGTAGTGATTTTCAATTTCACGGTCATTTAGCTCTCTAAACAAATAGGTAAATGACTGGAAAATATCAAATGATGTCAGAACGTGTTGAAAATTGATGACCTCGCTTTGAAGGGGGCATACAGAACACAAAAAAGTCTGGATTTCAAATAAGTTTAAAAAAATGAAGTTCCCGTGTAACCTATGAGTTCTCGTCTGAAACCCTGATACTCCGAAAGAGATTTTCCAGTTTGTACACGAAGTGCGTCCAGTTTTTTTGGTAACCCTCTCTACTATTTTGCACATGCTATGTGGGAGAATGATGATACCATGCCAAGTTTCAACATTTTCAGAGTTCATTTTGTAGTGATTTTCAATTTCACGGTCATTTAGCTCTCTAAACAAATAGGTAAATGACTGAAAATAGCAAATGATGTTAGAAAGTGTTGAAAATTTATGACGTTGCTTTGAATGGTGCCTAGGAATGCAAAAAAGTCTGGAGTTCAAATAAGTTAAAAAAATGAAGTGCCCTTGTAACAAATGAGTTGTCGTCCGAAACCCTGATACTCCGAAAGAGCTTGCCCAGTTTGTACATGAAGTGCGTCCAGTTTCTGCCGTAACCCTCTCTACACTTTTTCGCATGCCATGTGGGTGAAATGATGATACCATGCCAAGTTTCAACATTTTCAGAGTTCATTTTGTAGTGATTTTCAATTTCACGGTCATTTAGCTCTCTTAAGAAATCGGTAAATGACTGAAAATAGCAAATGATGTTAGAAAGTGTTGAAAATTTATGACGTCGCTTTGAATGGTGCATAGGAACGGAAAAAAGTCTGGAGTTCAAATAAGTTAAAAAATGAAGTGCCCGTGTAACAAATGAGTTGTCGTCCGAAACCCTGATACTCCGAAAGAGATTGCCCAGTTTGTACATGAAGTCCGTCCAGTTTCTGCCATACCCCTCTCTACTCTTTTTCGCATGCCATGTGGGTGAAATGATGATACCCTGCCAAGTTTCAACCTTTTCAGAGTTCATTTTGTAGTGATTTTCAATTTCACGGTCATTTAGCTCTCTTAAGAAATCGGTAAATGACTGAAAATAGCAAATGATGTTAGAAAGTATTGAAAATTTATGACGTCGCTTTGAATGGTGCATAGGAACGGAAAAAAGTCTGGAGTTCAAATAAGTTAAAAAATGAAGTGCCCGTGTAACAAATGAGTTGTCGTCCGAAACCCTGATACTCCGAAAGAGATTGCCCAGTTTGTACATGAAGTGCGTCCAGTTTCTGCCATAACCCTCTCTACTCTTTTTCGCATGCCATGTGGGTGAAATGATGATACCATGCCAAGTTTCAACCTTTTCAGAGTTCATTTTGTAGTGATTTTCAATTTCACGGTCATTTAGCTCTCTAAACAAATAGGTAAATGACTGAAAAATATCAAATGATGTCAGAACGTGTTGAAAATTGATGACCTCGCTTTGAAGGGTGCATATAGAACACAAAAAAGTCTGGATTTCAAATAAGTTTAAAAAAATGAAGTTCCCGTGTAACCGATGAGTTCTCGTCTGAAACCCTGATACTCCGAAAGAGATTTTCCAGTTTGTACACGAAGTGCGTCCAGTTTTTTTGGTAACCCTCTCTACTATTTTGCACATGCTATGTGGGAGAATGATGATACCATGCCAAGTTTCAACATTTTCAGAGTTCATTTTGTAGTGATTTTCAATTTCACGGTCATTTAGCTCTCTAAACAAATAGGTAAATGACTGAAAATAGCAAATGATGTTAGAAAGTGTTGAAAATTTATGACGTTGCTTTGAATGGTGCCTAGGAATGCAAAAAAGTCTGGTGTTCAAATAAGTTAAAAAAATGAAGTGCCCTTGTAACAAATGAGTTGTCGTCCGAAACCCTGATACTCCGAAAGAGCTTGCCCAGTTTGTACATGAAGTGCGTCCAGTTTCTGCCATAACCCTCTCTACTCTTTTTCGCATGCCATGTGGGTGAAATGATGATACCATGCCAAGTTTCAACATTTTCAGAGTTCATTTTGTAGTGATTTTCAATTTCACGGTCATTTAGCTCTCTTAAGAAATCGGTAAATGACTGAAAATAGCAAATGATGTTAGAAAGTGTTGAAAATTTATGACGTCGCTTTGAATGGTGCATAGGAACGGAAAAAAGTCTGGAGTTCAAATAAGTTAAAAAATGAAGTGCCCGTGTAACAAATGAGTTGTCGTCCGAAACCCTGATACTCCGAAAGAGATTGCCCAGTTTGTACATGAAGTCCGTCCAGTTTCTGCCATACCCCTCTCTACTCTTTTTCGCATGCCATGTGGGTGAAATGATGATACCCTGCCAAGTTTCAACCTTTTCAGAGTTCATTTTGTAGTGATTTTCAATTTCACGGTCATTTTGCTCTCTAAACAAATAGGTAAATGACTGAAAAATATCAAATGATGTCAGAACGTGTTGAAAATTGATGACCTCGCTTTGAAGGGTGCATACAGAACACAAAAAAGTCTGGATTTCAAATAAGTTTAAAAAAATGAAGTTCCCGTGTAACCGATGAGTTCTCGTCTGAAACCCTGATACTCCGAAAGAGATTTTCCAGTTTGTACATGAAGTGCGTCCAGTTTTTTTGGTAACCCTCTCTACTATTTTGCACATGCTATGTGGGAGAATGATGATACCATGCCAAGTTTCAACATTTTCAGAGTTCATTTTGTAGTGATTTTCAATTTCACGGTCATTTAGCTCTCTAAACAAATAGGTAAATGACTGAAAATAGCAAATGATGTTAGAAAGTGTTGAAAATTTATGACGTTGCTTTGAATGGTGCCTAGGAATGCAAAAAAGTCTGGAGTTCAAATAAGTTAAAAAAATGAAGTGCCCTTGTAACGAATGAGTTGTCGTCCGAAACCCTGATACTCCGAAAGAGCTTGCCCAGTTTGTACATGAAGTGCGTCCAGTTTCTGCCATAACCCTCTCTACTCTTTTTCGCATGCCATGTGGGTGAAATGATGATACCATGCCAAGTTTCAACATTTTCA
>NC_041384.1:293848001-293849136 GCF_002162155.2 Triticum dicoccoides
TTCACGGTCATTTAGCTCTCTTAAGAAATCGGTAAATGAATGAAAATAGCAAATGATGTTAGAAAGTGTTGAAAATTTATGACGTCGCTTTGAATGGTGCATAGGAACGGAAAAAAGTCTGGAGTTCAAATAAGTTAAAAAATGAAGTGCCCGTGTAACAAATGAGTTGTCGTCCAAAACCCTGATACTCCGAAAGAGATTGCCCAGTTTGTACATGAAGTGCGTCCAGTTTCTGCCATAACCCTCTCTACTCTTTTTCGCATGCCATGTGGGTGAAATGATGATACCCTGCCAAGTTTCAACCTTTTCAGAGTTCATTTTGTAGTGATTTTCAATTTCACGCTCATTTAGCTCTCTAAACAAATAGGTAAATGACTGAAAAATATCAAATGATGTCAGAACATGTTGAAAATTGATGACCTCGCTTTGAAGGGTGCATACAGAACACAAAAAAGTCTGGATTTCAAATAAGTTTAAAAAAATGAAGTTCCCGTGTAACCGATGAGTTCTCGTCTGAAACCCTGATACTCCGAAAGAGATTTTCCAGTTTGTACACGAAGTGCGTCCAGTTTTTTTGGTAACCCTCTCTACTATTTTGCACATGCTATGTGGGAGAATGATGATACCATGCCAAGTTTCAACATTTTCAGAGTTCATTTTGTAGTGATTTTCAATTTCAAGGTCATTTAGCTCTCTAAACAAATAGGTAAATGACTGAAAATAGCAAATGATGTTAGAAAGTGTTGAAAATTTATGACGTTGCTTTGAATGGTGCCTAGGAATGCAAAAAAGTCTGGTGTTCAAATAAGTTAAAAAAATGAAGTGCCCTTGTAACAAATGAGTTGTCGTCCGAAACCCTGATACTCCGAAAGAGCTTGCCCAGTTTGTACATGAAGTGCGTCCAGTTTCTGCCATAACCCTCTCTACTCTTTTTCGCATGCCATGTGGGTGAAATGATGATACCATTCCAAGTTTCAACATTTTCAGAGTTCATTTTGTAGTGATTTTCAATTTCACGGTCATTTAGCTCTCTTAAGAAATCGGTAAATGACTGAAAATAGCAAATGATGTTAGAAAGTGTTGAAAATTTATGACGTCGCTTTGAATGGTGCATAGGAACGGAAAAAAGTCTGGA
>NC_041384.1:293849650-293850967 GCF_002162155.2 Triticum dicoccoides
CTTTTTCGCATGCCATGTGGGTGAAATGATGATACCATGCCAAGTTTCAACATTTTCAGAGTTCATTTTGTAGTGATTTTCAATTTCACGGTCATTTAGCTCTCTTAAGAAATCGGTAAATGACTGAAAATAGCAAATGATGTTAGAAAGTGTTGAAAATTTATGACGTCGCTTTGAATGGTGCATAGGAACGGAAAAAAGTCTGGAGTTCAAATAAGTTAAAAAATGAAGTGCCCGTGTAACAAATGAGTTGTCGTCCGAAACCCTGATACTCCGAAAGAGATTGCCCAGTTTGTACATGAAGTGTGTCCAGTTTCTGCCATAACCCTCTCTACTCTTTTTCGCATGCCATGTGGGTGAAATGATGATACCCTGCCAAGTTTCAACCTTTTCAGAGTTCATTTTGTAGTGATTTTCAATTTCACGGTCATTTAGCTCTCTAAACAAATAGGTAAATGACTGAAAAATATCAAATGATGTCAGAACTTGTTGAAAATTGATGACCTCGCTTTGAAGGGTGCATACAGAACACAAAAAAGTCTGGATTTCAAATAAGTTTAAAAAAATGAAGTTCCCGTGTAACCGATGAGTTCTCGTCTGAAACCCTGATACTCCGAAAGAGATTTTCCAGTTTGTACACGAAGTGCGTCCAGTTTTTTTGGTAACCCTCTCTACTATTTTGCACATGCTATGTGGGAGAATGATGATACCATGCCAAGTTTCAACATTTTCAGAGTTCATTTTGTAGTGATTTTCAATTTCACGGTCATTTAGCTCTCTAAACAAAAAGGTAAATGACTGAAAATAGCAAATGATGTTAGAAAGTGTTGAAAATTTATGACGTTGCTTTGAATGGTGCCTAGGAATGCAAAAAAGTCTAGAGTTCAAATAAGTTAAAAAAATGAAGTGCCCTTGTAACAAATGAGTTGTCGTCCGAAACCCTGATACTCCGAAAGAGCTTGCCCAGTTTGTACATGAAGTGCGTCCAGTTTCTGCCATAACCCTCTCTACTCTTTTTCGCATGCCATGTGGGTGAAATGATGATACCATGCCAAGTTTCAACATTTTCAGAGTTCATTTTGTAGTGATTTTCAATTTCACGGTCATTTAGCTCTCTTAAGAAATCGGTAAATGACTGAAAATAGCAAATGATGTTAGAAAGTGTTGAAAATTTATGACGTCGCTTTGAATGGTGCATAGGAACGGAAAAAAGTCTGGAGTTCAAATAAGTTAAAAAATGAAGTGCCCGTGTAACAAATGAGTTGTCGTCCGAAACCCTGATACTCCGAAAGAGATTGCCCAGTTTGTACATGAAGT
>NC_041384.1:293850977-293858162 GCF_002162155.2 Triticum dicoccoides
TCATTTTGTAGTGATTTTCAATTTCACGGTCATTTAGCTCTCTTAAGAAATCGGTAAATGACTGAAAATAGCAAATGATGTTAGAAAGTGTTGAAAATTTATGACGTCGCTTTGAATGGTGCATAGGAACGGAAAAAAGTCTGGAGTTAAAATAAGTTAAAAAATGAAGTGCCCGTGTAACAAATGAGTTGTCGTCCGAAACCCTGATACTCCGAAAGAGATTGCCCAGTTTGTACATGAAGTGCGTCCAGTTTCTGCCATAACCCTCTCTACTCTTTTTCGCATGCCATGTGGGTGAAATGATGATACCATGCCAAGTTTCAACCTTTTCAGAGTTCATTTTGTAGTGATTTTCAATTTCACGGTCATTTAGCTCTCTAAACAAATAGGTAAATGACTGAAAAATATCAAATGATGTCAGAACGTGTTGAAAATTGATGACCACGCTTTGAAGGGTGCATAAAGAACACAAAAAAGTCTGGATTTCAAATAAGTTTAAAAAAATGAAGTTCCCGTGTAACCGATGAGTTCTCGTCTGAAACCCTGATACTCCGAAAGAGATTTTCCAGTTTGTACACGAAGTGCGTCGAGTTTTTTTGGTAACCCTCTCTACTATTTTGCACATGCTATGTGGGAGAATGATGATACCATGCCAAGTTTCAACATTTTCAGAGTTCATTTTTTAGTGATTTTCAATTTCACGGTCATTTAGCTCTCTAAACAAATAGGTAAATGACTGAAAAATAGCAAATGATGTTAGAAAGTGTTGAAAATTGATGACTTCTTTGAATGGTGCATAGGAACGCAAAAAATGTCTAGAGTTCAAATAAGTTTAAAAAATAGAAGTGCCCGTGTAACAGATGAGTTCTCGTCCGAAACCCTGATACTCCGAAGGAGATTGTCCAGTTTGTACAAGAAGTGTGTCTAGTTTTTGCCGTAACCATCTACTCTTTTGCACATGCCATGTGGGTGAAATGATGATACCATGCCAAGTTTCAACATTTTCGGAGTTCATTTTGTAGTCATTTTCAATTTCACGGTCATTTAGCTATCATAAGAAATCGGTAAATGACTGAAAATAACAAATGATGTAAGAAAGTGTTGAAAATTTATGACATCGCTTTGAATGGTGCATAGGGATGCAAAAAAGTCTGGAGTTCAAATAAGTTGTAAAAATGAAGTGCCCGTGTAACAAATGAGTTGTCGTCCGAAACCCTGATACTCCGAAAGAGATTGCCCAGTTTGTACATGAAGTGCGTCCAGTTTCTGCCATAACCCTCTCTACTCTTTTTCGCATGCCATGTGGGTGAAATGATGATACCATGCCAAGTTTCAACATTTTCAGAGTTCGTTTTGTAGTGATTTTCAATTTCACGGTCATTTAGCTCTCTTAAGAAATCGGTAAACGACTGAAAATAGCAAATGATGTTAGAAAGTGTTGAAAAATTATGACGTCGCTTTGAATGGTGCATAGGAACGGAAAAAAGTCTGGAGTTCAAATTAGTTAAAAAAATGAAGTGCCCGTGTAACAAATGAGTTGTCGTCCAAAACCCTGATACTCTGAAAGAGATTGCCCAGTTTGTACATGAAGTTCGTCTAGTTTCTGCCATAACCCTCTCTACTCTTTTTCGCATGCCATGTGGGTGAAATGATGATACCATGCCAAGGTTCAACCTTTTCAGAGTTCATTTTGTAGTGATTTTCAATTTCACGGTCATTTAGCTCTCTAAACAAATAGGTAAATGACTGAAAAATATCAAATGATGTTAGAACGTGTTGAAAATTGATGACCTCGCTTTGAAGGGTGCATACAGAACACAAAAAAGTCTGGATTTCAAATAAGTTTAAAAAAATGAAGTTCCCGTGTAACCGATGAGTTCTCGTCCGAAACCCTAATACTCCGAAAGAGATTTTCCAGTTTGTACACGAAGTGCGTCCAGTTTTTTCGGTAACCCTCTCTACTATTTTGCACATGCTATGTGGGAGAATGATGATACCATGCCAAGTTTCAACATTTTCAGAGTTCATTTTGTAGTGATTTTCAATTTCACGGTCATTTAGCTCTCTAAACAAATAGGTAAATGACTGAAAAATAGAAAATGATGTTAGAAAGTGTTGAAAATTGATGACTTCTTTGAATGGTGCATAGGAACGCAAAAAATGTCTAGAGTTCAAATAAGTTTAAAAAATAGAAGTGCCCGTGTAACAGATGAGTTCTCGTCCGAAACCCTGATACTCCGAAAGAGATTGTCCAGTTTGTACAAGAAGTGTGTCTAGTTTTTGCCGTAACCATCTACTCTTTTGCACATGCCATGTGGGTGAAATGATGATACCATGCCAAGTTTCAACATTTTCAGAGTTCATTTTGTAGTGATTTTCAATTTCACGGTCATTTAGCTATCTTAAGAAATCGGTAAGTGACTGAAAATAGCAAATGACGTAAGAAAGTGTTGAAAATTCATGACGTCGCTTTGAATGGTGCATAGGGATGCAAAAAAGTCTGGAGTTCAAATAAGTTAAAAAATGAAGTGCCCGTGTAACAAATGAGTTGTCATCCGAAACCCTGATACTCCGAAAGAGATTGCCCAGTTTGTACATGAAGTGTGTCCAGTTTCTGCCATAACCCTCTCTAGTCTTTTTCGCATGCCATGTGGGTGAAATGATGATACCATGCCAAGTTTCAACATTTACAGAGTTCATTTTGTAGTGATTTTCAATTTCACGGTCATTTAGCTCTCTTAAGAAATCGGTAAATGACTGAAAATAGCAAATTATGTTAGAAAGTGTTGAAAATTTATGACGTTGCTTTGAATGGTGCATAGGAACGGAAAAAAGTCTGGAGTTCAAATAAGTTAAAAAAATGAAGTGCCCGTGTAACAAATGAGTTGTCGTCCGAAACCCTGATACTCCGAAAGAGATTGCCCAGTTTGTACATGAAGTGCGTCCAGTTTCTGCCATAACCCTCTCTACTCTTTTTCGCATGCCATGTGGGTGAAATGATGATACCATGCCAAGTTTCAACCTTTTCAGAGTTCATTTTGTAGTGATTTTCAATTTCACGGTCATTTAGCTCTCTAAACAAATAGGTAAATGACTGAAAAATATCAAATGATGTCAGAACGTGTTGAAAATTGATGACATCACTTTGAAGGGTGCATACAGAACACAAAAAAGTCTGGATTTCAAACAAGTTTAAAAAAATGAAGTTCCCGTGTAACCGATGAGTTCTCGTCCGAATCCCTGATACTCCGAAAGAGATTTTCCAGTTTGTACACGAAGTGCGTCCAGTTTTTTCGGTAACCCTCTCTACTATTTTGCACATGCTATGTGGGAGAATGATGATACCATGCCAAGTTTCAACATTTTCAGAGTTCATTTTGTAGTGATTTTCAATTTCACGGTCATTTAGCTCTCTAAACAAATAGGTAAATGACTGAAAAATAGCAAATGATGTTAGAAAGTGTTGAAAATTGATGACTTCTTTGAATGGTGCATAGGAACGCAAAAAATGTCTAGATTTCAAATAAGTTTAAAAAATAGAACTGCCCGTGTAACAGATGAGTTCTCGTCCGAAACCCTAATACTCCGAAAGAGATTGTCCAGTTTGTACAAGAAGTGTGTCTAGTTTTTGCCGTAACCATCTACTCTTTTGCACATGCCATGTGGGTGAAATGATGATACCATGCCAAGTTTCAACCTTTTCAGAGTTCATTTCGTAGTGATTTTCAATTTCACGGTCATTTAGCTCTCTTAAGAAATTGGTAAATGACAAAAAATAGCAAATGATGTTAGAAAGTGTTGAAAATTTATGACGTCGCTTTGAATGGTGCATAGGAATGCAAAAAAGTCTGGAGTTCAAATAAGTTAAAAAAAATGAAGTGCCCGTGTAACAAATGAGTTGTCGTCCGAAACCCTGATAGTCCGAAAGAGATTGCCCAGTTTGTACATGAAGTGCGTCCAGTTTCTGCCATAACCCTATCTACTCTTTTTCACATGCCATGTGGGTGAAATGATGATACCATGCCAAGTTTCAACCTTTTCAGAGTTCATTTTGTAGTGATTTTCAATTTCACGGTCATTTAGCTATCTAAACAAATAGGTAAATGACTGAAAATATCAAATGATGTCAGAACGTGTTGAAAATTGATGACCTCGCTTTGAAGGGTGCATACAGAACACAAAAAAGTCTGGATTTCAAATAAGTTTAAAAAAATGAAGTTCCCGTGTAACCGATTAGTTCTCGTCCGAAACCCTGATACTCCGAAAGAGATTTTCCAGTTTGTACACGAAGTGCGTCCAGTTTTTTCGGTAACCCTCTCTACTATTTTGCACATGCTATGTGGGAGAATGATGATACCATGCCAAGTTTCAACATTTTCAGAGTTAATTTTGTAGTGATTTTCAATTTCACGGTCATTTAGCTCTCTAAACAAATAGGTAAATGACTGAAAAATAGCAAATGATGTTAGAAAGTGTTGAAAATTGATGACTTCTTTGAATGGTGCATAGGAACGCAAAAAATGTCTAGAGTTCAAATAAGTTTAAAAAATAGAAGTGCCCGTGTAACAGATGAGTTCTCGTCCGAAACCCTGATACTCCGAAAGAGATTGTCCAGTTTGTACAAGAAGTGTGTCTAGTTTTTGCCGTAACCATCTACTCTTTTGCACATGCCATGTGGGTGAAATGATGATACCATGCCAAGTTTGAACCTTTTCAGAGTTCATTTTGTAGTGATTTTCAATTTCACGGTCATTTAGCTCTCTTAAGAAATTGGTAAATGACGGAAAATAGCAAATGATGTTAGAAAGTGTTGAAAATTTATGACGTCGCTTTGAATGGTGCAAAGGAATGCAAAAAAGTCTGGAGTTCAAATAAGTTAAAAAAAATGAAGTGCCCGTGTAACAAATGAGTTGTCGTCCGAAACCCTGATACTCCGAAAGAGATTGCCCAGTTTGTACATGAAGTGCGTCCAGTTTCTGCCATAACCCTCTCTACTCTTTTTCGCATGCCATGTGGGTGAAATGATGATACCATGCCAAGTTTCAACCTTTTCAGAGTTCATTTTGTAGTGATTTTCAATTTCACGGTCATTTAGCTCTCTTAAGAAATCGATAAATGACTGAAAATAGCAAATGATGTTAGAAAGTGTTGAAAATTTATGACGTCGCTTTGAATGGTGCATAGGAACGGAAAAAAGTCTGGAGTTCAAATAAGTTAGAAAAATGAAGTGCCCGTGTAACAAATGAGTTGTCGTCCGAAACCCTGATACTCCGAAAGAGATTGCCCAGTTTGTACATGAAGTGCGTCCAGTTTCTGCCATAATCCTCTCTACTCTTTTTCGCATGCCATGTGGGTGAAATGATGATACCATGCCAAGTTTCAACCTTTTCAGAGTTCATTTTGTAGTGATTTTCAATTTCACGGTCATTTAGCTCTCTAAACAAATAGGTAAATGACTGAAAAATATCAAATGATGTTAGAAAGTGTTGAAAATTGATGACATCTCTTTGAATGGTGCATAGGAACGCAAAAAAATGTCTGGAGTTCAAATAAGTTTAAAAAATAGAAGTGCCCGTGTAACAGATGAGTTCTCGTCCGAAACCCTGATACTCCGAAAGATATTGTCCAGTTTGTACAAGAAGTGTGTCCAGTTTTTGCCGTAACCATCTACTCTTTTGCACATGCCATGTGGGTGAAATGATGATACCATCCCAAGTTTCAACATTTCCAGAGTTCATTTTGTAGTGATTTTCAATTTCACTGTCGTTTAGCTCTCTTAAGAAATCGGTAAATGAATGAAAATAGCAAATGATGTTAGAAAGTGTTGAAAATTTATGACGTCGCTTTGAATGGTGCATAGGAATGCAAAAAAGTCTGGAGTTCAAATAAGTTAAAAAAATGAAGTGCCCGTGTAACAAATGAGTTGTCATCCGAAACCCTGATACTCCGAAAGAGATTGCCGAGTTTGTACATGAAGTGCGTCCAGTTTCTGCCATAACCCTCTCTACTCTTTTTCGCATGCCATGTGGGTGAAATGATGATACCATGCCAAGTTTCAACATTTTCAGAGTTCATTTTGTAGTGATTTTCAATTTCACGGTCATTTAGCTCTCTTAAGAAATCGGTAAATGACTGAAAATAGGAAATGATGTTAGAAAGTGTTGAAAATTTATGACGTCGCTTTGAATGGTGCATAGGAACGGAAAAAAGTCTGGAGTTCAAATAAGTTAAAAAATGAAGTGCTCGTGTAACAAATGAGTTGTCGTCCGAAACCCTGATACTCTGAAAGAGATAGCCCAGTTTGTACATGAAGTGCGTCCAGTTTCTGCCATAACCCTCTCTACTCTTTTTCGCATGACATGTGGGTGAAATGATGATACCATGCCAAGTTTCAACCTTTTCAGAGTTCATATTGTAGTGATTTTCAATTTCACGGTCAGTTAGCTCTCTAAACAAATAGGTAAATGACTGAAAAATAGCAAATGATGTTAGAAAGTGTTGAAAATTGATGACTTCTTTGAATGGTGCATAGGAACGCAAGAAAATGTCTAGAGTTCAAATAACTTTAAAAAACAGAAGTGCCCGTGTAACAGATGAGTTCTCGTCCGAAACCCTGATACTCCGAAAGAGATTGTCCAGTTTGTACAAGAAGTGTGTCTAGTTTTTGCCGTAACCATCTACTCTTTTGCACATGCCATGTGGGTGTAATGATGATACCATGCCAAGTTTCAACCTTTTCAGAGTTCATTTTGTAGTGATTTTCAATTTCACGGTCATTTAGCTCTCTTAATAAATTGGTAAATGACTGAAAATAGCAAATGATGTTAGAAAGTGTTGAAAATTTATGACGTCGCTTTGAATGGTGCATAGGAATGCAAAAAAGTCTGGAGTTCAAATAAGTTAAAAAAATGAAGTGCCCGTGTAACAAATGAGTTGTCGTCCGAAACCATGATACTCCGAAAGAGATTGCCCAGTTTGTACATGAAGTGCGTCCAGTTTCTGCCATAACCCTCTCTACTCTTTTTCGCATGCCATGTGGGTGAAATGATGATACCATGCCAAGTTTCAACCTTTTTAGAGTTCATTTTGTAGTGATTTTCAATTTCACGGTCATTTAGGTCTCTTAAGAAATCGGTAAATGACTGAAAATAGCAAATGATGTTAGAAAGTGTTGAAAATTTATGA
>NC_041384.1:293859373-293865651 GCF_002162155.2 Triticum dicoccoides
CATTTTCAGAGTTCATTTTGTAGTGATTTTCAATTTCACGGTCATTTAGCTCTCTTAAGAAATCGGTAAATGACTGAAAATAGCAAATGATGTTAGAAAGTGTTGAAAATTTATGACGTTGCTTTGAATGGTGCATAGGAACGGAAAAAAGTCTGGAGTTCAAATAAGTTAAAAAAATGAAGTGCTCGTGTAACAAATGAGTTGTCGTCCGAAACCCTGATACTCCGAAAGAGATTGCCCAGTTTGTACATGAAGTGCGTCCAGTTTCTGCCATAACCCTCTCTACTCTTTTTCGCATGCCATGTGGGTGAAATGATGATACCATGCCAAGTTTCAACCTTTTCAGAGTTCATTTTGTAGTGATTTTCAATTTCACGGTCATTTAGCTCTGTAAACAAATAGGTAAATGACTGAAAAATATCAAATGATGTCAGAACGTGTTGAAAATTGATGACCTCGCCTTGAAGGGTGCATACAGAACACAAAAAAGTCTGGATTTCAAATAAGTTTAAAAAATGAAGTTCCCGTGTAACCGATGAGTTCTCGTCCGAAACCCTGATACTCCGAAAGAGATTTTCCAGTTTGTACACGAAGTGCGTCCAGTTTTTTCCGTAACCCTCTCTACTATTTTGCACATGCTATGTGGGAGAATGATGATACCATGCCAAGTTTCAACATTTTCAGAGTTCATTTTGTGGTGATTTTCAATTTCACGGTCATTTAGCTCTCTAAACAAATAGGTAAATGACTGAAAAATAGCAAATGATGTTAGAAAGTCTTGAAAATTGATGACTTCTTTGAATGGTGCATAGGAACGCAAAAAAATGTCTAGAGTTCAAATAAGTTTAAAAAATAGAAGTGCCCGTGTAACAGATGAGTTCTCGTCCGAAACCCTGATACTCCGAAAGAGATTGTCCAGTTTGTACAAGAAGTGTGTCTAGTTTTTGCCGTAACCATCTACTCTTTTGCACATGCCATGTGGGTGAAATTATGATACCATGCCAAGTTTCAACCTTTTCAGAGTTCATTTTGTAGTGATTTTCAATTTCACGGTCATTTAGCTCTCTTAAGAAATTGGTAAATGACTGAAAATAGCAAATGATGTCAGAACGTGTTGAAAATTGATGACCTCGCTTTGAAGGGTGCATACAGAACACAAAAAAGTCTGGATTTCAAATAAGTTTACAAAAATGAAGTTCCCGTGTAACCGATGAGTTCTCGTCCGAAACCCTGATACTCCGAAAGAGATTTTCCAGTTTGTACATGAAGTGAGTCCAGTTTTTACCGTAACCCTCTCTACTATTTTGCACATGCTATTTGGGAGAATGATGAAACCATGCAAAGTTTCAACATTTTCAGAGTCCATTTTGTAGTGATTTTGAACTTCACGGTCATTTAGCTCTCTAAACAAATTGGTAAATGATTGAAAAATAGCAAATGATGTTAGAAAGTGTTGAAAATTGATGACATCTCTTTGAATGGTGCATAGGAACGCAAAAAAATGTCTGGAGTTCAAATAAGTTTAAAAAATAGAAGTGCCCGTGTAACAGATGAGCTCTCGTCCGAAACCTTGATACTCCGAAAGAGATTGTCCAGTTTGTACAATAAGTGTGTCCAGTTTTTGCCGTAACCATCTACTCTTTTCACATGCCATGTGGGTGAAATGATGATACCATGCCGAGTTTCAACCTTTTCAGAGTTCATATTGTAGTGATTTTCAATATCACGGTCATTTAGCTCTCTTAAGAAATCGGTAAATGACTGAAAATAGCAAATGATGTTAGAAAGTGTTGAAAATTTATGACGTCTCTTTGAATGGTGCATAGGAATGCAAAAAGTCTGGAGTTCAAATAAGTTAAAAAAATGAAGTGCCCGTGTAACAAATGAGTTGTCGTCCGAAACCCTGATACTCTGAAAGAGATTGCCAAGTTTGTACATGAAGTGCGTCCAGTTTCTGCCATAACCCTCTCTACTCTTTTTCGCATGCCATGTGGGTGAAATGATGATACCATGCCAAGTTCCAACCTTTTCAGAGTTCATTTTGTAGTGATTTTCAATTTCACGGTCATTTAGCTCTCTAAACAAATAGGTTAATGACTGAAAAATATCAAATGATGTCAGAACGTGTTGAAAATTGATGACCTCGCTTTGAAGGGTCCATTCAGAACACAAAAAAGTCTGGATTTCAAATAAGTTTACAAAAATGAAGTTCCCGTGTAACCGATGAGTTCTCGTCCGAAACCCTGATACTCCGAAAGAGATTTTCCAGTTTGTACATGAAGTGCGTCCAGTTTTTTCCGTAACCCTCTCTACTATTTTGCACATGCTATGTGGGAGAATGATGATACCATGCAAAGTTTCAACATTTTCAGAGTTCATTTTGTAGTGATTTTGAACTTCACGGTCATTTAGCTCTCTAAACAAATTGGTAAATGATTGAAAAATAGCAAATGATGTTAGAAAGTGTTGAAAATTGATGACATCTCTTTGAATGGTGCATAGGAACGCAAAAAAATGTCTGGAGTTCAAATAAGTTTAAAAAATAGAAGTGCCCGTGTAACAGATGAGTTCTCGTCCGAAACCTTGATACTCCGAAAGAGATTGTCCAGTTTGTACAATAAGTGTGTCCAGTTTTTGCCGTAACCATCTACTCTTTTCACATGCCATGTGGGTGAAATGATGATACCATGCCGAGTTTCAACCTTTTCAGAGTTCATATTGTAGTGATTTTCAATATCACGGTCATTTAGCTCTCTTAAGAAATCGGTAAATGACTGAAAATAGCAAATGATGTTAGAAAGTGTTGAAAATTTATGACGTCTCTTTGAATGGTGCATAGGAATGCAAAAAGTCTGGAGTTCAAATAAGTTAAAAAAATGAAGTGCCCGTGTAACAAATGAGTTGTCGTCCGAAACCCTGATACTCTGAAAGGGATTGCCAAGTTTGTACATGAAGTGCGTCCAGTTTCTGCCATAACCCTCTCTACTCTTTTTCGCATTCCATGTGGGTGAAATGATGATACCATGCCAAGTTTCAACCTTTTCAGAGTTCATTTTGTAGTGATTTTCAATTTCACGGTCATTTAGCTCTCTAAACAAATAGGTTAATGACTGAAAAATATCAAATGATCTCAGAACGTGTTGAAAATTGATGACCTCGCTTTGAAGGGTGCATACAGAACACAAAAAAGTCTGGATTTCAAATAAGTTTACAAAAATGAAGTTCCCGTGTAACCGATGAGTTCTCGTCCGAAACCCTGATACTCCGAAAGAGATTTTCCAGTTTGTACATGAAGTGCGTCCAGTTTTTTCCGTAACCCTCTCTACTATTTTGCACATGCTATGTGGGAGAATGATGATACCATGCAAAGTTTCAACATTTTTAGAGTTCATTTTGTAGTGATTTTCAACTTCACGGTCATTTAGCTCTCTAAACAAATTGGTAAATGATTGAAAAATACCAAATGATGTTAGAAAGTGTTGAAAATTGATGACATCTCTTTGAATGGTGCATAGGAAAGCAAAAAAATGTCTGGAGTTCAAATAAGTTTAAAAAATAGAAGTGCCCGTGTAACAGATGAGTTCTCGTCCGAAACCTTGATACTCCGAAAGAGATTGTCCAGTTTGTACAATAAGTGTGTCCAGTTTTTGCCGTAACCATCTACTCTTTTCACATGCCATGTGGGTGAAATGATGATACCATGCCGAGTTTCAACCTTTTCAGAGTTCATATTGTAGTGATTTTCAATATCACGGTCATTTAGCTCTCTTAAGAAATCGGTAAATGACTGAAAATAGCAAATGATGTTAGAAAGTGTTGAAAATTTATGACGTCTCTTTGAATGGTGCATAGGAATGCAAAAAGTCTGGAGTTCAAATAAGTTAAAAAAATGAAGTGCCCGTGTAACAAATGAGTTATCGTCCGAAACCCTGATACTCCGAAAGAGATTGCCCAGTTTGTACATGAAGTTCGTCCAGTTTCTGCCATAACCCTCTCTACTCTTTTTCGCATGCCATGTGGGTGAAATGATGATACCATGCCTAGTTTCAACCTTTTCAGAGTTCATTTTGTAGTGATTTTCAATTTCACGGTCATTTAGCTCTCTAAACAAATAGGTAAATGACTGAAAAATATCAAATGATGTCAGAACGTGTTGAAAATTGATGACCTCGCTTTGAAGGGTGCATACAGAACACAAAAAAGTCTCGATTTCAAATAAGTTTAAAAAAATGAAGTTCCCGTGTAACCGATGAGTTCTCGTCCGAAACCCTGATACTCCGAAAGAGATTTTCCAGTTTGTACACGAAGTGCGTCCAGTTTTTTCCGTAACACTCTCTACTATTTTGCATATGCTATGTGGGAGAATGATGATACCATGCCAAGTTTCAACATTTTCAGAGTTCATGTTGTCGTGATTTTCAATTTCACGGTCATTTAGCTCTCTAAACAAATCGGTAAATGACCGAAAAATAGTAAATGATGTTAGAAAGTGTTGAAAATTGATGACATCTCTTTGAATGGTGCATAGGAACGCAAAAAAATGTCTGGAGTTCAAATAAGTTTAAAAAATAGAAGTGCCCGTATAACAGATGAGTTCTCGTCCGAAACCCTGATACTCCGAAAGAGATTGTCCAGTTTGTACAAGAAGTGTGTCCAGTTTTTGCCGTAACCATCTACTCTTTTGCACATGCCATGTGGGTGAAATGATGATACCATGCCAAGTTTCAACATTTTCATAGTTCATTTTGTAGTGATTTTCAATTTCACGGTCATTTAGCACTCTTAAGAAATCGGTAAATGACTGAAAATAGCAAATGATGTTAGAAAGTGTTGAAAATTTATGACGTCGCTTTGAATGGTGCATAGGAATGCAAAAAAGTCTGGAGTTCAAATAAGTTTAAAAAATGAAGTGCCCGTGTAACAAATGAGTTGTCGTCCGAAACCCTGATACTCCGAAAGAGATTGCCCAGTTTGTACATGAAGTGCGTCCAGTTTCTGCCATAACCCTCTCTACTCTTTTTCGCATGCCATGTCGGTGAAATGATGATACAATGCCAAGTTTCAACCTTGACAGAGTTCATTTTGTAGTGATTTTCAATTTCATGGTCATTTAGCTCTCTTAAGAAATCGGTAAATGACTGAAAATAGCAAATGATGTTAGAAAGTGTTGAAAATTTATGACGTCGCTTTGAATGGTGCATAGGAACGGAAAAAAGTCTGGAGTTCAAATAAGTTAAAAAAATGAAGTCCCCGTGTAACAAATGAGTTGTCGTCTGAAACCCTGAAACTCCGAAAGAGATTTCTCAGTTTGTACATGAAGTGCGTCCAGTTTCTGCCATAACCCTCTCTACTCTTTTTCGCATGCCATGTGGGTGAAATGATGATACCATGCCAAGTTTCAACCTTTTCAGATTTCATTTTGTAGTGATTTTCAATTTCACAGTCATTTAGCTCTCTAAACAAATAGGTAAATGACTGAAAAATATCAAATGATGTCAGAACGTGTTGAAAATTGATGACCTTGCTTTGAAGGGTGCATACAGAACACAAAAAAGTCTGGATTTCAAATAAGTTTAAAAAATGAAGTTCCCGTGTAACCGATGAGTTCTCGTCCGAAACCCTGATACTCCGAAAGAGATTTTCCAGTTTGTACATGAAGTGCGTCCAGTTTTTTCCGTAACCCTCTCTACTATTTTGCACATGCTATGTGGGAGAATGATGATACCATGCCAAGTTTCAAAATTTTCAGAGTTCATGTTGTAGTGATTTTCAATTTCACGGTCATTTAGCTCTCTAAACAAATCGGTAAATGACCGAAAAATAGTAAATGATGTTAGAAAGTGTTGAAAATTGATGACATCTCTTTGAATGGTGCATAGGAACGCAAAAAAAATGTCTGGAGTTCAAATAAGTTTAAAAAATAGAAGTGCCCGTGTAACAGATGAGTTCTCGTCCGAAACCCTGATACTCCGAAAGAGATTGTCCAGTTTGTACAAGAAGTGTGTCCAATTTTTGCCGTAACCATCTACTCTTTTGCACATGCCATGTGGGTGAAATGATGATACCATGCCAAGTTTCAACATTTTTAGAGTTCATTTTGTAGTGATTTTCAATTTCACGGTCATTTAGCACTCTTAAGAAATCGGTAAATGACAAAAAATAGCAAATGATGTTAGAAAGTGTTGAAAATTTATGACGTCGCTTTGAATGGTGCATAGGAATGCAAAAAAGTCTGGAGTTCAAATAAGTTTAAAAAATGAAGTGCCCGTGTAACAAAT
>NC_041384.1:293867284-293871064 GCF_002162155.2 Triticum dicoccoides
AAATGATGTTAGAAAGTGTTGAAAATTTATGATGTCGCTTTGAATGGTGCATAGGAACGAAAAAAAGTCTGGAGTTCAAATAAGTTAAAAAAATGAAGTGCCTGTGTAACAAATGAGTTGTCGTCCGAAACCCTGATACTCCGAAAGAGATTGCCCAGTTTGTACATGAAGTGCGTCCAGTTTCTGCCATAACCCTCTCTACTCTTTTTCGCATGCCATGTCGGTGAAATGATGATACAATGCCAAGTTTCAACCTTGACAGAGTTCATTTTGTAGTGATTTTCAATTTCATGGTCATTTAGCTCTCTTAAGAAATCGGTAAATGACTGAAAATAGCAAATGATGTTAGAAAGTGTTGAAAATTTATGACGTCGCTTTGAATGGTGCATAGGAACGGAAAAAAGTCTGGAGTTCAAATAAGTTAAAAAAATGAAGTCCCCGTGTAACAAATGAGTTGTCGTCTGAAACCCTGAAACTCCGAAAGAGATTTCTCAGTTTGTACATGAAGTGCGTCCAGTTTCTGCCATAACCCTCTCTACTCTTTTTCGCATGCCATGTGGGTGAAATGATGATACCATGCCAAGTTTCAACCTTTTCAGATTTCATTTTGTAGTGATTTTCAATTTCACAGTCATTTAGCTCTCTAAACAAATAGGTAAATGACTGAAAAATATCAAATGATGTAAGAACGTGTTGAAAATTGATGACCTTGCTTTGAAGGGTGCATACAGAACACAAAAAAGTCTGGATTTCAAATAAGTTTAAAAAATGAAGTTCCCGTGTAACCGATGAGTTCTCGTCCGAAACCCTGATACTCCGAAAGAGATTTTCCAGTTTGTACATGAAGTGCGTCCAGTTTTTTCCGTAACCCTCTCTACTATTTTGCACATGCTATGTGGGAGAATGATGATACCATGCCAAGTTTCAACATTTTCAGAGTTCATGTTGTAGTGATTTTCAATTTCACGGTCATTTAGCTCTCTAAACAAATCGGTAAATGACCGAAAAATAGTAAATGATGTTAGAAAGTGTTGAAAATTGATGACATCTCTTTGAATGGTGCATAGGAACGCAAAAAAAATGTCTGGAGTTCAAATAAGTTTAAAAAATAGAAGTGCCCGTGTAACAGATGAGTTCTCGTCTGAAACCCTGATACTCCGAAAGAGATTGTCCAGTTTGTACAAGAAGTGTGTCCAATTTTTGCCGTAACCATCTACTCTTTTGCACATGCCATGTGGGTGAAATGATGATACCATGCCAAGTTTCAACATTTTCAGAGTTCATTTTGTAGTGATTTTCAATTTCACGGTCATTTAGCACTCTTAAGAAATCGGTAAATGACAAAAAATAGCAAATGATGTTAGAAAGTGTTGAAAATTTATGACGTCGCTTTGAATGGTGCATAGGAATGCAAAAAAGTCTGGAGTTCAAATAAGTTTAAAAAATGAAGTGCCCGTGTAACAAATGAGTTGTGGTCCGAAACCCTGATACTCTAAAAGAGATTGCCCGGTTTGTACATGAAGTGCGTCCAGTTTCTGCCATAACCCTCTCTACTCTTTTTCGCATGCCATGTGGGTGAAATGATGATACCATGCCAAGTTTCAACCTTTACAGAGTTCATTTTGTAGTGATTTTCAATTTCACAGTCATTTAGCTCTCTTAAGAAATCGGTAAATGACTGAAAATAGCAAATGATGTTAGAAAGTGTTGAAAATTTATGATGTCGCTTTGAATGGTGCATAGGAACGAAAAAAAGTCTGGAGTTCAAATAATTTAAAAAAATGAAGTGCCTGTGTAACAAATGAGTTCTCGTCCGAAACCCTGATACTCCGAAAGAGATTTTCCAGTTTGTACACGAAGTGCGTCCAGTTTTTTCCGTAACACTCTCTACTATTTTGCATATGCTATGTGGGAGAATGATGATACCATGCCAAGTTTCAACATTTTCAGAGTTCATGTTGTCGTGATTTTCAATTTCACGGTCATTTAGCTCTCTAAACAAATCGGTAAATGACCGAAAAATAGTAAATGATGTTAGAAAGTGTTGAAAATTGATGACATCTCTTTGAATGGTGCATAGGAACGCAAAAAAATGTCTGGAGTTCAAATAAGTTTAAAAAATAGAAGTGCCCGTGTAACAGATGAGTTCCCGTCCGAAACCCTGATACTCCGAAAGAGATTGTCCAGTTTGTACAAGAAGTGTGTCCAGTTTTTGCCGTAACCATCTACTCTTTTGCACATGCCATGTGGGTGAAATGATGATACCATGCCAAGTTTCAACATTTTCATAGTTCATTTTGTAGTGATTTTCAATTTCACGGTCATTTAGCACTCTTAAGAAATCTGTAAATGACTGAAAATAGCAAATGATGTTAGAAAGTGTTGAAAATTTATGACGTCGCTTTGAATGGTGCATAGGAATGCAAAAAAGTCTGGAGTTCAAATAAGTTTAAAAAATGAAGTGCCCGTGTAACAAATGAGTTGTCGTCCGAAACCCTGATACTCCGAAAGAGATTGCCCAGTTTGTACATGAAGTGCGTCCAGTTTCTGCCATAACCCTCTCTACTCTTTTTCGCATGCCATGTCGGTGAAATGATGATACAATGCCAAGTTTCAACCTTGACAGAGTTCATTTTGTAGTGATTTTCAATTTCATGGTCATTTAGCTCTCTTAAGAAATCGGTAAATGACTGAAAATAGCAAATGATGTTAGAAAGTGTTGAAAATTTATGACGTCGATTTGAATGGTGCATAGGAACAGAAAAAAGTCTAGAGTTCTAATAAGTTAAAAAAATGAAGTGCCCGTGTAACAAATGAGTTGTCGTCCGAAACCCTGATACTCCGAAAGAGATTTCTCAGTTTGTACATGAAGTGCGTCCAGTTTCTGCCATAACCCTCTCTACTCTTTTTCGCATGCCATGTGGGTGAAATGATGATACCATGCCAAGTTTCAACCTTTTCAGATTTCATTTTGTAGTGATTTTCAATTTCACAGTCATTTAGCTCTCTAAACAAATAGGTAAATGACTGAAAAATATCAAATGATGTCAGAACGTGTTGAAAATTGAAGACCTCGCTTTGAAGGGTGCATACAGAACACAAAAAAGTCTGGATTTCAAATAAGTTTAAAAAATGAAGTTCCCGTGTAACCGATGAGTTCTCGTCCGAAACCCTGATACTCCGAAAGAGATTTTCTAGTTTGTACACGAAGTGCGTCCAGTTTTTTCCGTAACCCTCTCTACTATTTTGCACATGCTATGTGGGAGAATGATGATACCATGCCAAGTTTCAACATTTTCAGAGTTCATTTTGTAGTGATTTTAAATTTCACGGTCATTTAGCTCTCTAAACAAATAGGTAAATGACTGAAAAATAGCAAATGATGTTAGAAAGTGTTGAAAATTGATGACATCTCTTTGAATGGTGCATAGGAACGCAAAAAAATGTCTGGAGTTCAAATAAGTTTAAAAAATAGAAGTGCCCATGTAGCAGATGAGTTCTCGTCCGAAACCCTGATACTCCGAAAGATTGTCCAGTTTGTACAAGAAGTGTGTCTAGTTTTTGCCGTAACCATCTACTCTTATGCACATGCCATGTGGGTGAAATGATGATACCATGCCAAGTTTCAACCTTTTCAGAGTTCATTTTGTGGTGATTTTCAATTTCACGTTCATTTAGCTCTCTTAAGAAATCGGTAAATGACTGAAAATAGCAAGTGATGTTAGAAAGTGTTGAAAATTTATGACGTCGCTTTGAATGGTGTATACGAACGGAAAAAAA
>NC_041384.1:293871074-293876944 GCF_002162155.2 Triticum dicoccoides
AAAAAAAGTCTGGAGTTCAAATAAGTTTAAAAAATGAAGTGCCCGTGTAACAAATGAGTTGTGGTCCGAAACCCTGATACTCCAAAAGAGATTGCCCAGTTTGTACATGAAGTGCGTCCAATTTCTGCCATAACCCTCTCTACTCTTTTTCGCATGCCATGTGGGTGAAATGATGATACCATGCCAAGTTTCAACCTTTACAGAGTTCATTTTGTAGTGATTTTCAATTTCACAGTCATTTAGCTCTCTTAAGAAATCGGTAAATGACTGAAAATAGAAAATGATGTTAGAAAGTGTTGAAAATTTATGATGTCGCTTTGAATGGTGCATAGGAACGAAAAAAAGTCTGGAGTTCAAATAAGTTAAAAAAATGAAGTGCCTGTGTAACAAATGAGTTGTCGTCCGAAACCCTGATACTCCGAAAGAGATTGCCCAGTTTGTACATGAAGTGCGTCCAGTTTCTGCCATAACCCTCTCTACTCTTTTTCGCATGCCATGTCGGTGAAATGATGATACAATGCCAAGTTTCAACCTTGACAGAGTTCATTTTGTAGTGATTTTCAATTTCATGGTCATTTAGCTCTCTTAAGAAATCGGTAAATGACTGAAAATAGCAAATGATGTTAGAAAGTGTTGAAAATTTATGACGTCGCTTTGAATGGTGCATAGGAACGGAAAAAAGTCTGGAGTTCAAATAAGTTAAAAAAATGAAGTCCCCGTGTAACAAATGAGTTGTCGTCTGAAACCCTGAAACTCCGAAAGAGATTTCTCAGTTTGTACATGAAGTGCGTCCAGTTTCTGCCATAACCCTCTCTACTCTTTTTCGCATGCCATGTGGGTGAAATGATGATACCATGCCAAGTTTCAACCTTTTCAGATTTCATTTTGTAGTGATTTTCAATTTCACAGTCATTTAGCTCTCTAAACAAATAGGTAAATGACTGAAAAATATCAAATGATGTCAGAACGTGTTGAAAATTGATGACCTTGCTTTGAAGGGTGCATACAGAACACAAAAAAGTCTGGATTTCAAATAAGTTTAAAAAAATGAAGTTCCCGTGTAACCGATGAGTTCTCGTCCGAAACCCTGATACTCCGAAAGAGATTTTCCAGTTTGTACATGAAGTGCGTCCAGTTTTTTCCGTAACCCTCTCTACTATTTTGCACATGCTATGTGGGAGAATGATGATACCATGCCAAGTTTCAACATTTTCAGACTTCATGTTGTAGTGATTTTCAATTTCACGGTCATTTAGCTCTCTAAACAAATCGGTAAATGACCGAAAAATAGTAAATGATGTTAGAAAGTGTTGAAAATTGATGACATCTCTTTGAATGGTGCATAGGAACGCAAAAAAATGTCTGGAGTTCAAATAAGTTTAAAAAATAGAAGTGCCCGTGTAACAGATGAGTTCTCGTCCGAAACCCTGATACTCCGAAAGAGATTGTCCAGTTTGTACAAGAAGTGTGTCCAATTTTTGCCGTAACCATCTACTCTTTTGCACATGCCATGTGGGTGAAATGATGATACCATGCCAAGTTTCAACATTTTCAGAGTTCATTTTGTAGTGATTTTCAATTTCACGGTCATTTAGCACTCTTAAGAAATCGGTAAATGACTGAAAATAGCAAATGATGTTAGAAAGTGTTGAAAATTTATGACGTCGCTTTGAATGGTGCATAGGAATGCAAAAAAGTCTGGAGTTCAAATAAGTTTAAAAAATGAAGTGCCCGTGTAACAAATTAGTTGTCGTCCGAAACCCTGATACTCCGAAAGAGATTTCTCAGTTTGTACATGAAGTGCGTCCAGTTTCTGCCATAACCCTCTCTACTCTTTTTCGCATGCCATGTGGGTGAAATGATGATACCATGCCAAGTTTCAACCTTTTCAGATATCATTTTGTAGTGATTTTCAATTTCACAGTCAGTTAGCTCTCTAAACAAATAGGTAAATGACTGAAAAATATCAAATGATGTCAGAACGTGTTGAAAATTGATGACCTCGCTTTGAAGGGTGCATACAGAACACAAAAAAGTCTGGATTTCAAATAAGTTTAAAAAATGAAGTTCCCGTGTAACCGATGAGTTCTCGTCCGAAACCCTGATACTCCGAAAGAGATTTTCCAGTTTGTACACGAAGTGCGTCCAGTTTTTTCCGTAACCCTCTCTACTATTTTGCACATGCTATGTGGGAGAATGATGATACCATGCCAAGTTTTAACATTTTCAGAGTTCATTTTGTAGTGATTTTCAATTTCACGGTCATTTAGCTCTCTAAAGAAATAGGTAAATGACTGAAAAATAGCAAATGATGTTAGAAAGTGTTGAAAATTGATGACATCTCTTTGAATGGTGCATAGGAACGCAAAAAAATGTCTGGATTTCAAATAAGTTTAAAAAATAGAAGTGCCCATGTAACAGATGAGTTCTCGTCCGAAACCCTTATACTCCGAAAGATTTTCCAGTTTGTACAAGAAGTGTGTCTAGTTTTTGCCGTAACCATCTACTCTTATGCACATGCCATGTGGGTGAAATGATGATACCATGCCAAGTTTCAACCTTTTCAGAGTTTATTTTGTGGTGATTTTCAATTTCACGTTCATTTAGCTCTCTTAAGAAATCGGTAAATGACTGAAAATAGCAAGTGATGTTAGAAAGTGTTGAAAATTTATGACGTCGCTTTGAATGGTGTATACGAACGGAAAAAAAATCTGGAGTTCAAATAAGTTTAAAAAATGAAGTGCCCATGTAACAAATGAGTTGTCGTCCGAAACCCTGATACTCCAAAAGAGATTGCCCAGTTTGTACATGAAGTGCGTCCAGTTTCTGCCATAACCCTCTCTACTCTTTTTCGCATGCCATGTGGGTGAAATGATGATACCATGCCAAGTTTCAACCTTTTAGGAGTTCATTTTGTAGTGATTTTCAATTTCACAGTCATTTAGCTCTCTTAAGAAATCGGTAAATGACTGAAAATAGCAAATGATGTTAGAAAGTGTTGAAAATTTATGACGTCGCTTTGAATGGTGCATAGGAACGAAAAAAAGTATGGAGTTCAAATAAGTTAAAAAAATGAAGTGCCTGTGTAACAAATGAGTTGTCGTCCAAAACCCTGATACTCCGAAAGAGATTGCCCAGTTTGTACATGAAGTGCGTCCAGTTTCTGCCATAACCCTCTCTACTCTTTTTCGCATGCCATGTCGGTGAAATGATGATACAATGCCAAGTTTCAACCTTGACAGAGTTCATTTTGTAGTGATTTTCAATTTCATGGTCATTTAGCTCTCTTAAGAAATCGGTAAATGACTGAAAATAGCACATGATGTTAGAAAGTGTTGAAAATTTATGACGTCGATTTGAATGGTGCATAGGAATAGAAAAAAGTCTAGAGTTCTAATAAGTTAAAAAAATGAAGTGCCCGTGTAACAAATGAGTTGTCGTCCGAAACCCTGATACTCCGAAAGAGATTTCTCAGTTTGTACATGAAGTGCGTCCAGTTTCTGCCATAACCCTCTCTACTCTTTTTCGCATGCCATGTGGGTGAAATGATGATACCATGCCAAGTTTCAACCTTTTCAGATTTCATTTTGTAGTGATTTTCAATTTCACAGTCATTTAGCTCTCTAAACAAATAGGTAAATGACTGAAAAATATCAAATGATGTCAGAACATGTTGAAAATTGATGACCTCGCTTTGAAGGGTCCATACAGAACACAAAAAAGTCTGGATTTCAAATAAGTTTAAAAAATGAAGTTCCCGTGTAACCGATGAGTTCTCGTCCGAAACCCTGATACTCCGAAAGAGATTTTCCAGTTTGTACACGAAGTGCGTCCAGTTTTTTCCGTAACCCTCTCTACTATTTTGCACATGCTATGTGGGAGAATGATGATACCATGCCAAGTTTCAACATTTTTAGAGTTCATTTTGTAGTGATTTTCAATTTCACGGTCATTTAGCTCTCTAAACAAATAGGCAAATGACTGAAAAATAGCAAATGATGTTAGAAAGTGTTGAAAATTGATGACATCTCGTTGAATGGTGCATAGGAACGCAAAAAAATGTCTGGAGTTCAAATAAGTTTAAAAAATAGAAGTGCCCATGTAACAGATGAGTTCTCGTCCGAAACCCTGATACTCCGAAAGATTGTCCAGTTTGTACAAGAAGTGTGTCTAGTTTTTGCCGTAACCATCTACTCTTATGCACATGCCATGTGGGTGAAATGATGATACCATGCCAAGTTTCAACCTTTTCAGAGTTCATTTTGTGGTGATTTTCAATTTCACGTTCATTTAGCTCTCTTAAGAAATCGGTAAATGACTGAAAATAGCAAGTGATGTTAGAAAGTGTTGAAAATTTATGACGTCGCTTTGAATGGTGTATACGAACGGAAAAAAAAGTCTGGAGGTCAAATAAGTTAAAAAAATGAAGTGCCTGAATGAGTTGTCGTCCGAAACCCTGATACTCCGAAAGAGATTGCCCAGTTTGTACATGAAGTGCTTCCAGTTTCTGCCATAACCCTCTCTACTCTTTTTCGCATGCCATGTGGGTGAAATGATGATACCATGCCAAGTTTCAACCTTTACAGAGTTCATTTTGTAGTGATTTTCAATTTCACAGTCATTTAGCTCTCTTAAGAAATCGGTAAATGACTTACAATAGCAAATGATGTTAGAAAGTGTTGAAAATTTATGACGTCGCTTTGAATGGTGCATAGGAACGAAAAAAGTCTGGAGTTCAAATAAGTTAAAAAAATGAAGTGCCTGAATGAGTTGTCGTCCGAAACCCTGATACTCCGAAAGAGATTGCCCAGTTTGTACATGAAATGCGTCCAGTTTCTGCCATAACCCTCTCTACTCTTTTTCGCATGCCATGTGGGTGAAATGATGATACCATGCCAAGTTTCAACCTTTTCAGAGTTCATTTTGTAGTGATTTTCAATTTCACGGTCATTTAGCTCTCTAAACAAATAGGTAAATGACTGACAAATATCAAATGATGTCAGAACGTGTTGAAAATTGATGACCTCGCTTTGAAGGGTGCATACAGAACACAAAAAGTCTGGATTTCAAATAAGTTTAAAAAAATGAAGTTCCCGTGTAACCGATGAGTTCTCGTCCGAAACCCTGATACTCCGAAAGAGATTTTCCAGTTTGTACACGAAGTGCGTCCAGTTTTTTCCGTAACCCTCTCTACTATTTTGCACATGCTATGTGGGAGAATGATGATACCATGCCAAGTTTCAACATTTTCAGAGTTCATTTTGTAGTGATTTTCAGTTTCACGGTCATTTAGCTCTCTAAACAAACAGGTAAATGACTGAAAAATAGCAAATGATGTTAGAAAGTGTTGAAAATTGATGACATCTCTTCGAATGGTGCATAGGAACGCAAAAAAATGTCTGGAGTTCAAATAAGTTTAAAAAATAGAAGTGCCCATGTAACAGATGAGTTCTCGTCCGAAACCCTGATACTCCGAAAGATTGTCCAGTTTGTACAAGAAGTGTGTCTAGTTTTTGCCGTAACCATCTACTCTTATGCACATGCCATGTGGGTGAAATGATGATACCATGCCAAGTTTCAACCTTTTTAGAGTTCATTTTGTGGTGATTTTCAATTTCACGTTCATTTAGCTCTCTTAAGAAATCGGTAAATGACTGAAAATAGCAAATGATGTTAGAAAGTGTTGAAAATTTATGACGTCGCTTTGAATGGTGTATACGAACGGAAAAAAAAGTCTGGAGTTCAAATAAGTTTAAAAAATGAAGTGCCCGTGTAACAAATGAGTTGTCGTCCGAAACCCTGATACTCCGAAAGAGATTGCCCAGTTTGTACATGAAGTGCGTCCAGTTTCTGCCATAACCCTCTCTACT
>NC_041384.1:293877196-293893757 GCF_002162155.2 Triticum dicoccoides
CCGAAAGAGATTGCCCAGTTTGTACATGAAGTGCATCCAGTTTCTGCCATAACCCTCTCTACTCTTTTTCGCAGGCCATGTGGGTGAAATGATGATACCATGCCAAGTTTCAACCTTTTCAGAGTTCAGTTTGTAGTGATTTTCAATTTCACAGTCATTTAGCTCTCTTAAGAAATCGGTAAATGACTGAAAATAGCAAATGATGTTAGAAAATGTTGAAAATTTATGACGTCGCTTTGAATGGTGCATAGGAACGGAAAAAAGTCTGGAGTTCAAATAAGTTAAAAAAATGAAGTGCCTGTGTAACAAATGAGTTGTCGTCCGAAACCCTGATACTCCGAAAGAGACTGCCCAGTTTGTACATGAAGTGCGTCCAGTTTCTGCCATAACCCTCTCTACTCTTTTTCGCATGCCATGTGGGTGAAATGATGATACCATGCCAAGTTTCAACCTTTTCAGAGTTCATTTTGTAGTGATTTTCAATTTCACGGTCATTTAGCTCTCTAAACAAATAGGTAAATGACTGACAAATATCAAATGATGTCAGAACGTGTTGAAAATTGATGACCTCGCTTTGAAGGGTGCATACAGAACACAAAAAGTCTGGATTTCAAATAAGTTTAAAAAAATGAAGTTCCCGTGTAACCGATGAGTTCTCGTCCAAAACCCTGATACTCCGAAAGAGATTTTCCAGTTTGTACACGAAGTGCGTCCAGTTTTTTCCGTAACCCTCTCTACTATTTTGCACATGCTATGTGGGAGAATGATGATACCTTGCCAAGTTTCAACATTTTCAGAGTTCATTTTGTAGTGATTTTCAATTTCACGGTCATTTAGCTCTCTAAACAAATAGGTAAATGACTGAAAAATAGCAAATGATGTTAGAAAGTGTTGAAAATTGATGACTTCTTTGAATGGTGTATACGAACGGAAAAAAAGTCTGGAGTTCAAATAAGTTTAAAAAATGAAGTGCCCGTGTAACAAATGAGTTGTCGTCCGAAACCCTGATACTCCAAAAGAGATTGCCCAGTTTGTACATGAAGTGCGTCCAGTTTCTGCCATAACCCTCTCTACTCTTTTTCGCATGGCATGTGGGTGAAATGATGATACCATGCCAAGTTTCAACCTTTACAGAGTTCATTTTGTAGTGATTTTCAATTTCACAGTCATTTAGCTCTCTTAAGAAATCGGTAAATGACTGAAAATAGCAAATGATGTTAGAAAGTGTTGAAAATTTATGACGTCGCTTTGAATGGTGCATAGGAACGAAAAAAAGTCTGGAGTTCAAATAAGTTAAAAAAATGAAGTGCCTGTGTAACAAATGAGTTGTCGTCCGAAACCCTGATACTCCGAAAGAGATTGCCCAGTTTGTACATGAAGTGCGTCCAGTTTCTGCCATAACCCTCTCTACTCTTTTTCACATGCCATGTCGGTGAAATGATGATACAATGCCAAGTTTCAACCTTGACAGAGTTCATTTTGTAGTGATTTTCAATTTCATGGTCATTTAGCTCTCTTAAGAAATCGGTAAATGACTGAAAATAGCAAATGATGTTAGAAAGTGTTGAAAATTTATGACGTCGATTTGAATGGTGCATAGGAACAGAAAAAAGTCTAGAGTTCTAATAAGTTAAAAAAATGAAGTGCCCGTGTAACAAATGAGTTGTCGTCCGAAACCCTGATACTCCGAAAGAGATTTCTCAGTTTGTACATGAAGTGCGTCCAGTTTCTGCCATAGCCCTCTCTACTATTTTTCGCATGCCATGTGGGTGAAATGATGATACCATGCCAAGTTTCAACCTTTTCAGATTTCATTTTGTAGTGATTTTCAATTTCACAGTCATTTAGCTCTCTAAACAAATAGGTAAATGACTGAAAAATATCAAATGATGTCAGAACGTGTTGAAAATTGATGACCTCGCTTTGAAGGGTGCATACAGAACACAAAAAAGTCTGGATTTCAAATAAGTTTAAAAAATGAAGTTCCCGTGTAACCGATGAGTTCTCGTCCGAAACCCTGATACTCCGAAAGAGATTTTCCAGTTTGTACACGAAGTGCGTCCAGTTTTTTCCGTAACCCTCTCTACTATTTTGCACATGCTGTCACATCCCTAGTTCTGGCCTGTCCTATGCTTGCTTCCATGTGTGCATCATGTTTAAATTCAAATGAAATTTGAATTGTGGAATTTTCAAAAGCCTCAGGAAACCTCTAAAAATAACCAACAATTAAATCTTCTCAAATGAGTCCAAGAAAATGTTCCTGTTATTCCATGGAAATATTGGTGAGAGGTAAAATTTAAACCAATATTTTTGGAATCACAGAGATATTTATTTTGGCCATTTGAATTAATCCAATAACTATTTGCTTTGGATTTATATTTAATATATATTAAATATGACTCCAAATAATTCTGGAAGTTTGTGAGTGGCTTTGTATATATTTTAGTAAGCCACATAATAAACTACAGAATTTATTAAAATGGTTTAGTATTTTACTAAACTAAAACAAACAGAACAAAAATAGAAAACAGTAAAAAAAAGAGAGAGAGAGAGACTACCTGGGCCACTTACCTGTAGCCGGCCCAGCTGGCCAGCTCCTCCCGCTGGCCCAGCCCACCGCCGCCTCCCTCCCCTGTCGCCTTCCTCCTCTGCCAGGAGGACGGGCACGCGCCCGGCGCGCGCGGCCACGCGCCCCGGCCACCTCCTCCCTGCTTCGGCCACCTCCTGCCTCCCTGCTTGCCTCCACTACTCCCTGGAGACGCCACGCGGCCCCACGAACTCTCTCACTCTCCCGTATCTCTCCCTCCGTCCCTATCCCCTCTGCTCTCTCTCTCTCACGATCGACCACGAGCACCCGAGAGCACCGACGAGCTCCACCGCGGCCAGTGTCCACCCCTCGCCTCGGCGATGCTTCCAGAGGAACCGCCGCGCCTTCCTCTTCGTCCCCACCAACTCACGTGACGCCGGGAGCCCTGCATCGCCGCCCACGTCGCCGTTCCCCTCCTCGGCCACCGGAACTCGCCGCCGTTCGATTCGCCGGCTCCGGACCATCCCCGGCCTCGTCTCCGCCTCGAATGGATCCGCTGTGAGCTCCTACGCCTCCCCTCCCTCTTTCCCCCTTCGATTGTGCCCTGTAGCTCCGATCCCACCGGAGCCGCGAGCTCGGCTCCGCCGGCGATGTCGCCGCCGTCACTGCAGACAGCAAGGCTCGAAACCGAGCACGGCACCGTGCTCCTAGCATCCTCAGGAGCTCGGCGAGCCCCTTAACCATCCCTCCCGTCCTCTGTGGCCTCGCCCCGCTCGAACCCGAAGCTCCGGCCGCCGCCGCAAGCCCCACTCCGGCGAGCGCTGACCACCCCGCGTCCTTCCGTCGCCTTCTCCGGATGCGCACGAGCACTAGGAACCCACAGAGCCTCTCCGCGCGGCGTTTGGACGCCGGAGCAAGAAACCCGAGGGTCTCCGCCGTCTCGGCCTCGCCGGCGTCAAGCCGCCGGCGGGTTAGGCCCCGCTGACCAGGGGTTTGACCCCCCCTGGGTCGATGACAGGTGGGGCCATCCCCCCTGTTAATTAAGTTTAGTCTATTTTAACTAATTACCCCCTCTGCTGACACGGACATGCGGGCCCAGGCTCTAATTAAATTAGGTTAGTTAGTTAGTCACTGACGTGTGGACCCCACACGTCAGGTTTGACTCTGGGCGACCCAGTTGACCTGCTGACGTCATGATGATGTCAGGCTGACGCAATAAGTATTTCTGGATTTAAAAATAATCAGGAAATTCCAGAAAATGCCTAAAACTTCAATAAATCATAGAAAATTAACCGTAACTCCAAATTAAATAAATTATATATGAAAAATTATCAGAAAAATTCAAGGAATCCATCTGTACCATTTTCATGCATGTTAGAACAACTTATAGCTGCTGTTTAGCACAAATCAATTAAATGGCATTTGAATAACCACATATGGAGTTTGAATTTGAATCTTGTATTCAAACCAACTTCATTTAATCTGTTGCTAGTTGCATTAGCTCAAAACACATTCATTTTGCCATGTCATGATCATGCATCATATTATGCATTGCATTGATTGTGTTCCTTTCTGTGTTGCCGGTATTTGTCCCCTCTCGATAGACGTGATACCGATGATGTGATCGTTGACACTGATGAAGACTCAATGTTATCTTTAGAAGTGCCAGGCAAGCAAAACCCCCTTGTTCATTCCGATAAAATCCCACTCTCTCGCTCCTGCTCTCTTTTACTGCATTAGGACAACAACGACATATTTGATACTTGCTGCGGTAGCTGAACCCTTTATCCTTTGCATGACCTGTCATTGCCACAGTAAATAGATGAAACCCACTAGCATGAGTAGGAGTTGTTTGAGCCCTGATGTGCCTACTCATTCATGCTTGTTTGTCATGCCTGCTACTGCTTAGAGTTGAGTCAGGTCTGATTCATCGGGGATGAATCAGAGGCGTGTGAACATGTCCTACTGTGTGTGAGCTAAGTGTGTGAACACGATTTGGTAAAGGTAGCGGTGAGAGGCCATGTAGGAGTACATGGTGGGTTGTCTCATTGCAGCCGTCCTCAGGAACTGAGTTCCGTGTTTGTGATCCATGACCAGCTACTACCACACATTGGAATGCTTAAGTGCCCCTCTCGACTTATTAATCAACTTGATCTCTATCCAGGAGTTGCAACTAGTTTCTGGTGTTTGTAGGTAGTGTTAGTAGTCTACCAAGTGGCACCCGGTACAGGTGGGCTTGGGACAGACTAGGCACAGTGGCCCGGTGTACCAAGTGGCACCCGGTTGGTGGGCTTGGGAACCCTGCACACATCGTTTGGGGCCGTAAGCGACACCCCGGCCGGATCTCCTTGCGGATGGAACCTGAATAGGCGATAAACCTGGACTAGAGACTTGTTCGATTAGTCAGGTCGTGGCCGACTCCCTCGCCCGGCTTCCGCTTGAAGGTTGCCGAGGTACATGACGTGTACAGGGCGGTAAGTGGCGAGAGCGTGTGTGAAGAAGTACACCCCTGCAGGGTTAACATCATCTATTCGAATAGCCGGATTCCTCGGATATGGAAATGTGGACCCCATTGCATAGTTCATAGACAAGTGAAAGTGGATACTCTAAAATACGCAAGATAAGCGTGAGTGCTATGGATGGCGTTCTCGTAGGGAGACGGGAGCGGATCCATAGTGGTGTATTGATATGGTGAATATGTGGACTCGTGTGCGCCACCTCAAAAGAGTTACTTGCAGTCGTAGTTCAGAATAGCCACCGAGTCACAGCTGGCTTGCTGCAGTTAAACTCCACCACCCCCTTGTTGATAATGATGCATATGTAGATAGATCTGATGTAAGTCTTGCTGGGTACATTTGTACTCACGTTTGCCTATTTTATGTTTTTGCAGAGAGACTTCAGTCTCACTAGTAGTTCCGCTTGGTCTTCGACGTTTAGCTTGATACCTCAGCTACGATCTTGTGCCCTCGGCAGGATCTGATAGATAGTCAGGCTTCTCAGCCTTTTTCATTTATAGATGTCTGTACTCAGACATGATAGCTTCCGCTTGTGCTTTGACTTGTATGCTCTGATTGTTGGGTCATGAGAACCATGTTTGTAATGTCTCGCTCCCCGGAGCCTATTGAATAAACTACTTGAGTCGTAGAGTCATTTTGTGATGCCATGTTGTATTGCACATATCGAGCATATTGTGTGTATGTTATGGAAATGCTTGGTATGTGTGGGATCTGACTATGTAGTTGTTTATCTTTAGTAGCCTCTCTTACCGGGAAATGTCTCCTAGTGTTACCGCTGAGCCATGGTAGCTTGCTACTGCTCTGGAACACTTAGGCTGGCCGGCATGTGTCCTTCTTCGTTCCTGTGTCTGTCCCTTCGGGGAAATGTCATGCTTTGAGTACCGGAGTCCTGCTAGCCCAGTGCTACAGCCCGGACCCACTTGCTGATGACCGACACGTTCGAAGCTGGGTCATGAATGCCTGTCCCTGTAAGTCTGTGCCACTTTGGGTTTACGACTAGTCATGTCAGCCCGGGCTCCTTATCATATGGATGCTAGCGACACTATCATATACGTGAGTCAAAAGGCGCAAACGGTCCCGGGCAAAGGTAAGGCGACACCCGTGGGGATACCGTGCGTGAGGCCGCAAAGTGATATGAGGTGTTACCGGCTAGATCGATGTGACATCGAGTCGGGGTCCTGACAGCGTTGGTATCAGAGCTTGACTGCCTGTAGGATTACCAAGCCAAACTGGTCGAAGTTGAGTCTAGAAATGCTTTAGTTATATAAGGGAATTGATTGTGGGATGGAACGTAAGGCTCTTTTTACTCCTTTACCTCATGCCCTTCTGATCTGAGTCATCATCTTCTCTTCTACGGGGATTAAGAACTAGGCTATCCCTTCTTTCTATTAGGATCACGTGTTACTAATCAGTGGACTTATAAGATTGTTGGATTTAAGTCTCAGTTCAGTTCCTACTACTTCCGTATGTTAATTGTTGATCTCGAGACCTTGATATTGTGCTTCTGAGTGGTTATGCCACCATTTTTGTGAATGTCTCAAATCTTTTTGAGCATTTACAGCCGTTATGCTGTCCGAGTCATTCCAGGTTTCTAAATAGTCTGATGCATTTGCAAAATCCTTTCCCTCTGGTTTCGATGCTCCTTTATGCCAGCTCAATCACACAAATTGTTGAGTCGAGGTACTCTACTGCCTCGACCCTTATGTTGAAGTTATTACTATGACCCTAGGTGTCTTAGGGGATCATCTAGTAATTTAGCCATGATTGGTGTCCCAGTGTGATGATTCTGGCCTTTATCCTCGAAAGCATTCCGTGGTGCTACTTAGCAGTAGGTATTCTATCCCTGGGTTTTGAACCCGAGATTCACCCTACTTGCTTTATGTTGATAGTTCTGCTCGTTCCTTTAGGTTATTAGTAACCTTGCATTAGTCCTCGATGTTCGTGGTATTCCTTTCTTCCAAATACTATGAACCGCTTATGGCAGATGTTCCTCACTGATCGAAAGATCACAATCAGAGTGCTCTCGATGGGTTCTCGATGCTATATTGTGACTCTGCCAGCTCTACCTTTCCGCATGGGTTATCCGGAAGAAATATGTGGGATTCGTTCGACATGCTAAACCATGCATCCACAACTCAGAAAATCGTATGTCCTTTGAGTTGTCCCTCTTTAGTTGTCTTCTGACCCTCGTCTATCAATTGATAGTCAAGAGTATTTGTGCATTCGTGTTATCAATGCTTATTACTCTTGTGGTCCGTCAAGCCATTCTGTCCTGACTGACTTGGAGAAACAAACTCCAGTACCTCATCCATATCTAGGATTGGGTCAAAGTAGTTGTGCTCCGCAGATCAAAATGCCAATCTAGCTTCTGGTCTGCTCTACCCTGAAGTATTACCTTCTTTATGACAGGAATTTCATGAGAATTGCACCACCTTTTGTGAATTCTTGACATAGTGATACTTCACGCCATCCTTTTTTTTTCATTCCTCGGTTCCGTGTTGTTGCAGCCGGAGTGCCGACAAGTGAATCATGATGTGTGAAATCAATACTCCTAGCAACTCCGTTGCTTGGTAGTTAAATGGACAATAACGTCATCCTTAGCGAGTTGACTATTGAATCATCACCCTAAGGTTGATTGTGCTACCTAGTCCATTTTCCTGGTGCACTCCTCAATTGATGAGATAGGATTTGTTAAGTCCTCGCTCATTTGATCATATCATCTTGCCCTGAAAAGCAAGATTGTTCTCGAGCTTAGTAACATATCGGTGGTTCGTGATTTCCGAAGATCTTCTCGGAAGTATTAATAGGTTGTCACCTGACTGTTATGTTGAGCTCGTGATCAAGTTGGTTTCTTGTGAACCACCCTTTCTCCAAGAATCTGTGTTGGATATCCCGGAGCTAGTTGGTTAAGCTAGACAACAACTTGGAGAGTTGGAAGATAAAAGCTTGCCTGACTTAGTTCGTTCCAAAGGGATATTCTTGTGTAGTGTGTGTTGAAGAAAGATGATATCTTCATCGATTGGTCCCTGTGATCAGTTGCTAGACCTATCGTCTTATCAATCCTTTGATTTGAGTGTGGGCTATCGTCAAATCAAGTCAGAACCAACGATGTTCGTAATGTTTTCTTCCTCGTGGTTGATCCCTCGAGCATACACCATTATATTTTTTGGGTCTGACCAATGCTATCACCGTGTTCACACGATGGTGGAAGTCCAGTGATATGGAAATTCCGATGAGTTGTTGTTGAGTCCATTGACAACATCCTTATCTCCTCCATGATGTTGTTGAACATTAAGTTAGTGTTGGAAACTTTTGAAAGCATTTTCTTCATGCTAGCTCATGAAGTACTTGTTTGATGAAAGGAGTGACTTCCTTTGATTCACGTGCATTTTGATGTAAGCTGCCGTCGTGAATTCGAGAAAGTTTGTTTTTGCTCCTTTGGAATCATCCCAAGTCGGTCATGCACGTGCGAAGAATTCTATGGTCTGATAGACTGATCATCTTCATTCCATATGTATATCCTAGCACACCAAGCCACTGACTGATTTGTTCAAGGAGAAGGAGTATCTTCATAAGAGCTAATCCGGACTTATGAAAGAACTTCGATACCCTCGCTGATGGTTCCCAACCAGAACTCGGTAGTGTTTTATTGTAAGACTACCATGTGATCATGTTTTGTCTGGGACAGCGTGTTCACACGTGTGTAGCAGAACCAGCTCATGTTTTGGAGCTTGCTATTGTAGTTCATCTCCCGAGAATCCCGCAATGTCATCTCGTCGATTTGTGTTGCAAACTTCCGTTTTTCTTCCTAGACTCGATGAGTCTGGGATATCCTGACACCAACCAGATCTGAATCTCAGGCAGATATGATGGTTGGAACATTCTCCAAGAACTATAATATCGGTCCCTCGATAACCGGTAAAGTGGATGTCGTGGCCAACACACCCAGCCGGAAGACCTGTTATTATAATATCTTGATTGATGAAGTTGGCCACCTCCCCATAGGGATTTCGTAGGATTTACTCCCTAGTTGCCCCTATGGATTTTTGTGTTCCCGAAGTCCGACCTTTACTTGATGTTCTAGATACCAAACCATTTCAATGAATGGGATATGCTAGCACATCAAGGAGAACATTAGAAGCAGAGTGCTAAATGTCTCTCGGTCGATCATCCAGATTTTATTTCCTTGGCCCCGTCAAGAGTGAAATCTGAGAAGGTGTTATCCTCCTTTGCATCTGCATCGTCCATCGCTATTCATCATGGTAGTATGTGGTGTTGCCAGGATCCTTGACACGGATGTTGGTAAAACCTTGATGATTATGGAAATGCTCAAGTTCTTGAGAGCACGCACAAGCGCTACGTGTTATCATCGGCACTAACTGGGTTTGCTCTCAGTTTCCTCAGCAATGTTATGATCTTTTCAAACGGTGAATTCACTCTCTGTTGTTGGGTTCTTCCCCAGTTACCAGAATCATTCCCAGCATTTGCATTTTGTTCCTAGCTTGCACCGTCAATGTGCCATTCTACCATGGGTCTCTCCCATTTCCGGTGATAAGCAAATTCATCCATTACGTTGTCTTCAACAAGGTAATCCACATCATCCAAGTCCGAGTATGCCATTCTACCGACCCCCTCCAAACGATCGCTCGATAATTGCCTTAGGCTGGTTTAAAGAGTTTCAATGATCTCTGAATCAAAAGTAATTCTTTTTGCCACTTAAGGGGATATCTCTACGAGTCACCTTCCCTAAGGTGTATCGTTATGGTATCATGGCAACTCAACTCCTCGCTACGTTGGCAATCGTTTACCACCTTTTTAAGCGTGAAATTGTTGTCCACCTAGTGAACCTTCGTCATCCGTTTCTTCCACCCCTCTCGATGTGTATCTCGTGTCTCAACCCGAGAAATGGTCCTATGTCTCATTCCGTGAGTTGTTCGACCTTCGAGAAGACCGATCCTTCCAGAGTTTTCCTTTCCTCTTCTTGTCATGATTAGCTGAAGTTCTCAGAGCAATACGACGAGACAATGATGGTGAATGAATCAACGTTCAACTGAAGTGCACCCTGGATCGTGAAGATTATACTAGTTGCGTTTCCCCTTCACCTTACCCTACGCTTGAATCTCGGGACGAGATTTTTGTTTAGTGGGGGTGAGTTGTCACATCCCTAGTTCTGGCCTGTCCTATGCTTGCTTCCATGTGTGCATCATGTTTAAATTCAAATGAAATTTGAATTGAGGAATTTTCAAAAGCCTCAGGAAACCTCTAAAAATAACCAACAATTAAATCTTCTCAAATGAGTCCAAGAAAATGTTCCTGTTATTCCATGGAAATATTGGTGAGAGGTAAAATTTAAACCAATATTTTTGGAATCACAGAGATATTTATTTTGGCCATTTGAATTAATCCAATAACTATTTGCTTTGGATTTATATTTAATATATATTAAATATGACTCCAAATAATTCTGGAAGTTTGTGAGTGGCTTTGTATATATTTTAGTAAGCCACATAATAAACTACAGAATTTATTAAAATGGTTTAGTATTTTACTAAACTAAAACAAACAGAACAAAAATAGAAAACAGTAAAAAAAAAGAGAGAGAGAGAGACTACCTGGGCCACTTACCTGTAGCCGGCCCAGCTGGCCAGCTCCTCCCGCTGGCCCAGCCCACCGCCGCCTCCCTCCCCTGTCGCCTTCCTCCTCTGCCAGGAGGACGGGCACGCGCCCGGCACGCGCGGCCACGCGCCCCGGCCACCTCCTCCCTGCTTCGGCCACCTCCTGCCTCCCTGCTTGCCTCCACTACTCCCTGGAGACGCCACGCGGCCCCACGAACTCTCTCACTCTCCCGTATCTCTCCCTCCGTCCCTATCCCCTCTACTCTCTCTCTCTCACGATCGACCACGAGCACCCGAGAGCACCGACGAGCTCCACCGCGGCCAGTGTCCACCCCTCGCCTCGGCGATGCTTCCAGAGGAACCGCCACGCCTTCCTCTTCGTCCCCACCAACTCACGTGACGCCGGGAGCCCTGCATCGCCGCCCACGTCGCCGTTCCCCTCCTCGGCCACCGGAACTCGCCGCCGTTCGATTCGCCGGCTCCGGACCATCCCCGGCCTCGTCTCCGCCTCGAATGGATCCGCTGTGAGCTCCTACGCCTCCCCTCCCTCTTTCCCCCTTCGATTGCGCCCTGTAGCCCCGATCCCACCGGAGCCGCGAGCTCAGCTCCGCCGGCGATGTCGCCGCCGTCACTGCAGACAGCAAGGCTCGAAACCGAGCACGGCACCGTGCTCCTAGCATCCTCAGGAGCTCGGCGAGCCCCTTAACCATCCCTCCCGTCCTCTGTGGCCTCGCCCCGCTCGAACCCGAAGCTCCGGCCGCCGCCGCAAGCCCCACTCGGGCGAGCGCTGACCACCCCGCGTCCTTCCGTCGCCTTCTCCGGATGCGCACGAGCACTAGGAACCCATAGAGCCTCTCCGCGCGGCGTTTGGACGCCGGAGCAAGAAACCCGAGGGTCTCCGCCGTCTCGGCCTCGCCGGCGTCAAGCCGCCGGTGGGTTAGGCCCCGCTGACCAGGGGTTTGACCCCCCCTGGGTCGATGACAGGTGGGGCCATCCCCCCTGTTAATTAAGTTTAGTCTATTTTAACTAATTACCCCCTCTGCTGACACGGACATGCGGGCCCAGGCTCTAATTAAATTAGGTTAGTTAGTTAGTCACTGACGTGTGGACCCCACACGTCAGGTTTGACGCTGGGCGACCCAGTTGACCTGCTGACGTCATGATGATGTCAGGCTGACGCAATAAGTATTTCTGGATTTAAAAATAATCAGGAAATTCCAGAAAATGCCTAAAACTTCAATAAATCATAGAAAATTAACCGTAACTCCAAATTAAATAAATTATATATGAAAAATTATCAGAAAAATTCAAGGAATCCATCTGTACCATTTTCATGCATGTTAGAACAACTTATAGCTGCTGTTTAGCACAAATCAATTAAATGGCATTTGAATAACCACATATGGAGTTTGAATTTGAATCTTGTATTCAAACCAACTTCATTTAATCTGTTGCTAGTTGCATTAGCTCAAAACACATTCATTTTGCCATGTCATGATCATGCATCATATTATGCATTGCATTGATTGTGTTCCTTTCTGTGTTGCCGGTATTTGTCCCCTCTCGATAGACGTGATACCGATGATGTGATCGTTGACACTGATGAAGACTCAATGTTATCTTTAGAAGTGCCAGGCAAGCAAAACCCCCTTGTTCATTCCGATAAAATCCCACTCTCTCGCTCCTGCTCTCTTTTACTGCATTAGGACAACAACGACATATTTGATACTTGCTGCGGTAGCTGAACCCTTTATCCTTTGCATGACCTGTCATTGCCACAGTAAATAGATGAAACCCACTAGCATGAGTAGGAGTTGTTTGAGCCCTGATGTGCCTACTCATTCATGCTTGTTTGTCATGCCTGCTACTGCTTAGAGTTGAGTCAGGTCTGATTCATCGGGGATGAATCAGAGGCGTGTGAACATGTCCTACTGTGTGTGAGCTAAGTGTGTGAACACGATTTGGTAAAGGTAGCGGTGAGAGGCCATGTAGGAGTACATGGTGGGTTGTCTCATTGCAGCCGTCCTCAGGAACTGAGTTCCGTGTTTGTGATCCATGACCAGCTACTACCACACATTGGAATGCTTAAGTGCCCCTCTCGACTTATTAATCAACTTGATCTCTATCCAGGAGTTGCAACTAGTTTCTGGTGTTTGTAGGTAGTGTTAGTAGTCTACCAAGTGGCACCCGGTACAGGTGGGCTTGGGACAGACTAGGCACAGTGGCCCGGTGTACCAAGTGGCACCCGGTTGGTGGGCTTGGGAACCCTGCACACATCGTTTGGGGCCGTAAGCGACACCCCGGCCGGATCTCCTTGCGGATGGAACCTGAATAGGCGATAAACCTGGACTAGAGACTTGTTCGATTAGTCAGGTCGTGGCCGACTCCCTCGCCCGGCTTCCGCTTGAAGGTTGCCGAGGTACATGACGTGTACAGGGCGGTAAGTGGCGAGAGCGTGTGTGAAGAAGTACACCCCTGCAGGGTTAACATCATCTATTCGAATAGCCGGATTCCTCGGATATGGAAACGTGGACCCCATTGCATAGTTCATAGACAAGTGAAAGTGGATACTCTAAAATACGCAAGATAAGCGTGAGTGCTATGGATGGCGTTCTCGTAGGGAGACGGGAGCGGATCCATAGTGGTGTATTGATATGGTGAATATGTGGACTCGTGTGCGCCACCTCAAAAGAGTTACTTGCAGTCGTAGTTCAGGATAGCCACCGAGTCACAGCTGGCTTGCTGCAGTTAAACTCCACCACCCCCTTGTTGATAATGATGCATATGTAGATAGATCTGATGTAAGTCTTGCTGGGTACATTTGTACTCACGTTTGCCTAATTTATGTTTTTGCAGAGAGACTTCAGTCTCACTAGTAGTTCCGCTTGGTCTTCGACGTTTAGCTTGATACCTCAGCTACGATCTTGTGCCCTCGGCAGGATCTGATAGATAGTCAGGCTTCTCAGCCTTTTTCATTTATAGATGTCTGTACTCAGACATGATAGCTTCCGCTTGTGCTTTGACTTGTATGCTCTGATTGTTGGGTCATGAGAACCATGTTTGTAATGTCTCGCTCCTCGGAGCCTATTGAATAAACTACTTGAGTCGTAGAGTCATTTTGTGATGCCATGTTGTATTGCACATATCGAGCATATTGTGTGTATGTTATTGAAATGCTTGGTATGTGTGGGATCTGACTATCTAGTTGTTTATCTTTAGTAGCCTCTCTTACCGGGAAATGTCTCCTAGTGTTACCGCTGAGCCATGGTAGCTTGCTACTGCTCTGGAACACTTAGGCTGGCCGGCATGTGTCCTTCTTCGTTCCTGTGTCTGTCCCTTCGGGGAAATGTCACGCTTTGAGTACCGGAGTCCTGCTAGCCCAGTGCTACAGCCCGGACCCACTTGCTGATGACCGACACGTTCGAAGCTGGGTCATGAATGCCTGTCCCTGTAAGTCTGTGCCACTTTGGGTTTACGACTAGTCATGTCAGCCCGGGCTCCTTATCATATGGATGCTAGCGACACTATCATATACGTGAGTCAAAAGGCGCAAACGGTCCCGGGCAAAGGTAAGGCGACACCCGTGGGGATACCGTGCGTGAGGCCGCAAAGTGATATGAGGTGTTACCGGCTAGATCGATGTGACATCGAGTCGGGGTCCTGACACATGCTATGTGGGAGAATGATGATACCATGCCAAGTTTCAACATTTTCAGAGTTCATTTTGTAGTGATTTTCAATTTCACGGTCATTTAGCTCTCTAAACAAATAGGTAAATGACTGAAAAATAGCAAATGATGTTAGAAAGTGTTGAAAATTGATGACATCTCTTTGAATGGTGCATAGGAACGCAAAAAAATGTCTGGAGTTCAAATAAGTTTAAAAAATAGAAGTGCCCATGTAACAGATGAGTTCTTGTCCGAAACCCTGATACTCCGAAAGATTGTCTAGTTTGTACAAGAAGTGTGTCTAGTTTTTGCCGTAACCATCTACTCTTATGCACATGCCATGTTGGTGAAATGATGATACCATGCCAAGTTTCAACCTTTTCAGAGTTCATTTTGTGATGATTTTCAATTTCACTTTCATTTAGCTCTCTTAAGAAATCGGTAAATGACTGAAAATAGCAAGTGATGTTAGAAAGTGTTGAAAATTTATGATGTCGCTTTGAATGGTGTATACGAACGGAAAAAAAAGTCTGGAGTTCAAATAAGTTAAAAAAATGAAGTGCCCGTGTAACGAATGAGTTGTCGTCCGAAACCCTGATACTCCAAAAGAGATTGCCCAGTTTGTACATGAAGTGCGTCCAGTTTCTGCCATAACCCTCTCTACTCTTTTTCGCATGCCATGTGGGTGAAATGATGATACCATGCCAAGTTTCAACCTTTACAGAGTTCATTTTGTAGTGATTTTCAATTTCACAGTCATTTAGCTCTCTTAAGAAATCGGTAAATGACTGAAAATAGCAAATGATGTTAGAAAGTGTTGAAAATTTATGACGTCGCTTTGAATGGTGCATAGGAACGAAAAAAAGTCTGGAGTTCAAATAAGTTAAAAAAATGAAGTGCCTGTGTAACAAATGAGTTGTCATCCGAAACCCTGATACTCCGAAAGAGATTGCCCAGTTTGTACATGAAGTGCGTCCAGTTTCTGCCATAACCCTCTCTACTCTTTTTCGCATGCCATGTGGGTGAAATGATGATACCATGCCAAGTTTCAACCTTTTCAGAGTTCATTTTGTAGTGATTTTCAATTTCACGGTCATTTAGCTCTCTAAACAAATAGGTAAATGACTGACAAATATCAAATGATGTCAGAACGTGTTGAAAATTGATGACCGCGCTTTGAAGAGTGCATACAGAACACAAAAAAGTCTGGATTTCAAATAAGATTAAAAAAATGAAGTTCCCGTGTAACCGATGAGTTCTCGTCCGAAACCATGATACTCCGAAAGAGATTTTCCAGTTTGTACACGAAGTGCGTCCAGTTTTTTCCGTAACCCTCTCTACTATTTTGCACATGCTATGTGGCAGAATGATGATACCATGCCAAGTTTCAACATTTTCAGAGTTCATTTTGTAGTGATTTTCAATTTCACGGTCATTTAGCTCTCTAAACAAATAGGTAAATGACTGAAAAATAGCAAATGATGTTAGAAAGTGTTGAAAATTGATGACTTCTTTGAATGGTGTATACGAACGGAAAAAAAAGTCTGGAGTTCAAATAAGTTTAAAAAATGAAGTGCCCGTGTAACAAATGAGTTGTCGTCCGAAACCCTGATACTCCAAAAGAGATTGCCCAGTTTGTACATGAAGTGCGTCCAGTTTCTGCCATAACCCTCTCTACTCTTTTTCGCATGGCATGTGGGTGAAATGATGATACCATGCCAAGTTTCAACCTTTACAGAGTTCATTTTGTAGTGATTTTCAATTTCACAGTCATTTAGCTCTCTTAAGAAATCGGTAAATGACTGAAAATAGCAAATGATGTTAGAAAGTGTTGAAAATTTATGACGTCGCTTTGAATGGTGCATAGGAATGAAAAAAAGTCTGGAGTTCAAATAAGTTAAAAAAATGAAGTGCCTGTGTAACAAATGAGTTGTCGTCCGAAACCCTGATACTCCGAAAGAGATTGCCCAGTTTGTACATGAAGTGCGTCCAGTTTCTGCCATAACCCTCTCTACTCTTTTTCGCATGCCATGTCGGTGAAATGATGATACAATGCCAAGTTTCAACCTTGACAGAGTTCATTTTGTAGTGATATTCAATTTCATGGTCATTTAGCTCTCTTAAGAAATCGGTAAATGACTGAAAATAGCAAATGATGTTAGAAAGTGTTGAAAATTTATGATGTCGATTTGAATGGTGCATAGGAACAGAAAAAAGTCTAGAGTTCTAATAAGT
>NC_041384.1:293893954-293898817 GCF_002162155.2 Triticum dicoccoides
GCAAATGATGTTAGAAAGTGTTGAAAATTTATGACGTCGCTTTGAATGGTGCATAGGAACGAAAAAAAGTCTGGAGTTCAAATAAGTTAAAAAAATGAAGTGCCTGTGTAACAAATGAGTTGTCGTCCGAAACCCTGATACTCCGAAAGAGATTGCCCAGTTTGTACATGAAGTGCGTCAAGTTTCTGCCATAACCCTCTCTACTCTTTTTCGCATGCCATGTGGGTGAAATGATGATACCATGCCAAGTTTCAACCTTTTCAGAGTTCATTTTGTAGTGATTTTCAATTTCACGGTCATTTAGCTCTCTAAACAAATAGGTAAATGACTGACAAATATCAAATGATGTCAGAACGTGTTGAAAATTGATGACCGCGCTTTGAAGGGTGCATACAGAACACAAAAAAGTCTGGATTTCAAATAAGATTAAAAAATGAAGTTCCCGTGTAACCGATGAGTTCTCGTCCGAAACCATGATACTCCGAAAGAGATTTTCCAGTTTGTACACGAAGTGCGTCCAGTTTTTTCCGTAACCCTCTCTACTATTTTGCACATGCTATGTGGCAGAATGATGATACCATGCCAAGTTTCAACATTTTCAGAGTTCATTTTGTAGTGATTTTCAATTTCACGGTCATTTAGCTCTCTAAACAAATAGGTAAATGACTGAAAAATAGCAAATGATGTTAGAAAGTGTTGAAAATTGATGACTTCTTTGAATGGTGTATACGAACGGAAAAAAAAGTCTGGAGTTCAAATAAGTTTAAAAAATGAAGTGCCCGTGTAACACATGAGTTGTCGTCCGAAACCCTGATACTCCAAAAGAGATTGCCCAGTTTGTACATGAAGTGCGTCCAGTTTCTGCCATAACCCTCTCTACTCTTTTTCGCATGGCATGTGGGTGAAATGATGATACCATGCCAAGTTTCAACCTTTACAGAGTTCATTTTGTAGTGATTTTCAATTTCACAGTCATTTAGCTCTCTTAAGAAATCGGTAAATGACTGAAAATAGCAAATGATGTTAGAAAGTGTTGAAAATTTATGACGTCGCTTTGAATGGTGCATAGGAATGAAAAAAAGTCTGGAGTTCAAATAAGTTAAAAAAATGAAGTGCCTGTGTAACAAATGAGTTGTCGTCCGAAACCCTGATACTCCGAAAGAGATTGCCCAGTTTGTACATGAAGTGCGTCCAGTTTCTGCCATAACCCTCTCTACTCTTTTTCGCATGCCATGTCGGTGAAAGGATGATACAATGCCAAGTTTCAACCTTGACAGAGTTCATTTTGTAGTGATATTCAATTTCATGGTCATTTAGCTCTCTTAAGAAATCGGTAAATGACTGAAAATTGCAAATGATGTTAGAAAGTGTTGAAAATTTATGATGTCGATTTGAATGGTGCATAGGAACAGAAAAAAGTCTAGAGTTCTAATAAGTTAAAAAAATGAAGTGCCCGTGTAACAAATGAGTTGTCGTCCGAAACCCTGATACTCCGAAAGAGATTTCTCAGTTTGTACATGAAGTGCGTCCAGTTTCTGCCATAACCCTCTCTACTCTTTTTCGCATGCCATGTGGGTGAAATGATGATACCATGCCAAGTTTCAACCTTTTCAGATTTCATTTTGTAGTGATTTTCAATTTCACAGTCATTTAGCTCTCTAAACAAATAGGTAAATGACTGAAAAATATCAAATGATGTCAGAACGTGTTGAAAATTGATGACCTCGCTTTGAAGGGTGCATAAAGAACACAAAAAAGTCTGGATTTCAAATAAGTTTAAAAAATGAAGTTCCCGTGTAACCGATGAGTTCTCGTCCGAAACCCTGATACTCCGAAAGAGATTTTCCAGTTTGTACACGAAGTGCGTCCAGTTTTTTCCGTAACCCTCTCTACTATTTTGCACATGCTATGTGGGAGAATGATGATACCATGCCAAGTTTCAACATTTTCAGAGTTCATTTTGTAGTGATTTTCAATTTCACGGTCATTTAGCTCTCTAAACAAATAGGTAAATGACTGAAAAATAGCAAATGATGTTAGAAAGTGTTGAAAATTGATGACATCTCTTTGAATGGTGCATAGGAACGCAAAAAAATGTCTGGAGTTCAAATAAGTTTAAAAAATAGAAGTGCCCATGTAACAGATGAGTTCTCGTCCGAAACCCTGATACTCCGAAAGATTGTCCAGTTTGTACAAGAAGTGTGTCTAGTTTTTGCCGTAACCATCTACTCTGATGCACATGCCATGTGGGTGAAATGATGATACCATGCCAAGTTTCAACCTTTTCAGAGTTCATTTTGTGGTGATTTTCAGTTTCACGTTCATTTAGCTCTCTTAAGAAATCGGCAAATGACTGAAAATAGCAAGTGATGTTAGAAAGTGTTGAAAATTTATGACGTCGCTTTGAATGGTGTATACGAACGGAAAAAAAAGTCTGGAGTTCAAATAAGTTTAAAAAATGAAGTGCCCGTGTAACGAATGAGTTGTCGTCCGAAACCCTGATACTCCAAAAGAGATTGCCCAGTTTGTACATGATGTGCGTCCAGTTTCTGCCATAACCCTCTCTACTCTTTTTCGCATGCCATGTGGGTGAAATGATGATACCATGCCAAGTTTCAACCTTTTCAGAGTTCATTTTGTAGTGATTTTCAATTTCACAGTCATTTAGCTCTCTTAAGAAATCGGTAAATGACTGAAAATAGCAAATGATGTTAGAAAGTGTTGAAAATTTATGACGTCGCTTTGAATGGTGCATAGGAACGAAAAAAAGTCTGGAGTTCAAATAAGTTAAAAAAATGAAGTGCCTGTGTAACAAATGAGTTGTCGTCCGAAACCCTGATACTCCGAAAGAGATTGCCCAGTTTGTACATGAAGTGCGTCCAGTTTCTGCCATAACCCTCTCTACTCTTTTTCGCATGCCATGTGGGTGAAATGATGATACCATGCCAAGTTTCAACCTTTTCAGAGTTCATTTTGTAGTGATTTTCAATTTCACGGTCATTTAGCTCTCTAAACAAATCGGTAAATGACTGACAAATATCAAATGATGTCAGAACGTGTTGAAAATTGATGACCTCGCTTTGAACGGTGCATACAGAACACAAAAAAGTCTGGATTTCAAATAAGTTTAAAAAAATGAAATTCCCGTGTAACCGATGAGTTCTCGTCCGAAACCCTGATACTCCGAAAGAGATTTTCCAGTTTGTACACGAAGTGCGTCCAGTTTTTTCCGTAACCCTCTCTACTATTTTGCACATGCTATGTGGGAGAATGATGATACCATGCCAAGTTTCAACATTTTCAGAGTTCATTTTGTAGTGATTTTCAATTTCACGGTCATTTAGCTCTCTAAACAAATAGGTAAATGACTGAAAAATAGCAAATGATGTTAGAAAGTGTTGAAAATTGATGACATCTCTTTGAATGGTGCATAGGAACGCAAAAAAATGTCTGGAGTTCAAATAAGTTTAAAAAATAGAAGTGCCCATGTAACAGATGAGTTCTCGTCCAAAACCCTGATACTCCGAAAGATTGTCCAGTTTGTACAAGAAGTGTGTCTAGTTTTTGCCGTAACCATCTACTCTTATGCACACGCCATGTGGGTGAAATGATGATACCATGCCAAGTTTCAACCTTTTCAGAGTTCATTTTGTGGTGATTTTTAATTTCACGTTCATTTAGCTCTCTTAAGAAATCGGTAAATGACTGAAAATAGCAAGTGATGTTAGAAAGTGTTGAAAATTTATGACGTCCCTTTGAATGGTGTATACGAACGGAAAAAAAAAAGTCTGGAGTTCAAATAAGTTTAAAAAATGAAGTGCCCGTGTAACGAATGAGTTGTCGTCCGAAACCCTGATACTCCAAAAGAGATTGCCCAGTTTGTACATGATGTGCGTCCAGTTTCTGCCATAACCCTCTCTACTCTTTTTCGCATGCCATGTGGGTGAAATGATGATATCATGCCAAGTTTCAACCTTTACAGAGTTCATTTTGTAGTGATTTTCAATTTCATAGTCATTTAGCTCTCTTAAGAAATTGGTAAATGACTGAAAATAGCAAATGATGTTAGAAAGTGTTGAAAATTTATGACGTCGCTTTGAATGGTGCATAGGAACGAAAAAAAGTCTGGAGTTCAAATAAGTTAAAAAAATGAAGTGCCTGTGTAACAAATGAGTTGTCGTCCGAAACCCTGATACTCCGAAAGAGATTGCCCAGTTTGTACATGAAGTGCGTCCAGTTTCTGCCATAACCCTCTCTACTCTTTTTCGCATGCCATGTGGGTGAAATGATGATACCATGCCAAGTTTCAACCTTTTCAGAGTTCATTTTGTAGTGATTTTCAATTTCACGGTCATTTAGCTCTCTAAACAAATCGGTAAATGACTGACAAATATCAAATGATGTCAGAACGTGTTGAAAATTGATGACCTCGCTTTGAAGGGTGCATACAGAACACAAAAAAGTCTGGATTTCAAATAAGTTTAAAAAAATGAAGTTCCCGTGTAACCGATGAGTTCTCGTCCGAAACCCTGATACTCCGAAAGAGATTTTCCAGTTTGTACACGAAGTGCGTCCAGTTTTTTCCGTAACCCTCTCTACTATTTTGCACATGCTATGTGGGAGAATGATGATACCATGCCAAGTTTCAACATTTTCAGAGTTCATTTTGTAGTGATTTTCAATTTCACGGTCATTTAGCTCTCTAAACAAATAGGTAAATGACTGAAAAATAGCAAATGATGTTAGAAAGTGTTGAAAATTGATGACATCTCTTTGAATGGTGCATAGGAACGCAAAAAAATGTCTGGAGTTCAAATAAGTTTAAAAAATAGAAGTGCCCATGTAACAGATGAGTTCTCGTCC
>NC_041384.1:293899039-293902575 GCF_002162155.2 Triticum dicoccoides
AAGTTTAAAAAATAGAAGTGCCCATGTAACAGATGAGTTCTCATCCGAAACCCTGATACTCCGAAAGAGATTTTCCAGTTTGTACACGAAGTGTGTCCAGTTTTTTCCGTAACCCTCTCTACTATTTTGCACATGCTATGTGGGAGAATGATGATACCATGCCAAGTTTCAACATTTTCAGAGTTCATGTTGTAGTGATTTTCAATTTCACGGTCATTTAGCTCTCTAAACAAATCGGTAAATGATCGAAAAATAGTAAATGATGCTAGAAAGTGTTGAAAATTGATGACATCTCTTTGAATGGTGCATAGGAACGCAAAAAAATGTTTGGAGTTCAAATAAGTTTAAAAAATAGAAGTGCCCGTGTAACAGATGAGTTCTCGTCTGAAACCCTGATACTTTGAAAGAGATTGTCCAGTTTGTACAAGAAGTGTGTCCAGTTTTTGCCGTAACCATCTACTCTTTTGCACATGCCATGTGGGTGAAATGATGATACCATGCCAAGTTTCAACATTTTCATAGTTCATTTTGTAGTGATTTTCAATTTCACACATCGGTAAATGACAGAAAATAGCAAATGATGTTAGAAAGTGTTGAAAATTTATGACGTTGCTTTGAATGGTGCATAGGAATGCAAAAAAGTCTGGAGTTCAAATAAGTTAAAAAAATGAAGTGCCCGTGTAACAAATGAGTTGTCGTCCGAAACCCTGATACTCCGAAAGAGATTGCCCAGTTTGTACATGAAGTGCGTCCAGTTTCTGCCATAACCCTCTCTACTCTTTTTCGCATGTCGTGTGGGTGAAATGATGATACAATGCCAAGTTTCAACCTTGACAGAGTTCATTTTGTAGTGATTTTCAATTTCATGGTCATTTAGCTCTCTTAAGAAATCGGTAAATGACTGAAAATAGCAAATGATGTTAGAAAGTGTTGAAAATTTATGACGTCGATTTGAATGGTGCATAGGAACGGAAAAAAGTATGGAGTTCAAATAAGTTAAAAAAATGAAGTTCCCGTGTAACAAATGAGTTGTCGTCCGAAACCCTGATACTCCGAAAGAGATTGCCCAGTTTGTACATGAAGTGCGTCCAGTTTCTGCCATAACCCTCTCTACTCTTTTTCGGATGCCATGTGGGTGAAATGATGATACCATGCCAAGTTTCAACCTTTTCAGATTTCATTTTGTAGTGATTTTCAATTTCACAGTCATTTAGCTCTCTAAACAAATAGGTAAATGACTGAAAAATATCAAATGATGTCAGAACGTGTTGAAAATTGATGACCTCGCTTTGAAGGGTGCATACAGAACACAAAAAAGTCTGGATTTCAAATAAGTTTAAAAAAATGAAGTTCCCGTGTAACCGATGAGTTCTCGTCCGAAACCCTGATACTCCGAAAGAGATTTTCCAGTTTGTACATGAAGTGCGTCCAGTTTTTTCCGTAACCCTCTCTACTATTTTGCACATGCTATGTGGGAGAATGATGATACCATGCCAAGTTTCAACATTTTCAGAGTTCATTTTGTAGTGATTTTCAATTTCACGGTCATTTAGCTCTCTAAACAAATAGGTAAATGACTGAAAAATAGCAAATGATGTTAGAAAGTGTTGAAAATTGACGAAATCTCTTTGAATGGTGCATAGGAACGCAAAAAATGTCTGGAGTTCAAATAAGTTTAAAAAATAGAAGTTCCCGTGTAACAGATGAGTTCTCGTCCGAAACCCTGATACTCCGAAAGAGATTGTCCAGTTTGTACAATAAGTGTGTCTACTTTTTGTCGTAACCATCTACTCTTTTGCACATGCCATGTGGGCGAAATGATGATACCATGCCAAGTTTCAACTTTTTCATAGTTCATTTTGTAGTGATTTTCAATTTCACGGTCATTTAGCTCTCTAAACAAATCGGTAAATGACTGAAAATAGCTAATGATGATAGAAAGTGTTGAAAATTTATAATGTCGCTTTGAATGGTTCGTAGGAACGCAAAAAAGTCTGGCGTTCAAATAAGTTTAAAAAATGAAGTGCCCGTGTAACCGATGAATTCTCGTCCGAAACCCTGATATTCCGAAAGAGATAGCCCAGTTTGTACACAAAGTGTGTTCAGTTTCTGCCGTAACCCTCTCTACTCTTTTTCACATGCCATGTGGGTGAAATGATGATACCATGACAAGTTTCAACATTTTCAGAGTTCATTTTGTAGTGATTTTCAATTTCACAGTCATTTAGCTCTCTAAACAAATAGGTAAATGACTGAAAAATATCAAATGATGTCAGAACGTGTTGAAAATTGATGACCTCGCTTTGAAGGGTGCATACAAAACACAAAAAAGTCTGGATTTCAAATAAGTTTTAAAAAATGAAGTTCCCGTGTAATCGATGAGTTCTCGTCCGAAACCCTGATACTCCGAAAGAGATTTTCCAGTTTGTACACAAAGTGCGTCCAGTTTTTTCCGTAACCCTCTCTACTATTTTGCACATGCTATGTGGGAGAATGATGATACCATGCCAAGTTTCAACATTTTTAGAGTTCATTTTGTAGTGATTTTCAATTTCACGGTCATTTAGCACTCTAAACAAATAGGTAAATGACTGAAAAATAGCAAATGATGTTAGAAAGTGTTGGAAATTGATGACATCTCTTTGAATGGTCCATAGGAACGCAAAAAATGTCTGGAGTTCAAATAAGTTTAAAAAATAGAAGTGCCCGTGGAATAGATGAGTTCTCGTCCGAAACCATGATACTCCGAAAGAGATTGCCCAGTTTGTACATGAAGTGCGTCCAGTTTCTGCCATAACCCTCTCTACTCTTTTTCGCATGCCATGTGGGTGAAATGATGATACCATGCCAAGTTTCAACCTTTTCAGAGTTCATTTTGTAGTGATTTTCAATTTCACAGTCATTTAGCTCTCTAAACAAATAGGTAAATGACTAAAAAATAGCAAATGATGTTAGAAAGTGTTGAAAATTGATGACATCTCTTTGAATGGTGCATAGGAATGAAAAAAAATGTCTGGAGTTCAAATAAGTTTAAAAAATAGAAGTGCCCGTGTAACAGATGAGTTCTCGTCCGACACCCTGATACTCCGAAAGAGATTTCCCAGTTTGTACATGAAGTGCGTCCAGTTTCTACCATAACCCTCTCTACTCTTTTTCGCATGCCATGTGGGTGATATGATGATACCATGCCAAGTTTCAACCTTTTCAGAGTTCATTTTGTAGTGATTTTCAATTTCACGGTCATTTAGCTCTCTAAACAAATAGGTAAATGACTGAAAAATATCAAATGATGTCAGAACATGTTGAAAATTGATGACCTCACTTTGAAGGGTGCATACAGAACACAAAAAAGTCTGGATTTCAAATAATTTTAAAAAAATGAAGTTCCCGGGTAACCGATGAGTTCTCGTCCGAAACCCTGATACTCCGAAAGAGATTTTCCAGTTTGTACACGAAGTACATCCAGTTTTTTCCGTAACCCTCTCTACTATTTTACACATGCTATGTGGGAGAATGATGATACCATGCCAAGTTTC
>NC_041384.1:293903841-293905153 GCF_002162155.2 Triticum dicoccoides
TTTCACAGTCATTTAGCTCTCTAAACAAATAGGTAAATGACTAAAAAATAGCAAATGATGTTAGAAAGTGTTGAAAATTGATGACATCTCTTTGAATGGTGCATAGGAATGCAAAAAAATGTCTGGAGTTCAAATAAGTTTAAAAAATAGAAGTGCCCGTGTAACAGATGAGTTCTCGTCCGACACCCTGATACTCCGAAAGAGATTTCCCAGTTTGTACATGAAGTGCGTCCAGTTTCTGCCATAACCCTCTCTACTCTTTTTCGCATGCCATGTGGGTGATATGATGATACCATGCCAAGTTTCAACCTTTTCAGAGTTCATTTTGTCGTGATTTTCAATTTCACGGTCATTTAGCTCTCTAAACAAATAGGTAAATGACTGAAAAATATCAAATGATGTCAGAACATGTTGAAAATTGATGACCTCACTTTGAAGGGTGCATACAGAACACAAAAAAGTCTGGATTTCAAATAATTTAAAAAAAATGAAGTTCCCGGGTAACCGATGAGTTCTCGTCCGAAACCCTGATACTCCGAAAGAGATTTTCCAGTTTGTACACGAAGTACATCCAGTTTTTTCCGTAACCCTCTCTACTATTTTACACATGCTATGTGGGAGAATGATGATACCATGCCAAGTTTCAACATTTTCAGAGTTCATTTTGTAGTGATTTTCAATTTCACGGTAATTTAGCTCTCTAAACAAATAGGTAAATGACTGAAAAATAGCAAATGATGTTAGAAAGTGTTGAAAATTGATGACATCTCTTTGAATGGTGCATAGGAATGCAAAAACAATGTCTGGAGTTCAAATAAGTTTAAAAAATAGAAGTGCCCGTGTAACAGATGAGTTCTCGTCCGAAACCCTGATACTCCGAAAGAGATTGTCCAGTTTGTACAAGAAGTGTGTCTAGTTTTTGCCGTAACCATCTACTCTTTTGCACATGCCATGTGGGTGAAATGATGATACCATGCCAAGTTTCAACATTTTCAGAGTTCATTTTGTAGTGATTTTCAATTTCACGGTCATTTAGCTCTCTTAAGAAATCGGTAAATGACTGAAAATAGCAAATGATGTTAGAAAGTCTTGAAAATTTATGACGTCGCTTTGAATGGTGCATAGGAATGCAAAAAAGTCTGGAGTTCAAATAAGTTAAACAAATGAAGTGCCCGTGTAACAAATGAGTTGTCGTCCGAAACCCTGATACTCCAAAAGAGATTGCCCAGTTTGTACATGAAGTGCGTCCAGTTTCTGCCATAACCCTCTCTACTCTTTTTCGCATTCCATGTGGGTGAAATGATGATACAAT
>NC_041384.1:293905239-293905934 GCF_002162155.2 Triticum dicoccoides
GATACAATGCCAAGTTTCAACCTTGACAGAGTTCATTTTGTAGTGATTTTCAATTTCATGGTCATTTAGCTCTCTTAAGAAATCGGTAAATGACTGAAAATAGCAAATGATGTTAGGAAGTGTTGAAAATTTATGACGTCGATTTCAATGGTGCATAGGAACGGAAAAAAGTCTGGAGTTCAAATAAGTTAGAAAAATGAAGTGCCCGTGTAACAAATGAGTTGTCGTCCGAAACCCTGATACTCCGAAAGAGATTGCCCAATTTGTACATGAAGTGCGTCCAGTTTCCGCCATAACCCTCTCTACTCTTTTTCGCATGCCATGTGGGTGAAATGATGATACCATGCCAAGTTTCAACCTTTTTAGATTTCATTTTGTAGTGATTTTCAATTTCACAGTCATTTAGCTCTCTAAACAAATAGGTAAATGACTGAAAAATATCAAATGACGTCAGAACGTGTTGAAAATTGATACCCTCGCTTTGAAGGGTGCATACAGAACACAAAAAAGTCTGGATTTCAAATAAGTTTAGAAAAATGAAGTTCCCGTGTAACCGATGAGTTCTCGTCCGAAACCCTGATACTCCGAAAGAGATTTTCCAGTTTGTACACGAAGTGCGTCCAGTTTTTTCCGTAACCCTCTCTACTATTTTGCACATGCTATGTGGGAGAATGATGATACCATGCCAAGTTTCA
>NC_041384.1:293905944-293909194 GCF_002162155.2 Triticum dicoccoides
TTCAATTTCATGGTCATTTAGCTCTCTTAAGAAATCGGTAAATGACTGAAAATAGCAAATGATGTTAGAAAGTGTTGAAAATTTATGACGTCGATTTCAATGGTGCATAGGAACGGAAAAAAGTCTGGAGTTCAAATAAGTTAGAAAAATGAAGTGCCCGTGTAACAAATGAGTTGTCGTCCGAAACCCTGATACTCCGAAAGAGATTGCCCAATTTGTACATGAAGTGTGTCCAGTTTCTGCCATAACCCTCTCTACTCTTTTTCGCATGCCATGTGGGTGAAATGATGATACCATGCCAAGTTTCAACCTTTTCAGATTTCATTTTGTAGTGATTTTCAATTTCACAGTCATTTAGCTCTCTAAACAAATAGGTAAATGACTGAAAATATCAAATGACGTCAGAATGTGTTGAAAATTGATGACCTCGCTTTCAAGGGTGCATACAGAACACAAAAAAGTCTGGATTTCAAATAAGTTTAAAAAAATGAAGTTCCCGTGTAACCGATGAGTTCTCGTCCGAAACCCTGATACTCCGAAAGAGATTTTCCAGTTTGTACACGAAGTGCGTCCAGTTTTTTCCGTAACCCTCTCTACTATTTTGCACATGCTATGTGGGAGAATGATGATACCATGCCAAGTTTCAACATTTTCAGAGTTCATTTTGTAGTGATTTTCAATTTCACGGTCATTTAGCTCTCTAAACAAATAGGTAAATGACTGAAAAATATCAAATGATGTTAGAATGTGTTGAAAATTGATGACCACGCTTTGAAGGGTGCATACAGAACACAAAAAAGTCTGGATTTCAAATAAGTTTAAAAAAATGAAGTTCCCGAGTAACCGATGAGTTCTCGTCCGAAACCCTGATATTCCGAAAGAGATTTTCCAGTTTGTACACGAAGTGTGTCCAGTTTTTTCTGTAACCCTCTCTACTATTTTGCATATGCTATGTGGGAGAATGATGATACCATGCCAAGTTTCAACATTTTCAGAGTTCATGTTGTAGTGATTTTCAATTTCACGGTCATTTAGCTCTCTAACCAAATCGGTAAATGACCGAAAAATAGCAAATGATGTTAGAAAGTGTTGAAAATTGATGACTTCTTTGAATGCTGCATAGGCACGCAAAAAATGTCTGGAGTTCAAATAAGTTTAAAAAATAGAAGTGCCCGTGTAACCGATGAGTTCTCGTCCGAAACCCTGATACTCCGAAAGAGATTGTCCAGTTTGTACAAGAAGTGTGTCCAGTTTTTGCCGTAACCATCTACTCTTTTCACATGCCATGTGGGTGAAATGATGATACCATGCCAAGTTTCAACCTTTTCAGAGTCCATTTTGCAGTGATTTTCAATTTCACGGTCATTTAGCTCTCTTAAGAAATCGGTAAATGACTGAAAAGAGCAAATGATGTTAGAAAGTGTTGAAAATTTATGACGTCGCTTTGAATGGTGCATAGGAATGCAAAAAAGTCTGGAGTTCAAATAAGTTAAAAAAATGAAGTGCCCGTGTAACAAATGAGTTGTCATCTGAAACCCTGATACTCCGAAAGAGATTGCCCAGTTTGTACATGAAGTGCGTCCAGTTTCTGCCATAACCCTCTCTACTCTTTTTCGCATGCCATGTGGGGTGAAATGATGATACAATGCCAAGTTTCAACCTTTTCAGAGTTCATTTTGTAGTGATTTTCAATTTCATGGTCATTTAGCTCTCTTAAGAAATCGGTAAATGACTGAAAATAGCAAATGATGTTAGAAAGTGTTGAAAATTTATGACGTCGATTTGAATGGTGCATAGGAACGGAAAAAAGTCTGGAGTTCAACTAAGTTAAAAAAATGAACTGCCCATGTAACAAATGAGTTGTCGTCCGAAACCCTGATACTCCGAAAGAGATTGCCCAGTTTGTACATGAAGTGCGTCCAGTTTCTGCCATAACCCTCTCTACTCTTTTTCGGATGCCATGTGGGTGATATGATGATACCATGCCAAGTTTCAACCTTTTCAGAGTTCATTTTGTAGTGATTTTCAATTTCACGGTCATTTAGCTCTCTAAACAAATAGGTAAATGACTGAAAAATATCAAATGATGTCAGAACGTGTTGAAAATTGATGACCTCGCTTTGAAGGGTGCATACAGAACACAAAAAAGTCTGGATTTCAAATAAGTTTAAAAAATGAAGTTCCCGTGTAACCGATGAGTTCTTGTCCGAAACCCTGATACTCCGAAAGAGATTTTCCAGTTTGTACACGAAGTGCGTCCAGTTTTTTCCGTAACCCTCTCTATTATTTTGCACATGCTATGTGGGAGAATGATGATACCATGCCAAGTTTCAACATTTTCAGAGTTCATATTGTAGTGATTTTGAATTTCACGGTCATTTAGCTCTCTAAACAAATAGGTAAATGACTGAAAAATAGCAAATGATGTTAGAAAGTGTTGAAAATTGATGACATCTGTTTGAATGGTGCATAGGAACGCAAAAAAATGTCTGGAGTTCAAATAAGTTTAAAAAATAGAAGTGCCCGTGTAACAGATGAGTTCTCGTCCGAAACCCTGATACTCCGAAAGAGATTGTCCAGTTTGTACAAGAAGTGTGTCTAGTTTTTGCCGTAACCATCTACTCTTTTGCACATGCCATGTGGGTGAAATGATGATACCATGCCAAGTTTCAACATTTTCAGAGTTCATTTTGTAGTGATTTTCAATTTCACGGTCATTTAGCTCTCTTAAGAAATCGGTAAATGACTGAAAATAGCAAATGATGTTAGAAAGTGTTGAAAATTTATGACGTCGCTCTGAATGGTGCATAATAACGGAAAAAAGTTTGGAGTTCAAATAAGTTAAAAAAATGAAGTGCTAGTGTAACAAATGAGTTGTCCTCCGAAACCCTGATACTCCGAAAGAGATTGCCCAGTTTGTACATGAAGTGCGTCCAGTTTCTGCCATAACCCTCTCTACTCTTTTTCGCATGCCATGTTGGTGAAATGATGATACCATGCCAAGTTTCAACCTTTTCAGAGTTCATTTTGTAGTGATTTTCAATTTCACGGTCATTTAGCTCTCTTAAGAAATCGGTAAATGACTGAAAATAGCAAATGATGTTAGAAAGTGTTGAAAATTTATGACGTCGCTTTGAATGCTGTATAGGAACGGAAAAAAGTCTGGAGTTCAAATAAGTTGAAAAATGAAGTGCCCGTGTAACAAATGAGTTGTCGTCCGAAACCCTGATACTCCGAAAGAGATTGCCCG
>NC_041384.1:293909947-293911760 GCF_002162155.2 Triticum dicoccoides
CATTTTGTAGTGATTTTCAATTTCATGGTCATTTAGCTCTCTTAAGAAATCGGTAAATGACTGAAAATAGCAAATGATGTTAGAAAGTGTTGAAAATTTATGACGTCGATTTGAATGGTGCATAGGAACGGAAAAAAGTCTAGAGTTCAAATAAGTTAAAAAAATGAAGTGCCCGTGTAACAAATGAGTTGTCGTCCGAAACCCTGATACTCCGAAAGAGATTGCCCAGTTTGTACATGAAGTGCGTCCAGTTTCTGCCATAACCCTCTCTACTCTTTTATGCATGCCATGTGGGTGATATGATGATACCATGCCAAGTTTCAACCTTTTCAGAGTTCATTTTGTAGTGATTTTCAATTTCACGGTCATTTAGCTCTCTAAACAAATAGGTAAATGACTGAAAAATATCAAATGATGTCAGAACATGTTGAAAATTGATGACCTCGCTTTGAAGGGTGCATACAGAACACAAAAAAGTCTGGATTTCAAATAATTTTAAAAAAATGAAGTTCCCGTGTAACCGATGAGTTCTCGTCCGAAACCCTGATACTCCGAAAGAGATTGCCCAGTTTGTACATGAAGTTCGTCCAGTTTCTGCCATAACCCTCTCTACTCTTTTTCGCATGCCATGTGGGTGAAATGATGATACCATGCCAAGTTTCAACCTTTTCAGATTTCATTTTGTAGTGATTTTCAATTTCACAGTCATTTAGCTCTCTAAACAAATAGGTAAATGACTGAAAAATATCAAATGATGTCAGAACGTGTTGAAAATTGATGACCTCGCTTTGAAGGGTGCATACAGAACACAAAAAGTCTGGATTTCAAATAAGTTTAAAAATATGAAGTTCCCATGTAACCGATGAGTTCTCGTCCGAAACCCTGATACTCTGAAAGAGATTTTCCAGTTTGTACACGAAGTGCATCCAGTTTTTTCCGTAACCCTCTCTACTATTTTGCACATGCTATGTGGGAGAATGATGATACCATGCCAAGTTTCAACATTTTCAGAGTTCATTTTGTAGTGATTTTCAATTTCACGGTCATTTAGCTCTCTAATCAAATAGGTAAATGATTGAAAAATAGCAAATGATGTTAGAAAGTGTTGAAAATTGATGACATCTCTTTGAATGGTGCATAGGAACGCAAAAAAATGTCTGGAGTTCAAATAAGTTTAAAAAATAGAAGTGCCCATGTAACAGATGAATTCTCGTCCGAAACCCTGATACTCCGAAAGAGATTGTCCAGTTTGTACAAGAAGTGTGTTTAGTTTTTTCCGTAACCATCTACTCTTTTGCACATGCCATGTGGGTGAAATGATGATACCATGCCAAGTTTGAACCTTTTCAGAGTTCATTTTGTGGTGATTTTCAATTTCACGTTCATTTAGCTCTCTTAAGAAATCGGTAAATGACTGAAAATAGCAAATGATGTTAGAAAGTGTTGAAAATTTATGACGTCGCTTTGAATGGTGTATACGAACGGAAAAAAAGTCTGGAGTTCAAATAAGTTTAAAAAATGAAGTGCCCGTGTAACAAATGAGTTGTCGTCCGAAACCCTGATACTCCGAAAGAGATTGCCCAGTTTGTACATGAAGTGCGTCCAGTTTCTGCCATAACCCTCTCTACTCTTTTTCGCATGCCATGTGGGTGAAATGATGATACCATGCCAAGTTTCAACCTTTTTAGAGTTCATTTTGTAGTGATTTTCAATTTCACAGTCATTTAGCTCTCTTAAGAAATCGGTAAATGACTGAAAATAGCAAATGATGTTAGAAAGTGTTGAAAATTTATGACGTCGCTTTGAATGGTGC
>NC_041384.1:293911770-293914821 GCF_002162155.2 Triticum dicoccoides
AAAAAAGTCTGGAGTTCAAATAAGTTTAAAAAATGAAGTGCCCGTGTAACAAATGAGTTGTCGTCCGAAACCCTGATACTCCGAAAGAGATTGCCCAGTTTGTACATGAAGTGCGTCCAGTTTCTGCCATAACCCTCTCTACTCTTTTTCACATGCCATGTGGGTGAAATGATGATACCATGCCAAGTTTCAACCTTTTCAGAGTTCATTTTGTAGTGATTTTCAATTTCACAGTCATTTAGCTCTCGTAAGAAATCGGTAAATGACTGAAAATAGCAAATGATGTTAGAAAGTGTTGAAAATTTATGACGTCGCTTTGAATGGTGCATAGGAACGGAAAAAAGTCTGGAGTTCAAATAAGTTAAAAAAATGAAGTGCCTGTGTAACAAATGAGTTGTCGTCCGAAACCCTGATACTCCGAAAGAGATTGCCCAGTTTGTACATGAAGTGCGTCCAGTTTCTACCATAACCCTCTCTACTCTTTTTCGCATGCCATGTGGGTGAAATGATGATACCATGCCAAGTTTCAACCTTTTCAGAGTTCATTTTGTAGTGATTTTCAATTTCACGGTCATTTAGCTCTCTAAACAAATAGGTAAATGACTGAAAAATATCAAATGATGTCAGAACGTGTTGAAAATTGATGACCTCGCTTTGAAGGGTGCATACAGAACACAAAAAAGTCTGGATTTCAAATAAGTTTTAAAAAATGAAGTTCCCGTGTAACCGATGAGTTCTCGTCCGAAACCCTGATACTCCGAAAGAGATTGCCCAGTTTGTACATGAAGTTCGTCCAGTTTCTGCCATAACCCTCTCTACTCTTTTTCGCATGCCATGTGGGTGAAATGATGATACCATGCCAAGTTTCAACCTTTTCAGAATTCATTTTGTAGTGATTTTCAATTTCACAGTCATTTAGCTCTCTAAACAAATAGGTAAATGACTGAAAAATATAAAATGATGTCAGAATGTGTTGAAAATTGATGACCTCGCTTTGAAGGGTGCATACAGAACACAAAAAAGTTTGGATTTCAAATAAGTTTAAAAAAATGAAGTCCCGACTAACCGATGAGTTCTCGTTCGAAACCCTGATACTCCGAAAGAGATTTTTCCAGTTTGTACACGAAGTGTGTCCAGTTTTTTCCGTAACCCTCTCTACTATTTTTCACATGCTATGTGGGAGAATGATGATACCATGCCAAGTTTCAACATTTTCAGAGTTCATGTTGTATTGATTTTCAATTTCACGGTCATTTAGCTCTCTAAACAAATCGGTAAATGACCGAAAAATAGTAAATGATGTTAGAATGTGTTGAAAATTGATGACATCTCTTTGAATGGTGCATAGGAACGCAAAAAAATGTCTGGAGTTCAAATAAGTTTAAAAAATAGAAGTGCCCGTGTAACAGATGAGTTCTTGTCCGAAACCCTGATACTCCGAAAGAGATTGTCCAGTTTGTACAAGAAGTGTGTCCAGTTTTTGCCATAACCATCTACTCTTTTGCACATGCCATGTGGGTGAAATGATGATACCATGCCAAGTTTCAACATTTTTAGAGTTCATTTTGTAGTGATTTTCAATTTCACGGTCATTTAGCTCTCTTAAGAAATCGGTAAATGACTGAAAATAGCAAATGATGTTAGAAAGTGTTGAAAATTTATGACGTCACTTTGAATGGTGCATAGGAAGGCAAAAAAGTCTGGAGTTCAAATAAGTTAAAAAAATGAAGTGCCCGTGTAACAAATGAGTTGTCGTCCGAAACCCTGATACTCCGAAAGAGATTGCCCAGTTTGTACATGAAGTGCGTCCAGTTTCTGCCATAACCCTCTCTACTCTTTTTCGCATGCCATGTGGGTGAAATGATGATACAATGCCAAGTTTCAACCTTGACAGAGTTCATTTTGTAGTGATTTTGAATTACATGGTCATTTAGCTCTCTTAAGAAATCGGTAAATGACTGAAAATAGCAAATGATGTTAGAAAGTGTTGAAAATTTATAACGTCGATTTGAATGGTGCATAGGAACAGAAAAAAGTCTGGAGTTCAAATAAGTTAAAAAAATGAAGTGCCCGTGTAACAAATGAGTTGTCGTCCGAAACCCTGATACTCCGAAAGAGATTGTCTAGTTTGTACATGAAGTGCGTCCAGTTTCTACCATAACCCTCTCTACTCTTTTTCGCATGCCATGTGGGTGAAATGATGATACCATGCCAAGTTTCAACCTTTTCAGATTTCATTTTGTAGTGATTTTCAATTTCACAGTCATTTAGCTCTCTAAACAAATAGGTAAATGACTGAAAAATATCAAATGATGTCAGAACGTGTTGAAAATTGATGACCTCGCTTTGAAGGGTGCATACAGAACACAAAAAAGTCTGGATTTCAAATAAGTTTAAAAAAATGAGGTTCCCGTGTAACCGATGAGTTCTCGTCCGAAACCCTAATACTCCGAAAGAGATATTCCAGTTTGTACACGAAGTGCGTCCAGTTTTTTCTGTAACCCTCTCTACTATTTTGCACATGCTATGTGGGAGAATGATGTTACCATGCCAAGTTTCAACATTTTCAGAGTTCATTTTGTAGTGATTTTCAATTTCACGGTCATTTAGCTCTCTAAACAAATAGGTAAATGACTGAAAAATAGCAAATGATGTTAGAAAGTGTTGAAAATTGATGACATCTCTTTCAATGGTGCATAGGAATGCAAAAAAATGTCTGGAGTTCAAATAAGTTTAAAAAATAGAAGTGCCCATGTAACAGATGAGTTCTCGTCCAAAACCCTGATACTCCGAAAGAGATTGTCCAGTTTGTACAAGAAGTGTGTCTAGTTTTTGCCGTAACCGTCTACTCTTTTGCACATGCCATGTGGGTGAAATGATGATACCATGCCAAGTTTCAACCTTTTCAGAGTTCATTTTGTAGTGATTTTCAATTTCACTTTCATTTAGCTCTCTTAAGAAATCGGTAAATGACTGAAAATAGCAAATGATGTTAGAAAGTGTTGAAAATTTATGACGTCGCTTTGAATGGTGTATAGGAACGGAAAGAAA
>NC_041384.1:293914831-293922487 GCF_002162155.2 Triticum dicoccoides
CCGTGTAACAAATGAGTTGTCGTCCGAAACCCCGATACTCCGAAAGAGATTGCCCAGTTTGTACATGAAGTGCGTCCAGTTTCTGCCATAACCCTCTCTACTCTTTTTCGCATGCCATGTGGGTGAAATGATGATACCATGCCAAGTTTCAACCTTTTCAGAGTTCATTTTGTAGTGATTTTCAATTTCACAGTCATTTAGCTCTCTAAACAAATAGGTAAATGACTGAAAAATATCAAATGATGTCAGAACGTGTTGAAAATTGATGACCTCGCTTTGAAGGGTGCATACAGAACACAAAAAAGTCTGGATTTCAAATAAGTTTAAAAAAATGAGGTTCCCGTGTAACCGATGAGTTCTCGTCCGAAACCCTAATACTCCGAAAGAGATATTCCAGTTTGTACACGAAGTGCGTCCAGTTTTTTCTGTAACCCTCTCTACTATTTTGCACATGCTATGTGGGAGAATGATGATACCATGCCAAGTTTCAACATTTTCAGAGTTCATTTTGTAGTGATTTTCAATTTCACGGTCATTTAGCTCTCTAAACAAATAGGTAAATGACTGAAAAATAGCAAATGATGTTAGAAAGTGTTGAAAATTGATGACATCTCTTTCAATGGTGCATAGGAATGCAAAAAAAATGTCTAGAGTTCAAATAAGTTTAAAAAATAGAAGTGCCCATGTAACAGATGAGTTCTCGTCCAAAACCCTGATACTCCGAAAGAGATTGTCCAGTTTGTACAAGAAGTGTGTCTAGTTTTTGCCGTAACCGTCTACTCTTTTGCACATGCCATGTGGGTGAAATGATGATACCATGCCAAGTTTCAACCTTTTCAGAGTTCATTTTGTAGTGATTTTCAATTTCACTTTCATTTAGCTCTCTTAAGAAATCGGTAAATGACTGAAAATAGCAAATGATGTTAGAAAGTGTTGAAAATTTATGACGTCGCTTTGAATGGTGTATAGGAACGGAAAGAAATGTCTGGAGTTCAAATAAATTTAAAAAATGAAGTGCCCGTGTAACAAATGAGTTGTCGTCCGAAACCCCGATACTCCGAAAGAGATTGCCCAGTTTGTACATGAAGTGCGTCCAGTTTCTGCCATAACCCTCTCTACTCTTTTTCGCATGCCATGTGGGTGAAATGATGATACCATGCCAAGTTTCAACCTTTTCAGAGTTCATTTTGTAGTGATTTTCAATTTCACGGTCATTTAGCTCTCTAAACAAATAGGTAAATGACTGAAAAATATCAAATGATGTCAGAATGTGTTGAAAATTGATGACCTCGCTTTGAAGGGTGCGTACAGAACACAAAAAAGTCTAGATTTCAAATAAGTTTAAAAAATGAAGTTCCCGAGTAACCGATGAGTTCTCGTCCGAAACCCTGATACTCCGAAAGAGATTTTCCAGTTTGTACACGAAGTGTGTCCAGTTTTTTTCGTAACCCTCTCTACTATTTTGCACATGCTATGTGGGAGAATGATAATACCATGCCAAGTTTCAACATTTTCAGAGTTCATGTTGTAGTGATTTTCAATTTCACGGTCATTTAGCTCTCTAAACAAATCGGTAAATGATCGAAAAATAGTTAATGATGTTAGAAAGTGTTGAAAATTGATGACATCTCTTTGAATGGTGCATAGGAACGCAAAAAAATGTCTGGAGTTCAAATAAGTTTAAAAAATAGAAGTGCCCGTGTAACAGATGAGTTCTCGTCCGAAACCCTGATACTCCGAAAGAGATTGTCCAGTTTGTACAAGAAGTGTGTCCAGTTTTTGCCGTAACCATCTACCCTTTTGCACATGCCATGTGGGTGAAATGATGATACCATGCCAAGTTTCAACATTTTCAGAGTTCATTTTGTAGTGATTTTCAATTTCACGGTAATTTAGCTCTCTTAAGAAATCGGTAAATGAGTGAAAATTGCAAATGATGTTAGAAAGTGTTGAGAATTTATGACGTCGCTTTCAATGGTAAATAGGAATGCAAAAAAGTCTGGAGTTCAAATAAGTTCAAAAAATGAAGTGCCCGTGTAACAAATGAGTTGTCGTCCGAAACCCTGATACTACGAAAGAGATTGCCCAGTTTGTACATGAAGTGCGTCCAGTTTCTACCATAACCCTCACTACTCTTTTTCGCATGCCATGTGGGTGAAATGATGATACAATGCCAAGTTTCAACCTTTTCAGAGTTCATTTTGTAGTGATTTTCAATTTCACGGTCATTTAGCTCTCTTAAGAAATCGGTAAATGACTGAAAATAGCAAATGATGTTAGAAAGTGTTGAAAATTTATGACGTCGCTTTGAATGGTGCATAGGAATGGAAAAAAGTCTGGAGTTCAAATAAGTGAAAAAAATGAAGTGCCCGTGTAACAAATGAGTTGTCGTCCGAAACCGTGATACTCCGAAAGAGATTGCCCAGTTTGTACATGAAGTGCGTCTAGTTTCTGCCATAACCCTCTCTACTCTTTTTCGCATGCCATGTGGGTGAAATGATGATACCATGCCAAGTTTCAACCTTTTCAGAGTTCATTTTGTAGTGATTTTCAATTTCACGGTCATTTAGCTCTCCAAACAAATAGGTAAATGACTGAAAAATATCAAATGATGTCAGAACGTGTTGAAAACTGATGACCTCGCTTTGAAGGGTGCATACAGAACACAAAAAAGTGTGGATTTGAAATAAGTTTAAAAAATGAAGTTCCCGTGTAACCGATGAGTTCTTGTCCGAAACCCTGATACTTCGAAAGGGATTTTCCAGTTTGTACACGAAGTGCGTCCAGTTTTTTCCGTAACCCTCTCTATTATTTTGCACATGCTATGTGGGAGAATGATGATACCATGCCAAGTTTCAACATTTTCAGAGTTCATTTTCAATTTCACGGTCATTTAGCTCTCTAAACAAATAGGTAAATGACTGAAAAATAGCAAATGATGTTAGAAAGTGTTAAAAATTGATGACATCTCTTTGAATGGTGCATAGGAACGCAAAAAAATGTCTGGAGTTCAAATAAGTTTAAAAAATAGAAGTGCCCGTGTAACAGATGAGTTCTCGTCCAAAACCCTGATACTCCGAAAGAGATTGTCCATTTTGTACAAGAAGTGTGTCTAGTTTTTGCCGTAACCATCTACTCTTTTGCACATGCCATGTGCGGGAAATGATGGTACCATGCCAAGTTTCAACCTTTTCAGAGTTCATTGTGTAGTGATTTTCAATTTCACGGTCATTTAGCTCTCTTCAGAAATCGGTAAATTACTGAAAATAGCAAATGATGTTAGAAAGTGTTGAAAATTTATGACGTCGCTTTGAATGGTGCATAGGAATGCAAAAAAGTCTGGAGTTCAAATAAGTTAAAAAATGAAGTGCCCGTGTAACAAATGAGTTGTCGTCCGAAACCCTGATACTCCGAAAGAGATTGCCCAGTTTGTACATGAAGTGCGTCCAGTTTCTGCCATAACCCTCTCTACTCTTTTTCGCATGCCATGTGGGTGAAAAAATGATGATACCATGCCAAGTTTCAACCTTTTCAGAGTTCATTTTGTAGTGATTTTCAATTTCACGGTCATTTAGCTCTCTTAAGAAATCGGTAAATGACTGAAAATAGCAAATGATGTTAGAAAGTGTTGAAAATTTATGACGTCGCTTTGAATGGTGCATAGGAACGGAAAAAAAGTCTGGAGTTCAAATAAGTTAAAAAAATGAAGTGCTCGTGTAACAAATGAGTTGTCGTCCGAAACCCTGATACTCCGAAAGAGATTGCCCAGTTTGTACATGAAGTGCGTCCAGTTTCTGCCATAACCCTCTCTACTCTTTTTCGCATGCCATGTGGGTGAAATGATGATACCATGCCAAGTTTGAACCTTTTCAGAGTTCATTTTGTAGTGATTTTCAATTTCACGGTCATTTAGCTCTCCAAACAAATAGGTAAATGACTGAAAAATATCAAATGATGTCAGAACGTGTTGAAAATTGATGACCTCGCTTTGAAGGGTGCATACAGAACACAAAAAAGTCTGGATTTCAAATAAGTTTAAAAAAATGAAGTTCCCGTGTAACCGATGAGTTCTTGTCCGAAACCCTGATACTCCGAAAGAGATTTTCCAGTTTGTACATGAAGTGCGTCCAGTTTTTTCCGTAACCCTCTCTATTATTTTGCACATGCTATGTGGGAGAATGATGATACCGTGCCAAGTTTCAACATTTTCAGAGTTCATTTTGTAGTGATTTTCAATTTCACGGTCATTTAGCTCTCTAAACAAATAGGTAAATGACTGAAAAATAGCAAATGATGTTAGAAAGTGTTGAAAATTGATGACATCTCTTTGAATGGTGCATAGGAATGCAAAAAAAATGTCTGGAGTTCAAATAAGTTTAAAAAATAGAAGTGCCCGTGTAACAGATGAGTTCTCGTCCGAAACCCTGATACTCCGAAAGAGATTGTCCAGTTTGTACAAGAAGTGTGTCTAGTTTTTGCCGTAACCATCTACTCTTTTGCACATGCCATGTGGGTGAAATGATGATACCATGCCAAGTTTCAACCTTTTCAGAGTTCATTTTGTAGTGATTTTCAATTTCACGGTCATTTAGCTCTCTTCAGAAATCGGTAAATGACTGAAAATAACAAATGATGTTAGAAAGTGTTGAAAATTTATGACGTCGCTTTGAATGGTGCATAGGAACGGAAAAAAGTCTCGAGTCCGAATAAGTTAAAAAAATGAAGTGCTCGTGTAACAAATGAGTTGTCGTCCGAAACCCTGATACTCCGAAAGAGATTGCCCAGTTTGTACATGAAGTGCGTCCAGTTTCTGCCATAACCCTCTCTATCTTTTTCACATGCCATGTGGGTGAAATGATGATACCATGCCAAGTTTCAACCTTTTCAGAGTTCATTTTGTAGTGATTTTCAATTTCACGGTCATTTAGCTCTCTAAACAAATAGGTAAATGACTGAAAAATATCAAATGATGTCAGAACGTGTTGAAAATTGATGACCTCGCTTTGAAGGGTGCATACATAACACAAAAAAGTCAGGATTTCAAATAAGTTTAAAAAATGAACTTCCCGTGTAACCGATGAGTTCTCGTCCGAAACCCTGATACTCCGAAAGAGATTTTCCAGTTTGTACACGAAGTGCGTCCAGTTTTTTCCGTAACCCTCTCTATTATTTTGCACATGCTATGTGGGAGAATGATGATACCATGCCAAGTTTCAACATTTTTAGAGTTCATTTTGTAGTGATTTTCAATTTCACGATCATTTAGCTCTCTAAACAAATAGGTAAATGACTAAAAAATAGCAAATGATGTTAGAAAGTGTTGAAAATTGATGACATCTCCTTGAATGGTGCATAGGAACACAAAAAAATGTCTGGAGTTCAAATAAGTTTAAAAAATAGAAGTGCCCGTGTAACAGATGAGTTGTCGTCCGATACCTTGATACTCCGAAAGAGATTGCCCAGTTTGTACATGAAGTGCGTCCAGTTTCTGCCATAACCCTCTCTACTCTTTTTCGCATGCCATGTGGGTGATATGATGATACCATGCCAAGTTTCAACCTTTTCAGAGTTCATTTTGTAGTGATTTTCAATTTCACGGTCATTTAGCTCTCTAAACAAATAGGTAAATGACTGAAAAATATGAAATGATGTCAGAACGTGTTGAAAATTGATGACCTCGCTTTGAAGGGTGCATACAAAACACAAAAAAGTCTGGATTTCAAATAAGTTTAAAAAAATGAAGTTCCCGTGTAACCGATGAGTTCTTGTCCGAAACCCTGATACTCCGAAAGAGATTTTCCAGTTTTTACACGAAGTGCGTCCAGTTTTTTCCGTAACCCTCTCTATTATTTTGCACATACTATGTGGGAGAATGATGATACCATGCCAAGTTTCAACATTTTCAGAGTTCATTTTGTAGTGATTTTCAATTTCACGGTCATTTAGCTCTCTAAACAAATAGGTAAATGACTGAAAAATAGCAAATGATGTTAGAAAGTGTTGAAAATTGATGACATCTCTTTGAATGCTGCATAGGAACGCAAAAAAAAATGTCTGGAGTTCAAATAAGTTTAAAAAATAGAAGTGCCCGTGTAACAGATGAGTTCTCGTCCGAAACCCTGATACTCCGAAAGAGATTGTCCAGTTTGTACAAGAAGTGTGTCTAGTTTTTGCCGTAACCATCTTCTCTTTTGCACATGCCATGTGGGTGAAATGATGATACCATGCCAAGTTTCAACCTTTTCAGAGTTCATTTTGTAGTGATTTTCAATTTCACGGTCATTTAGCTCTCTTCAGAAATCGGTAAATGACTGAAAATAACAAATGATGTTAGAAAGTGTTGAAAATTTATGACGTCGCTTTGAATGGTGCATAGGAACGCAAAAAAGTCTGGAGTTCAAATAAGTTAAAAAAATGAAGTGCCCGTGTAACAAATGAGTTGTCGTCCGAAACCCTGATACTCCGAAAGAGATTGCCCAGTTTGTACATGAAGTGCGTCCAGTTACTGCCATAACCCTCTCTACTCTTTTTCGCATGCCATGTGGGTGAAATGATGATACCATGGCAAGTTTCAACCTTTTCAGAGTTCATTTTGTAGTGATTTTCAATTTCACGGTCATTTAGCTCTCCAAACAAATAGGTAAATGACTGTAAAATATCAAATGATGTCAGAACGTGTTGAAAATTGATGACCTCGCTTTATAGGGTGCATACAGAACACAAAAAAGTCTCGATTTCAAATAAGTTTAAAAAAATGAAGTTCCCGTGTAACCGATGAGTTCTTGTCCGAAACCCTGATACTCCGAAAGAGATTTTCCAGTTTGTACACGAAGTGCGTCCAGTTTTTCCGTAACCCTCTCTATTATTTTGCACATGCTATGTGGGAGAATGATGATACCATGCCAAGTTTCAACATTTTCAGAGTTCATTTTGTAGTGATTTTCAATTTCACGGTCATTTAGCTCTCTAAACAAATAGGTAAATGACTGAAAAATAGCAAATGATGTTAGAAAGTGTTGAAAATTGATGACATCTCTTTGAATGGTGCATAGGAACGCAAAAAAATGTCTGGAGTTCAAATAAGTTTAAAAAATAGAAGTGCCCGTGTAACAGATGAGTTCTCGTCCGAAATCCAGATACTCCGAAAGAGATTGTCCAGTTTGTACAAGAAGTGTGTCTAGTTTTTGCCGTAACCATCTACTCTTTTGCACATGCCATGTGGGTGAAATGATGATACCATGCCAAGTTTCAACCTTTTCAGAGTCCATTTTGTAGTGATTTTCAATTTCACGGTCATTTAGCTCTCTTCAGAAATCGGTAAATGACTGAAAATAACAAATGATGTTAGAAAGTGTTGAAAATTTATGACGTCGCTTTGAATGGTGCATAGGAACGGAAAAAAGTCTCGAGTCCGAATAAGTTAAAAAAATGAAGTGCTCGTGTAACAAATGAGTTGTCGTCCGAAACCCTGATACTCCGAAAGAGATTGCCCAGTTTGTACATGAAGTGCGTCCAGTTTCTGCCATAACCCTCTCTACTCTTTTTCACATGCCATGTGGGTGAAATGATGATACCATGCCAAGTTTCAACCTTTTCAGAGTTTTTGTAGTGATTTTCAATTTCACGGTCATTTAGCTCTCTAAACAAATAGGTAAA
>NC_041384.1:293922733-293926423 GCF_002162155.2 Triticum dicoccoides
ACTGAAAATAACAAATGATGTTAGAAAGTGTTGAAAATTTATGACGTCGCTTTGAATGGTGCATAGGAACGGAAAAAAGTCTCGAGTCCGAATAAGTTAAAAAAATGAAGTGCTCGTGTAACAAATGAGTTGTCGTCCGAAACCCTGATACTCCGAAAGAGATTGCCCAGTTTGTACATGAAGTGCGTCCAATTTCTGCCATAACCCTCTCTACTCTTTTTCACATGCCATGTGGGTGAAATGATGATACCATGCCAAGTTTCAACCTTTTCAGAGTTCATTTTGTAGTGATTTTCAATTTCACGGTCATTTAGCTCTCTAAACAAATAGGTAAATGACTGAAAAATATCAAATGATGTCAGAACGTGTTGAAAATTGATGACCTCGCTTTGAAGGGTGCATACATAACACAAAAAAGTCTGGATTTCAAATAAGTTTAAAAAATGAAGTTCCCGTGTAACCGATGAGTTCTCGTCCGAAACCCTGATACTCCGAAAGAGATTTTCCAGTTTGTACACGAAGTGCGTCCAGTTTTTTCCGTAACCCTCTCTATTATTTTGCACATGCTATGTGGGAGAATGATGATACCATGCCAAGTTTCAACATTTTTAGAGTTCATTTTATAGTGATTTTCAATTTCACGATCATTTAGCTCTCTAAACAAATAGGTAAATGACTAAAAAATAGCAAATGATGTTAGAAAGTGTTGAAAATTGATGACATCTCCTTGAATGGTGCATAGGAACGCAAAAAAATGTCTGGAGTTCAAATAAGTTTAAAAAATAGAAGTGCCCGTGTAACAGATGAGTTGTCGTCCGATACCCTGATACTCCGAAAGAGATTGCCCAGTTTGTACATGAAGTGCGTCCAGTTTCTGCCATAACCCTCTCTACTCTTTTTCGCATGCCATGTGGGTGATATGATGATACCATGCCAAGTTTCAACCTTTTCAGAGTTCATTTTGTAGTGATTTTCAATTTCACGGTCATTTAGCTCTCTAAACAAATAGGTAAATGACTGAAAAATATCAAATGATGTCAGAACGTGTTGAAAATTGATGACCTCTCTTTGAAGGGTGCATACAAAACACAAAAAAGTCTGGATTTCAAATAAGTTTAAAAAAATGAAGTTCCCGTGTAACCGATGAGTTCTTGTCCGAAACCCTGATACTCCGAAAGTGATTTTCCAGTTTGTACACGAAGTGCGTCCAGTTTTTTCCGTAACCCTCTCTATTATTTTGCACATGCTATGTGGGAGAATGATGATACCATGCCAAGTTTCAACATTTTCAGAGTTCATTTTGTAGTGATTTTCAATTTCACGGTCATTTAGCTCTCTAAACAAATAGGTAAATGACTGAAAAATAGCAAATGATGTTAGAAAGTGTTGAAAATTGATGACATCTCTTTGAATGGTGCATAGGAACGCAAAAAAAATGTCTGGAGTTCAAATAAGTTTAAAAAATAGAAGTGCCCGTGTAACAGATGAGTTCTCGTCCGAAACCCTGATACTCCGAAAGAGATTGTCCAGTTTGTACAAGAAGTGTGTCTAGTTTTTGCCGTAACCATCTTCTCTTTTGCACATGCCATGTGGGTGAAATGATGATACCATGCCAAGTTTCAACCTTTTCAGAGTTCATTTTGTAGTGATTTTCAATTTCACGGTCATTTAGCTCTATTCAGAAATCGGTAAATGACTGAAAATAACAAATGATGTTAGAAAGTGTTGAAAATTTATGACGTCGCTTTGAATGGTGCATAGGAATGCAAAAAAGTCTGGAGTTCAAATAAGTTAAAAAAATGAAGTGCCCGTGTAACAAATGAGTTGTCGTCCGAAACCCTGATACTCCGAAAGAGATTGCCTAGTTTGTACATGAAGTGCGTCCAGTTACTGCCATAACCCTCTCTACTCTTTTTCGCATGCCATGTGGGTGAAATGATGATACCATGGCAAGTTTCAACCTTTTCAGAGTTCATTTTGTAGTGATTTTCAATTTCACGGTCATTTAGCTCTCCAAACAAATAGGTAAATGACTGAAAAATATCAAATGATGTCAGAACATGTTGAAAATTGATGACCTCGCTTTATAGGGTGCATACAGAACACAAAAAAGTCTGGATTTCAAATAAGTTTAAAAAAATGAAGTTCCCGTGTAACCGATGAGTTCTTGTCCGAAACCCTGATACTCCGAAAGAGATTTTCCAGTTTGTACACGAAGTGCGTCCAGTTTTTTCCGTAACCCTCTCTATTATTTTGCACATGCTATGTGGGAGAATGATGATACCATGCCAAGTTTCAACATTTTCAGACTTCATTTTGTAGTGATTTTCAATTTCACGGTCATTTAGCTCTCTAAACAAATAGGTAAATGACTGAAAAATAGCAAATGATGTTAGAAAGTGTTGAAAATTGATGACATCTCTTTGAATGGTGCATAGGAACGCAAAAAAATGTCTGGAGTTCAAATAAGTTTAAAAAATAGAAGTGCCCGTGTAACAGATGAGTTCTCGTCCGAAATCCAGATACTCCGAAAGAGATTGTCCAGTTTGTACAAGAAGTGTGTCTAGTTTTTGCCATAACCATCTAATCTTTTGCACATGCCATGTGGGTGAAATGATGATACCATGCCAAGTTTCAACCTTTTCAGAGTCCATTTTGTAGTGATTTTCAATTTCACGGTCATTTAGCTCTCTTAAGAAATTGGTAAATGACTGAAAATAGCAAATGATGTTAGAAAGTGTTGAAAATTTATGACGTCGCTTTGAATGGTGCATATGAACGGAAAAAAGTCTGGAGTTCAAATAAGTGAAAAAAATGAAGTGCCCGTGTAACAATGAGTTGTCGTCCGAAACCCTGATACTCCGAAAGAGAATGCCCAGTTTGTACATGAAGTGCGTCCAGTTTCTGCCATAACCCTTTCTACTCTTTTTCGCATGCCATGTGGGTGAAATGATGATACCATGCCAAGTTTCAACCTTTTCAGAGTTCATTTTGTAGTGATTTTCAATTTCACGGTCATTTAGCTCTCCAAACAAATAGGTAAATGACTGAAAAATATCAAATGATGTCAGAACGTGTTGAAAATTGATGACCTCGCTTCATAGGGTGCATACAGAACACAAAAAAGTCTCGATTTCAAATAAGTTTAAAAAAATGAAGTTCCCGTGTAACCGATGAGTTCTTGTCCGAAACCCTGATACTCCGAAAGAGATTTTCCAGTTTGTACACAAAGTGCGTCCAGTTTTTTCCGTAACCCTCTCTATTATTTTGCACATGCTATGTGGGAGAATGATGATACCATGCCAAGTTTCAACATTTTCAGAGTTCATTTTGTAGTGATTTTCAATTTCACGGTCATTTAGCTCTCTAAACAAATAGGTAAATGACTGAAAAATAGCAAATGATGTTAGAAAGTGTTGAAAATTGATGACATCTCTTTGAATGGTGCATAGGAACGCAAAAAAATGTCTGGAGTTCAAATAAGTTTAAAAAATAGAAGTGCCCGTGTAACAGATGAGTTCTCGTCCGAAACCCAGATACTCCGAAAGAGATTGTCCAGTTTGTACAAGAAGTGTGTCTAGTTTTTGCCGTAACCATCTACTCTTTTGCACATGCCATGTGGGTGAAATGATGATACCATGCCAAGTTTCAACCTTTTCAGAGTCCATTTTGTAGTGATTTTCAATTTCA
>NC_041384.1:293928140-293931932 GCF_002162155.2 Triticum dicoccoides
GGTCATTTAGCTCTCTTCAGAAATTGGTAAATGACTGAAAATAGCAAATGATGTTAGAAAGTGTTGAAAATTTATGACGTCGCTTTGAATGGTGCATAGGAATGCAAAAAAGTCTGGAGTTCAAATAAGTTAAAAAAATGAAGTGCCCGTGTAACAAATGAGTTGTCGTCCGAAACCCTGATACTCCGAAAGAGATTGCCCAGTTTGTACATGAAGTGCGTCCAGTTACTGCCATAACCCTCTCTACTCTTTTTCGCATGCCATGTGGGTGAAATGATGATACCATGGCAAGTTTCAACCTTTTCAGAGTTCATTTTGTAGTGATTTTCAATTTCACGGTCATTTAGCTCTCCAAACAAATAGGTAAATGACTGAAAAATATCAAATGATGTCAGAACGTGTTGAAAATTGAAGACCTCGCTTTATAGGGTGCATACAGAACACAAAAAAGTCTGGATTTCAAATAAGTTTAAAAAAATGAAGTTCCCGTGTAACCGATGAGTTCTTGTCCGAAACCCTGATACTCCGAAAGAGATTTTCCAGTTTGTACACGAAGTGCGTCCAGTTTTTTTCGTAACCCTCTCTATTATTTTGCACATGCTATGTGGGAGAATGATGATACCATGCCAAGTTTCAACATTTTCAGAGTTCATTTTGTAGTGATTTTCAATTTCACGGTCATTTAGCTCTCTAAACAAATAGGTAAATGACTGAAAAATAGCAAATGATGATAGAAAGTGTTGAAAATTGATGACATCTCTTTGAATGGTGCATAGGAACGCAAAAAAATGTCTGGAGTTCAAATAAGTTTAAAAAATAGAAGTGCCCGTGTAACAGATGAGTTCTCGTCCGAAATCCAGATACTCCGAAAGAGATTGTCCAGTTTGTACAAGAAGTGTGTCTAGTTTTTGCCGTAACCATCTACTCTTTTGCACATGCCATGTGGGTGAAATGATGATACCATGCCAAGTTTCAACCTTTTCAGAGTCCATTTTGTAGTGATTTTCAATTTCACGGTCATTTAGCTCTCTTAAGAAATTGGTAAATGACTGAAAATAGCAAATGATGTTAGAAAGTGTTGAAAATTTATGACGTCGCTTTGAATGGTGCATATGAACGGAAAAAAGTCTGGAGTTCAAATAAGTGAAAAAAATGAAGTGCCCGTGTAACAATGAGTTGTCGTCCGAAACCCTGACACTCCGAAAGAGATTGCCCAGTTTGTACATGAAGTGCGTCCAGTTTCTGCCATAACCCTTTCTACTCTTTTTCGCATGCCATGTGGGTGAAATGATGATACCATGCCAAGTTTCAACCTTTTCAGAGTTCATTTTGTAGTGATTTTCGATTTCACGGTCATTTAGCTCTCCAAACAAATAGGTAAATGACTGAAAAATATCAAATGATGTCAGAACGTGTTGAAAATTGATGACCTCGCTTCATAGGGTGCATACAGAACACAAAAAAGTCTCGATTTCAAATAAGTTTAAAAAAATGAAGTTCCCGTGTAACCGATGAGTTCTTGTCCGAAACCCTGATACTCCGAAAGAGATTTTCCAGTTTGTACACGAAGTGCGTCCAGTTTTTTCCGTAACCCTCTCTATTATTTTGCACATGCTATGTGGGAGAATGATGATACCATGCCAAGTTTCAACATTTTCAGAGTTCATTTTGTAGTGATTTTCAATTTCACGGTCATTGAGCTCTCTAAACAAATAGGTAAATGACTGAAAAATAGCAAATGATGTTAGAAAGTGTTGAAAATTCATGACATCTCTTTGAATGGTGCATAGGAACGCAAAAAAATGTATGGAGTTCAAATAAGTTTAAAAAATAGAAGTGCCCGTGTAACAGATGAGTTCTCGTCCGAAACCCAGATACTCCGAAAGAGATTGTCCAGTTTGTACAAGAAGTGTGTCTAGTTTTTGCCGTAACCATCTACTCTTTTGCACATGCCATGTGGGTGAAATGATGATACCATGCCAAGTTTCAACCTTTTCAGAGTCCATTTTGTAGTGATTTTCAATTTCACGGTCATTTAGCTCTCTTAAGAAATTGTAAATGACTGAAAATAGCAAATGATGTTAGAAAGTGTTGAAAATTTATGACGTCGCTTTGAATGGTGCATAGGAACGGAAAAAAGTCTGGAGTTCAAATAAGTGAAAAAAATGAAGTGCCCGTGTAACAAATGAGTTGTCCGAAACCCTGATACTCCGAAAGAGATTACCCAGTTTGTACATGAAGTGCGTCCAGTTTCTGCCATAACCCTCTCTACTCTTTTTCGCATGCCATGTGGGTGAAATGATGATACCATGCCAAGTTTCAACCTTTTCAGAGTTCATTTTGTAGTGATTTTCAATTTCACGGTCATTTAGCTCTCTTCAGAAATTGGTAAATGACTGAAAATAGCAAATGATGTTAGAAAGTGTTGAAAATTTATGACGTCGCTTTGAATGGTGCATAGGAATGCAAAAAAGTCTGGAGTTCAAATAAGTTAAAAAAATGAAGTGCCCGTGTAACAAATGAGTTGTCGTCCGAAACCCTGATACTCCGAAAGAGATTGCCCAGTTTGTACATGAAGTGCGTCCAGTTACTGCCATAACCCTCTCTACTCTTTTTCGCATGCCATGTGGGTGAAATGATGATACCATGGCAAGTTTCAACCTTTTCAGAGTTCATTTTGTAGTGATTTTCAATTTCACGGTCATTTAGCTCTCCAAACAAATAGGTAAATGACTGAAAAATATCAAATGATGTCAGAACGTGTTGAAAATTGATGACCTCGCTTTATAGGGTGCATACAGAACACAAAAAAGTCTGGATTTCAAATAAGTTTAAAAAAATGAAGTTCCCGTGTAACCGATGAGTTCTTGTCCGAAACCCTGATACTCCGAAAGAGATTTTCCAGTTTGTACATGAAGTGCGTCCAGTTTTTTCCGTAACCCTCTCTATTATTTTGCACATGCTATGTGGGAGAATGATGATACCATGCCAAGTTTCAACATTTTCAGAGTTCATTTTGTAGTGATTTTCAATTTCACGGTCATTTAGCTCTCTAAACAAATAGGTAAATGACTGAAAAATAGCAAATGATGTTAGAAAGTGTTGAAAATTGATGACATCTCTTTGAATGGTGCATAGGAACGCAAAAAAATGTCTGGAGTTCAAATAAGTTTAAAAAATAGAAGTGCCCGTGTAACAGATGAGTTCTCGTCCGAAACCCAGATACTCCGAAAGAGATTGTCCAGTTTGTACAAGAAGTGTGTCTAGTTTTTGCCGTAACCATCTACTCTTTTGCACATGCCATGTGGGTGAAATGATGATACCATGCCAAGTTTCAACCTTTTCAGAGTCCATTTTGTAGTGATTTTCAATTTCATGGTCATTTAGCTCTCTTAAGAAATTGGTAAATGACTGAAAATAGCAAATGATGTTAGAAAGTGTTGAAAATTAATGACGTCGCTTTGAATGGTGCATAGGAATGCAAAAAAGTCTGTAGTTCAAATAAGTTAAAAAATGAAGTGCCCGTGTAACAAATGAGTTGTCGTCCGAAACCCTGATACTCCGAAAGAGATTGCCCAGTTTGTACATGAAGTGCGTCCAGTTTCTGCCATAACCCTCTCTACTCTTTTTCGCATGCCATGTGGGTGAAATGATGATACAATGCCAAGTTTCAACCTTTTCAGAGTTCATTTTGTAGTGATTTTCAATTTCACGGTCATTTAGCTCTCTTAAGAAATCGGTAAATGACTGAAAATAGCAAATGATGTTAGAAAGTGTTGAAAATTTATGACG
>NC_041384.1:293932040-293933503 GCF_002162155.2 Triticum dicoccoides
GTAGTGATTTTCAATTTCACGGTCATTTAGCTCTCTTAAGAAATCGGTAAATGACTGAAAATAGCAAATGATGATAGAAAGTGTTGAAAATTTATGACGTCGCTTTGAATGGTGCATAGGAACGGAAAAAAGTCTGGAGTTCAAATGAGTTAAAAAAATGAAGTGACCGTGTAACAAATGAGTTGTCATCCAAAACCCTGATACTCCGAAAGAGATTGCCCAGTTTGTACATGAAGTGCGTCCAGTTTCTGCCATAACCCTCTCTACTCTTTTTCGCATGCCATGTGGGTCAAGTGATGATACCATGCCAAGTTTCAACCTTTTCAGAGTTCATTTTGTAGTGATTTTCAATTTCACGGTCATTTAGCTCTCCAAACAAATAGGTAAATGACTGAAAAATATCAAATGATGTCAGAACGTGTTGAAAATTGATGACCTCGCTTTATAGGGTGCATACAGAACACAAAAAAGTCTGGATTTCAAATAAGTTTAAAAAAATAAAGTTCCCGTGTAACCGATGAGTTCTTGTCCGAAACCCTGATACTCCGAAAGAGATTTTCCAGTTTGTACACGAAGTGCGTCCAGTTTTTTCCGTAACCCTCTCTATTATTTTGCACATGCTATGTGGGAGAATGATGATACCATGCCAAGTTTCAACATTTTCAGAGTTCATTTTGTAGTGATTTTCAATTTCACGGTCATTTAGCTCTCTAAACAAATAGGTAAATGACTGAAAAATAGCAAATGATGTTAGAAAGTGTTGAAAATTGATGACATCTCTTTGAATGGTGCATAGGAACGCAAAAAAATGTTTGGAGTTCAAATAAGTTTAAAAAATAGAAGTGCCCATGTAACAGATGAGTTCTCGTCCGAAACCCTGATACTCCGAAAGAGATTGTCCAGTTTGTACAAGAAGTGTGTCTAGTTTTTGCCGTAACCATCTACTCTTTTGCACATGCCATGTGGGTGAAATGATGATACCATGCCAAGTTTCAACCTTTTCAGAGTTCATTTTGTAGTGATTTTCAATTTCACGGTCATTTAGCTCTCTACAGAAATTGGTAAATGACTGAAAATAGCAAATGATGTTAGAAAGTGTTGAAAATTTATGACGTCGCTTGGAATGCTGCATAGGAATGCAAAAAAGTCTGGAGTTAAAATAAGTTAAAAAAATGAAGTGCCCGTGTAACAAATGAGTTGTCGTCCGAAATCCTGATACTCCGAAAGAGATTGCCCAGTTTGTACATGAAGTGCGTCCAGTTTCTGCCATAACCCTCTCTACTCTTTTTCGCATGCCATGTGGGTGAAATGATGATACCATGCCAAGTTTCAACCTTTTGAGAGTTCATTTTGTAGTGATATTCAATTTCACAGTCATTTAGCTCTCTTAAGAAATTGGTAAATGACTGAAAATAGCAAATGATGTTAGAAAGTGTTGAAAATTTATGACGTCGCTTTGAATG
>NC_041384.1:293933695-293937731 GCF_002162155.2 Triticum dicoccoides
CCTCTCTACTCTTTTTCGCATGCCATGTGGGTGAAATGATGATACAATGCCAAGTTTCAACCTTTTCAGAGTTCATTTTGTAGTGATTTTCAATTTCACGGTCATTTAGCTCTCTTAAGAAATCGGTAAATGACTGAAAATAGCAAATGATGATAGAAAGTGTTGAAAATTTATGACGTCGCTTTGAATGGTGCATAGGAACGGAAAAAAGTCTGGAGTTCAAATGAGTTAAAAAATGAAGTGACCGTGTAACAAATGAGTTGTCATCCAAAACCCTGATACTCCGAAAGAGATTGCCCAGTTTGTACATGAAGTGCGTCCAGTTTCTGCCATAACCCTCTCTACTCTTTTTCGCATGCCATGTGGGTCAAGTGATGATACCATGCCAAGTTTCAACCTTTTCAGAGTTCATTTTGTAGTGATTTTCAATTTCACGGTCATTTAGCTCTCCAAACAAATAGGTAAATGACTGAAAAATATCAAATGATGTCAGAACATGTTGAAAATTGATGACCTCGCTTTATAGGGTGCATACAGAACACAAAAAAGTCTGGATTTCAAATAAGTTTAAAAAAATAAAGTTCCCGTGTAACCGATGAGTTCTTGTCCGAAACCCTGATACTCCGAAAGAGATTTTCCAGTTTGTACACGAAGTGCGTCCAGTTTTTTCCGTAACCCTCTCTATTATTTTGCACATGCTATGTGGGAGAATGATGATACCATGCCAAGTTTCAACATTTTCAGAGTTCATTTTGTAGTGATTTTCAATTTCACGGTCATTTAGCTCTCTAAACAAATAGGTAAATGACTGAAAAATAGCAAATGATGTTAGAAAGTGTTGAAAATTGATGACATCTCTTTGAATGGTGCATAGGAACGCAAAAAAATGTTTGGAGTTCAAATAAGTTTAAAAAATAGAAGTGCCCATGTAACAGATGAGTTCTCGTCCGAAACCCTGATACTCCGAAAGAGATTGTCCAGTTTGTACAAGAAGTGTGTCTAGTTTTTGCCGTAACCATCTACTCTTTTGAACATGCCATGTGGGTGAAATGATGATACCATGCCAAGTTTCAACCTTTTCAGAGTTCATTTTGTAGTGATTTTCAATTTCACGGTCATTTAGCTCTCTACAGAAATTGGTAAATGACTGAAAATAGCAAATGATGTTAGAAAGTGTTGAAAATTTATGACGTCGCTTGGAATGGTGCATAGGAATGCAAAAAAGTCTGGAGTTAAAATAAGTTAAAAAAATGAAGTGCCCGTGTAACAAATGAGTTGTCGTCCGAAATCCTGATACTCCGAAAGAGATTGCCCAGTTTGTACATGAAGTGCGTCCAGTTTCTGCCATAACCCTCTCTACTCTTTTTCGCATGCCATGTGGGTGAAATGATGATACCATGCCAAGTTTCAACCTTTTGAGAGTTCATTTTGTAGTGATATTCAATTTCACAGTCATTTAGCTCTCTTAAGAAATTGGTAAATGACTGAAAATAGCAAATGATGTTAGAAAGTGTTGAAAATTTATGACGTCGCTTTGAATGCATAGGAACGGAAAAAAGTCTGGAGTTCAAATAAGTTAAAAAATGAAGTGCTCGTGTAACAAATGAGTTGTCGTCCGAAACCCTGATACTCTGAAAGAGATTGCCCAGTTTGTACATGAAGTGCGTCCAGTTTCTGCCATAACCCTCTCTACTCTTTTTCGCATGCCATGTGGGTGAAATGATGATACCATGACAAGTTTCAACCTTTTCAGAGTTCATTTTGTAGTGATTTTCAATTTCACGGTCATATAGCTCTCTAAACAAATAGGTAAATGACTGAAAAATATCAAATGATGTCAGAACGTGTTGAAAATTGATGACCTCGCTTTGAAGGGTGCATACAGAACACAAAAAAGTCTAGATTTCAAATAAGTTTAAAAAAATGAAGTTCCCGTGTAACCGATGAGTTCTCGTCCGAAACCCTGATACTCCGAAAGAGATTTTCAAGTTTGTACACGAAGTGCGTCCAGTTTTTTCCGTAACCCTCTCTATTATTTTGCACGTGCTATGTGGGAGAATGATGGTACCTTTTCAGAGTTCATTTTGTAGTGATTTTCAATTTCACGGTCATTTAGCTCTCTAAACAAATAGGTAAATGACTAAAAAATAGCAAATGATGTTAGAAAGTGTTGAAAATTGATGACATCTCTTTGAATGGTGCATAGGAACGCAAAAAAATGTCTGGAGTTCAAGTAAGTTTAAAAAATAGAAGTGCCAGTGTAACAGATGAGTTCTCGTCCGAAACCCTAATACTCCGAAAGAGATTGCCCAGTTTGTACATGAAGTGCGTCCAGTTTCTGCCATAACCCTCTCTACTCTTTTTCGCATGCCATGTGGGTGATATGATGATACCATGCCAAGTGTCAACCTTTTTAGAGTTCATTTTGTAGTGATTTTCAATTTCACGGTCATTTAGCTCTCTAAACAAATAGGTAAATGACTGAAAAATATCAAATGATGTCAGAACATGTTGAAAATTGATGACCTCTCTTTGAAGGGTGCATACAGAACACAAAAAAGTCTGGATTTCAAATAAGTTTAAAAAAATGAAGTGCCCGTGTAACACATGAGTTGTCGTCCGAAACCCTGATACTCCGAAAGAGATTGCCCAGTTTGTACATGAAGTGCGTCCAGTTTCTGCCATAACCCTCTCTACTCTTTTTCGCATGCCATGTGGGTGAAATGATGATACCATGCCAAGTTTCAACCTTTTCAGAGTTCATTTTGTAGTGATATTCAATTTCACGGTCATTTAGCTCTCTTAAGAAATCGGTAAATGACTGAAAATAGCAAATGATGTTAGAAAGTGTTGAAAATTTCTGACATCGCTTTGAATGGTGCATAGGAACGGAAAAAAGTCTGGAGTTCAAATAAGTTAAAAAATGAAGTGCTCGTGTAACAAATGAGTTGTCGTCCGAAACCCTGATACTCCGAAAGAGATTGCCCAGTTTGTACATGAAGTGCGTCCAGTTTCTGCCATAACCCTCTCTACTCTTTTTCGCATGCCATGTGGGTGAAATGATGATACCATGCCAAGTTTCAACCTTTTCAGAGTTCATTTTGTAGTGATTTTCAATTTCACGGTCATATAGCTCTCTAAACAAATAGGTAAATGACTGAAAAATATCAAATGATGTCAGAACGTGTTGAAAATTGATGACCTCACTTTGAAGGGTGCATACAGAACACAAAGAAGTCTGGATTTCAAATAAGTTTAAAAAAATGAAGTTCCCGTGTAATCGATGAGTTCTCGTCCGAAACCCTGATACTCTGAAAGAGATTTTCCAGTTTGTACACGAAGTGCGTCCAGTTTTTTCCGTAACCCTCTCTACTATTTTGCACATGCTATGTGGGAGAATGATGATACCATGCCAAGTTTCAACATTTTCAGAGTTCATTTTGTAGTGATTTTCCATTTCACGGTCATTTAGCTCTCTAAACAAATAGGTAAATGACTGAAAAATAGCAAATGATGTTAGAAAGTGTTGAAAATTGATGACATCTCTTTGAATGGTGCATAGGAACGCAAAAAAATAGAAGTGCCCGTGTAACAGATGAGTTCTCGTCCGAAACCCTAATACTCCGAAAAAGATTGTCCAGTTTGTACAAGAAGTGTGTCCAGTTTTTGCCGTAACCATCTACTCTTTTGCACATGCCATGTGGGTGAAATGATGATACCATGCCAAGTTTCAACCTTTTCAGAGTTCATTTTGTAGTGATTTTCAATTTCACGGTCATTTAGCTCTCTTAAGAAATCGGTAATTGACTGAAAATAGCAAATGATGTTAGAAAGTGTTGAAAATTAATGACGTCGCTTTGAATGGTGCATAGGAATGCAAAAAAGTCTGGAGTTCAAATAAGTTAAAAAATGAAGTGCCCTTGTAACAAATGAGTTGTCGTCCGAAACCCTGATACTCCGAAAGAGATTGCCCAGTTTGTACATGAAGTGCGTCCTGTTTCTGCCATAACCCTCTCTACTCTTTTTCGCATGCCAT
>NC_041384.1:293937872-293942235 GCF_002162155.2 Triticum dicoccoides
TTCAATTTCACGGTCATTTAGCTCTCTTCAGAAATCGGTAAATGACTGAAAATAGCAAATGATGTTAGAAAGTGTTGAAAATTTATGACGTCGCTTTGAATGGTGCATAGGAACGGAAAAAAGTCTGGAGTTCAAATAAGTGAAAAAAATGAAGTGCCCGTGTAACAAATGAGTTATCGTCCGAAACCCTGATACTCCGAAAGAGATTACCCAGTTTGTACATGAAGTGCGTCCAGTTTCTGCCATAACCCTCTCTACTCTTTTTTGCATGCCATGTGGGTGAAATGCTGATACCATGCCAAGTTTCAACCTTTTCAGAGTTCATTTTGTAGTGATTTTCAATTTCACGGTCATTTAGCTCTCCAAACAAATAGGTAAATGACTGAAAAATATCAAATGATGTCAGAACGTGTTGAAAATTGATGACCTCGCTTTATAGGGTGCATACAGAACACAAAAAAGTCTGGATTTCAAATAAGTTTAAAAAATGAAGTTCCCGTGTAACCGATTAGTTCTTGTCCGAAACCCTGATACTCCGAAAGAGATTGTCCAGTTTGTACAAGAAGTGTGTCTAGTTTTTGCCGTAACCATCTCCTCTTTTGCACATGCCATGTGGGCGAAATGATGATTTCATGCCAAGTTTCAACCTTTTCAGAGTCCATTTTGTAGTGATTTTCAATTTCACGGTCATTTAGCTCTCTTAAGAAATTGGTAAATGACTGAAAATAGCAAATGATGTTAGAAAGTGTTGAAAATTTGTGACGTCGCTTTGAATGGTGCATAGGAACGGAAAAAAGTCTGGAGTTCAAATAAGTGAAAAAAATGAAGTGCCCGTGTAACAAATGAGTTGTCGTCCGAAACCCTGATACTCCGAAAGAGATTGCCCAGTTTGTACATGAAGTGCGTCCAGTTTCTGCCATAACCCTCTCTACTCTTTTTCGCATGCCATGTGGGTGAAATGATGATACCATGCCAAGTTTCAACCTTTTCAGAGTCCATTTTGTAGTGATTTTCAATTTCACGGTCATTTAGCTCTCTAAACAAATAGGTAAATGACTGAAAAATAGCAAATGATGTTAGAAAGTGTTGAAAATTGATGACATCTCTTTGAATGGTGCATAGGAACGCAAAAAAATGTCTGGAGTTCAAATAAGTTTAAAAAATAGAAGTGCCCATGTAACAGATGAGTTCTTGTCCGAAACCCTGATACTCCGAAAGAGATTGTCCAGTTTGTACAAGAAGTGTGTCTAGTTTTTTGCCGTAACCATCTACTCTTTTGCACATGCCATGTGGGTGAAATGATGATACCATGCCAAGTTTCAACCTTTTCAGAGTTCATTTTGTAGTGATTTTCAATTTCACGGTCATTTAGCTCTCTTCAGAAATTGGTAAATGACTGAAAATAGCAAATGATGTTAGAAAGTGTTGAAAATTTATGACGTCGCTTTGAATGGTGCATAGGAATGCAAAAAAGTCTGGAGTTAAAATAAGTTAAAAAATGAAGTGCCCATGTAACAAATGAGTTGTCGTCCGAAACCCTGATACTCCGAAAGAGATTGCCCAGTTTGTACATGAAGTGCGTCCAGTTTCAACCATAACCCTCTCTACTCTTTTTCGCATGCCATGTGGGTGAAATGATGATACCATGCCAAGTTTCAACCTTTTTAGAGTTCATTTTGTAGTGATATTCAATTTCACAGTCATTTAGCTCTCTTAAGAAATCGGTAAATGACTGAAAATAGCAAATGTTGTTAGAAAGTGTTGAAAATTTATGACGTCGCTTTGAATGGTGCATAGGAACGGAAAAAAGTCTGGAGTTCAAATAATTTAAAAAATGAAGTGCTCGTGTAACAAATGAGTTGTCATCCGAAACCCTGATACTCCGAAAGAGATTGCCCAGTTTGTACATGAAGTGCGTCCAGTTTCTGCCATAACCCTCTCTACTCTTTTTCGCATGCCATGTGGGTGAAATGATGATACCATGCCAAGTTTCAACCTTTTCAGAGTTCATTTTGTAGTGATTTTCAATTTCACGGTCATATAGCTCTCTAAACAAATAGGTAAATGACTGAAAAATATCAAATGATGTCAGAACGTGTTGAAAATTGATGACCTCGCTTTGAAGGGTGCATACAGAACACAAAAAAGTCTGGATTTCAAATAAGTTAAAAAAAATGAAGTTCCCGTGTAACCGATGAGTTGTCGTCCGAAACCCTGATACTCCGAAAGAGATTTTCCAGTTTGTACACGAAGTGCGTCCAGTTTTTTCCGTAACCCTCTCTACTATTTTGCACATGCTATGTGGGAGAATGATGATACCATGCCAAGTTTCAACCTTTTCAGAGTTCATTTTGTAGTGATTTTCCATTTCACGGTCATTTAGCTCTCTAAACAAATAGGTAAATGACTGAAAAATAGCAAATGATGTTAGAAAGTGTTGAAAATTGATGACATCTCTTTGAATGGTGCATAGGAACGCAAAAAAAAATGTCTGGAGTTCAAATAAGTTTAAAAAATAGAAGTGCCCGTGTAACGGATGAGTTCTCGTCCGAAACCCTGATACTCCGAAAAAGATTGTCCAGTTTGTACAAGAAGTGTGTCTAGTTTTTGCCGTAACCATCTACTCTTTTGCACATGCCATGTGGGTGAAATGATGATCCCATGCCAAGTTTCAACCTTTTCAGAGTTCATTTTGTAGTGATTTTCAATTTCACGGTCATTTAGCTCTCTTCGGAAATTGGTAAATGACTGAAAATAGCAAATGATGTTAGAAAGTGTTGAAAATTTATGACATCGCTTTGAATGGTGCATAGGAATGCAAAAAAGTCTGGAGTTAAAATAAGTTAAAAAATGAAGTGCCCATGTAACAAATGAGTTGTCGTCCGAAACCCTGATACTCCGAAAGAGATTGCCCAGTTTGTACATGAAGTGCGTCCAGTTTCAACCATAACCCTCTCTACTCTTTTTCGCATGCCATGTGGGTGAAATGATGATACCATGCCAAGTTTCAACCTTTTCAGAGTTCATTTTGTATTGATATTCAATTTCACAGTCATTTAGCTCTCTTAAGAAATCGGTAAATGACTGAAAATAGCAAATGTTGTTAGAAAGTGTTGAAAATTTATGACGTCGCTTTGAATGGTGCATAGGAACGGAAAAAAGTCTGGAGTTCAAATAAGTTAAAAAATGAAGTGCTCGTGTAACAAATGAGTTGTCGTCCGAAACCCTGATACTCCGAAAGAGATTGCCCAGTTTGTACATGAAGTGCGTCCAGTTTCTGCCATAACCCTCTCTACTCTTTTTCGCATGCCATGTGGGTGAAATGATGATACCATGCCAAGTTTCAACCATTTCAGAGTTCATTTTGTAGTGATTTTCAATTTCACGGTCATATAGCTCTCTAAACAAATAGGTAAATGACTGAAAAAAATCAAATGATGTCAGAAGGTGTTGAAAATTGATGACCTCGCTTTGAAGGGTGCATACAGAACACAAAAAAGTCTGGATTTCAAATAAGTTTAAAAAAATGAAGTTCCCGTGTAACCGATGAGTTGTCTTCCGAAACCCTGATACTCCGAAAGAGATTTTCCAGTTTGTACACGAAGTGCGTCCAGTTTTTTCCGTAACCCTCTCTACTATTTTGCACATGCTATGTGGGAGAATGATGATACCATGCCAAGTTTCAACCTTTTCAGAGTTCATTTTGTAGTGATTTTCCATTTCACGGTCATTTAGCTCTCTAAACAAATAGGTAAATGACTGAAAAATAGCAAATGATGTTAGAAAGTGTTGAAAATTGATGACATCTCTTTGAATGGTGCATAGGAACGCAAAAAAAATGTCTGGAGTTCAAATAAGTTTAAAAAATAGAAGTGCCCGTGTAACAGATGAGTTCTCGTCCGAAACCCTGATACTCCGAAAAAGATTGTCCAATTTGTACAAGAAGTGTGTCTAGTTTTTGCCGTAACCATCTACTCTTTTGCACATGCCATGTGGGTGAAATGATGATACCATGCCAAGTTTCAACCTTTTCAGAGTTCATTTTGTAGTGATTTTCAATTTCACGGTCATTTAGCCCTCTTAAGAAATCGGTAATTGACTGAAAATAGCAAATGATGTTAGAAAGTGTTGAAAATTAATGACGTCGCTTTGAATGGTGCATAGGAATGCAAAAAAGTCTGGAGTTCAAATAAGTTAAAAAATGAAGTGCCCGTGTAACAAATGAGTTGTCGTCCGAAACCCAGATACTCCGAAAGAGATTGCCCAGTTTGTACATGAAGTGCGTCCAGTTTCTGCCATAACCCTCTCTACTCTTGTTCGCATGCCATGTGGGTGAAATGATGATACAATGCCAAGTTTCAAC
>NC_041384.1:293942469-293945854 GCF_002162155.2 Triticum dicoccoides
AAAATAGCAAATGATGTTAGAAAGTGTTGAAAATTTATGACGTCGCTTTGAATGGTGCATAGGAACGGAAAAAAGTCTGGAGTTCAAATAAGTTAAAAAAATGAAGTGCCCGTGTAACAAATGAGTTGTCATCCGAAACCCTGATACTCCGAAAGAGATTGCCCAGTTTGTACATGAAGTGCGTCCAGTTTCTGCCATAACCCTCTCTACTCTTTTTCGCATGCCATGTGGGTGAAATGATGATACCATGCCAAGTTTCAACCTTTTCAGAGTTCATTTTGTAGTGATTTTCAATTTCACGGTCATTTAGCTCTCCAAACAAATAGGTAAATGACTGAAAAATATCAAATGATGTCAGAACGTGTTGAAAATTGATGACCTCGCTTTATAGGGTGCATACAGAACACAAAAAAGTCTGGATTTCACATAAGTTTAAAAAAATGAAGTTCCCGTGTAACCGATGAGTTCTTGTCCAAAACCCTGATACTCCGAAAGAGATTTTCCAATTTGTACACGAAGTGCGTCCAGTTTTTTCCGTAACCCTCTTCATTATTTTGCACATGCTATGTGGGAGAATGATGATACCATGCCAAGTTTCAACATTTTCAGAGTTCATTTTGTAGTGATTTTCAATTTCACGGACATTTAGCTCTCTAAACAAATAGGTAAATGACTGAAAAATAGCAAATGATGTTAGAAAGTGTTGAAAATTGATGACATCTCTTTGAATGGTGCATAGGAACGCAAAAAAATGTCTGGAGTTCAAATAAGTTTAAAAAATAGAAGTGTCCGTGTAACAGATGAGTTCTCGTCCGAAACCCTGATACTCCGAAAGAGATTGTCCAGTTTGTACAAGAAGTGTGTGTAGTTTTTGCCGTAACCATCTACTCTTTTGCACATGCCATGTGGGTGAAATGATGATACCATGCCAAGTTTCAACCTTTTCAGAGTTCATTTTGTAGTGATTTTCAATTTCACGGTCATTTAGCTCTCTTCAGAAATTGGTAAATGACTGAAAATAGCAAATGATGTTAGAATGTGTTGAAAATTTATGACGTCGCTTTGAATGGTGCATAGGAATGCAAAAAAGTCTGGAGTTAAAATAAGTTAAAAAAATGAAGTGCCAGTGTAACAAATGAGTTGTCGTCCGAAATCCTGATACTCCGAAAGAGATTGCCCAGTTTGTACATGAAGTGCGTCCTGTTTCTGCCATAACCCTCTCTACTCTTTTTCGCATGCCATGTGGGTGAAATGATGATACCATGCCAAGTTTCAACCTTTTCAGAGTTCATTTTGTAGTGATATTCAATTTCACGGTCATTTAGCTCTCTTAAGAAATCGGTAAATGACTGAAAATAGCAAATGATGTTAGAAAGTGTTGAAAATTTATGACGTCGCTTTGAATGGTGCATAGGAACGGAAAAAAGTCTGGAGTTCAAATAAGTTAAAAAATGAAGTGCTGGTGTAACAAATGAGTTGTCATCCGAAACCCTGATACTCCGAAAGAGATTGCCCAGTTTGTACATGAAGTGCGTCCAGTTTCTGCCATAACCCTCTCTACTCTTTTTCACATGCCATGTGGGTGAAATGATGATACCATGCCAAGTTTCAACCTTTTCAGAGTTCATTTTGTAGTGATTTTCAATTTCACGGTCATATAGCTCTCTAAACAAATAGGTAAATGACTGAAAAATATCAAATGATGTCAGAACGTGTTGAAAATTGATGACCTCGCTTTGAAGGGTGCATACAGAACACAAAATAGTCTGGATTTCAAATAAGTTTAAAAAAATGAAGTTCCCGTGTAACCGACGAGTTCTCGTCCGAAACCCTGATACTCCGAAAGAGATTTTCCAGTTTGTACACGAAGTGCGTCCAGTTTTTTCCGTAACCCTCTCTATTATTTTGCACGTGCTATGTGGGAGAATGATGATACCATGCCAAGTTTCAACATTTTCAGAGTTCATTTTGTAGTGATTTTCAATTTCACGGTCATTTAGCTCTCTAAACAAATAGGTAAATGACTGAAAAATAGCAAATGATGTTAGAAAGTGTTGAAAATTGATGACATCTCTTTGAATGGTGCATAGGAACGCAAAAAAAATGTCTGGAGTTCAAATAAGTTTAAAAAATAGAAGTGCCCGTGTAACAGATGAGTTCTCGTCCGAAACCCTGATACTCCGAAAAAGATTGTCCAGTTTGTACAAGAAGTGTGTCTAGTTTTTGCCGTAACCATCTACTCTTTTGCACATGCCATGTGGGTGAAATGATGATACCATGCCAAGTTTCAACCTTTTCATAGTTCATTTTGTAGTGATTTTCAATTTCACGGTCATTTAGCTCTCTTAAGAAATCGGTAATTGACTGAAAATAGCAAATGATGTTAGAAAGTGTAGAAAATTAATGACGTCGCTTTGAATGGTGCATAGGAATGCAAAAAAGTCTGGAGTTCAAATAAGTTAAAAAATGAAGTGCCATAACCCTCTCTATTATTTTGCACATGCTATGTGGGAGAATGATGATACCATGCCAAGTTTCAACATTTTCAGAGTTCATTTTGTAGTGATTTTCAATTTCACGGTCATTTAGCTCTCTAAACAAATAGGTAAATGACTGAAAAATAGCAAATGATGTTAGAAAGTGTTGAAAATTGATGACATCTCTTTGAATGGTGCATAGGAACACAAAAAAATGTCTGGAGTTCAAATAAGTTTAAAAAATAGAAGTGCCCGTGTAACAGATGAGTTCTCGTCCGAAACCCTGATACTCCGAAAGAGATTGTCCAGTTTGTACAAGAAGTGTGTCTCGTTTTTGCCGTAACCATCTACTCTTTTGCACATGCCATGTGGGTGAAATGATGATACCATGCCAAGTTTCAACCTTTTCAGAGTTCATTTTGTAGTGATTTTCAATTTCACGGTCATTTAGCTCTCTTCAGAAATTGGTAAATGACTGAAAATAGCAAATGATCTTAGAAAGTGTTGAAAATTTATGACGTCACTTGGAATGGTGCATAGGAATGCAAAAAAGTCTAGAGTTAAAATAAGTTAAAAAAATGAAGTGCCCGTGTAACAAATGAGTTGTCGTCCGAAATCCTGATACTCCGAAAGAGATTGCCCAGTTTGTACATGAAGTGCGTCCAGTTTCTGTCATAACCCTCTCTACTCTTTTTCGCATGCCATGTGGGTGAAATGATGATACCATGCCAAGTTTCAACCTTTTTAGAGTTCATTTTGTAGTGATATTCAATTTCACAGTCATTTAGCTCTCTTAAGAAATCGGTAAATGACTGAAAATAGCAAATGATGTTAGAAAGTGTTGAAAATTTATGACGTCGCTTTGAATGGTGCATAGGAACGGAAAAAAGTCTGGAGTTCAAATAAGT
>NC_041384.1:293947497-293949435 GCF_002162155.2 Triticum dicoccoides
CAGAGTTCATTTTGTAGTGATATTCAATTTCACGGTCATTTAGCTCTCTTAAGAAATCGGTAAATGACTGAAAATGGCAAATGATGTTAGAAAGTGTTGAAAATTTATGACGTCGCTTTGAATGGTGCATAGGAACGGAAAAAAGTCTGGAGTTCAAATAAGTTAAAAAAATGAAGTGCTCGTGTAACAAATGAGTTGTCGTCCGAAACCCTGATACTCCGAAAGAGATTGCCCAGTTTGTACATGAAGTGCGTCCAGTTTCTGCCATAACCCTCTCTACTCTTTTTCGCATGCGATGTGGGTGAAATGATGATACCATGCCAAGTTTCAACCTTTTCAGAGTTCATTTTGTAGTGATTTTCAATTTCACGGTCATTTAGCTCTCTGAACAAATAGGTAAATGATTGAAAAATATCAAATGATGTCAGAACGTGTTGAAAATTGATGACCTCGCTTTGAAGGGTGCATACAGAACACAAAAAAGTCTGGATTTCAAATAAGTTTAAAAAAATGAAGTTCCCGTGTAACCGATGAGTTCTCGTCCGAAACCCTGATACTCCGAAAGAGATTTTCCAGTTTGTACACGAAGTGCGTCCAGTTTTTTCCGTAACCCTCTCTATTATTTTGCACATGCTATGTGGGAGAATGATGGTACCATGCCAAGTTTCAACATTTTCAGAGTTCATTTTGTAGTGATTTTCAATTTCACGGTCATTTAGCTCTCTAAACAAATAGGTAAATGACTAAAAAATAGCAAATGATGTTAGAAAGTGTTGAAAATTGGTGACATCTCTTTGAATGGTGCATAGGAACGCAAAAAATGTCTGGAGTTCAAATAAGTTTAAAAAATAGAAGTGCCCGTGTAACAGATGAGTTCTCGTCCGAAACCCTGATACTCCGAAAAAGATTGCCCAGTTTGTACATGAAGTGCGTCCAGTTTCTGCCATAACCCTCTCCACTCTTTTTCGCATGCCATGTGGGTGATATGATGATACCATGCCAAGTTTCAACCTTTTCAGAGTTCATTTTGTAGTGATTTTCAATTTCACGGTCATTTAGCTCTCTAAACAAATAGGTAAATGACTGAAAAATATCAAATGATGTCAGAACATGTTGAAAATTGATGACCTCGCTTTGAAGGGTGCATACAGAACACAAAAAAGTCTGGATTTCAAATAAGTTTAAAAAAATGAAGTTCCCGTGTAACCTATGTGTTCTCGTCCGAAACCCTGATACTCCGAAAGAGATTTTCCAGTTTGGACACGAAGTGCGTCCATTTTTTTCCGTAACCCTCTCTACTATTTTGCACATGCTATGTGGGAGAATGATGATATCTTGCCAAGTTTCAACATTTTCAGAGTTCATTTTGTAGTGATTTTCCATTTCACGGTCATTTAGCTCTCTAAACAAATAGGTAAATGACTGAAAAATAGCAAATGATGTTAGAAAGTGTTGAAAATTGATGACATCTCTTTGAATGGTGCATAGGAACGCAAAAAAATGTCTGGAGTTCACATAAGTTTAAAAAATAGAAGTGCCCGTGTAACAGATGAGTTCTCGTCTGAAACCCTGATACTCCGAAAAAGATTGTCCAGTTTGTACAAGAAGTGTGTCCAGTTTTTGCCGTAACCATCTACTCTTTTGCACATGCCATGTGGGTGAAATGATGATACCATGCCAAGTTTCAACCTTTTCAGAGTTCATTTTGTAGTGATTTTCAATTTCACGGTCATTTAGCTCTCTTAGGAAATCGGTAATTGACTGAAAATAGCAAATGATGTTAGAAAGTGTTGAAAATTTATGACGTCGCTTTGAATGGTGCATAGGAATGCAAAAAAGTCTGGAGTTCAAATAAGTTAAAAAATGAAGTGCCCGTGTAACAAATGAGTTGTCGTCCGAAACCCTGATACTCCAAAAGAGATTGCCCAGTTTGTACAT
>NC_041384.1:293949565-293949834 GCF_002162155.2 Triticum dicoccoides
CGTGTAACAAATGAGTTGTCGTCCGAAACCCTGATACTCCGAAAGAGATTGCCCAGTTTGTACATGAAGTGCGTCCAGTTTCTGCCATAACCCTCTCTACTCTTTTTCGCATGCCATGTGGGTGAAATGATGATACAATGCCAAGTTTCAACCTTTTCAGAGTTCATTTTGTAGTGATTTTCAATTTCACGGTCATTTAGCTCTCTTAAGAAATCGGTAAATGACTGAAAATAGCAAATGATGTTAGAAAGTGTTGAAAATTTATGACG
>NC_041384.1:293949921-293957626 GCF_002162155.2 Triticum dicoccoides
CATTTAGCACTCTTAAGAAATCGGTAAATGACTGAAAATAGCAAATGATGTTAGAAAGTGTTGAAAATTTATGACGTCGCTTTGAATGGTGCATAGGAACGGAAAAAAGTCTGGAGTTCAAATAAGTTAAAAAAATGAAGTGCCCGTGTAACAAATGAGTTGTCGTCCGAAACCCTGATACTCCGAAATTGATTGCCCAGTTTGTACATCAAGTGCGTCCAGTTTCTGCCATAACCCTCTGTACTCTTTTTCGCATGCCATGTGGGTGAAATGATGATACCATGCCAAGTTTCAACCTTTTCAGAGTTCATTTTGTAGTGATTTTCAATTTCACGGTCATTCAGCTCTCTAAACAAATAGGTAAATGACTGAGAAATATCAAATGATGTCAGAACATGTTGAAAATTGATGACCTCGCTTTGAGGGGTGCGTACAGAACACAAAAAAGTCTGGATTTCAAATAAGTTTAAAAAAATGAAGTTCCCGTGTAACCGATGAGTTCTCGTCCGAAACCCTGATACTCCGAAAGAGATTGTCCAGTTTGTACAAGAAGTGTGTCTAGTTTTTGCCGTAACCATCTACTATTTTGCACATGCCATGTGGGTGAAATGATGATACCATGCCAAGTTTCAACCTTTTCAGAGTTCATTTTGTAGTGATTTTCAATTTCACGGTCATTTAGCTCTCTTCAGAAATTGGTAAATGACTGAATATAGCAAATGATGTTAGAAAGTGTTGAAAATTTATGACGTCGCTTTGAATGGTGCATAGGAATGCAAAAAAGTGTGGAGTTCAAATAAGTTAAAAAAATGAAGTGCCCGTGTAACAAATGAGTTGTCGTCCGAAACCCTGATACTCCGAAAGAGATTTCCCAGTTTGTACATGAAGTGCATCCAGTTTCTGCCATAACCCTCTCTACTCTTTTTCGCATGCCATGTGGGTGAAATGATGATACCATGGCAAGTTTCAACCTTTTCAGAGTTCATTTTGTAGTGATTTTCAATTTCACGGTCATTTAGCTCTCTTAAGAAATCGGTAAATGAGTGAAAATAGCAAATGATGTTAGAAAGTGTTGAAAATTTATGACGTCGCTTTGAATGGTGCATAGGAACGGAAAAAAGTCTGGAGTTCAAATAAGTTAAAAAAATGAAATGCTCGTGTAACAAATGAGTTGTCGTCCGAAACCCTGATACTCCGAAATTGATTGCCCAGTTTGTACATGAAGTGCGTCCAGTTTCTGCCATAACCCTCTCTACTCTTTTTCGCATGCCATGTGGGTGAAATGATGATACCATGCCAAGTTTCAACCTTTTCAGAGTTCATTTTGTAGTGATTTTCAATTTCACGGTCATTTAGCTCTCTAAACAAATAGGTAAATGACTGAAAAATATCAAATGATGTCAGAACGTGTTGAAAATTGATGACCTCGCTTTGAAGGGTGCGTACAGAACACAAAAAAGTCTGGATTTCAAATAAGTTTAAAAAAATGAAGTTCCCGTGTAACCGATGAGTTCTCGTCCGAAACCCTGATACTCCGAAAGAGATTTTCCAGTTTGTACACGAAGTGCGTCCAGTTTTTTTCCGTAACCCTCTCTATTATTTTGCACATGCTATGTGGGAGAATGATGATACCATGGCAAGTTTCAACATTTTCAGAGTTCATTTTGTAGTGATTTTCAATTTCACGGTCATTTAGCTCTCTAAACAAATAGGTAAATGACTAAAAAATAGCAAATGATGTTAGAAAGTGTTGAAAATTGATGACATCTCTTTGAATGGTGCATAGGAACGCAAAAAAATGTCTGGAGTTCAAATAAGTTTAAAAAATAGAAGTGCCTGTGTAACAAATGAGTTCTCGTCCGAAACCCTGATACTCCGAAAGAGATTGCCCAGTTTGTACATGAAGTACGTCCAGTTTCTGCCATAACCCTCTCTACTCTTTTTCGCATGCCATGTGGGTGATATGATGATACCATGCCAAGTTTCAACCTTTTCAGAGTTCATTTTGTAGTGATTTTCAATTTCACGGTCATTTAGCTCTCTATACAAATAGGTAAATGACTGAAAAATATCAAATGATGTCAGAACGTGTTGAAAATTGATGACCTCGCTCTGAAGGGTGCATACAGAACACAAAAAAGTCTGGATTTCAAATAAGTCTAAAAAATGAAGTTCCCGTGTAACCGATGAGTTCTCGTCCGAAACCCTGATACTCCGAAAGAGATTTTCCAGTTTGTACACGAAGTGCGTCCAGGTTTTTCCGTAACCCTCTCTACTATTTTGCACATGCTATGTGGGAGAATGATGATACCATGCCAAGTTTCAACATTTTCAGAGTTCATTTTGTAGTGATTTTCCATTTCACGGTCATTTAGCTCTCTAAACAAATAGGTAAATGACTGAAAAATAGCAAATGATGTTAGAAAGTGTTGAAAATTGATGACATCTCTTTGAATGGTGCATAGGAATGCAAAAAAAATGTCTGGAGTTCAAATAAGTTTAAAAAATAGAAGTGCCCGTGTAACAGATGAGTTCTCGTCCCAAACCCTGATACTCCGAAAAAGATTGTCCAGTTTGTACAAGAAGTGTGTCCAGTTTTTGCCGTAACCATCTACTCTTTTGCACATGCCATGTGGGTGAAATGATGATACCATTCCAAGTTTCAACCTTTTCAGAGTTCATTTTGTAGTGATTTTCAATTTCACGGTCATTTAGCTCTCTTAAGAAATCGGTAATTGACTGAAAATAGCAAATGATGTTAGAAAGTGTTGAAAATTTATGACGTCGCTTTGAATGGTGCATAGGAATGCAAAAAAGTCTGGAGTTCAAATAAGTTAAAAAATGAAGTGCCCGTGTAACAAATGAGTTGTCGTCCAAAAATCTGATACTCCGAAAGAGATTGCCCAGTTTGTACATGAAGTGCGTCCAGTTTCTGCCATAACCCTCTCTACTCTTTTGCGCATGCCATGTGGGTGAAATGATGATACAATGCCAAGTTTCAACCTTTTCAGAGTTCATTTTGTAGTGATTTTCAATTTCACGGTCATTTAGCTCTCTTAAGAAATCGGTAACTGACTGAAAATAGCAAATGATGTTAGAAAGTGTTGAAAATTTATGACATCGCTTTGAATGGTGCATAGGAACGGAAAAAAGTCTGGAGTTCAAATTAGTTAAAAAAATGAAGTGCCCGTGTAACAAATGAGTTGTCATCCGAAACCCTGATACTCCGAATGAGATTGCCCAGTTTGTACATGAAGTGCCTCCAGGTTCTGCCATAACCCTCTCTACTCTTTTTCGCATGCCATGTGGGTGAAATGATGATACCATGCCAAGTTTCAACCTTTTCAGAGTTCATTTTGTAGTGATTTTCAATTTCACGGTCATTTAGCTCTCCAAACAAATAGGTAAATGACTAAAAAATATCAAATGATGTCAGAACGTGTTGAAAATTGATGACCTCGCTTTGAAGGGTGCATACAGAACACAAAAAAGTCTGGATTCAAATAAGTTTAAAAAAATGAAGTTCCCGTGTAACCGATGAGTTCTTGTCCGAAACCCTGATACTCCGAAAGAGATTTTCCACTTTGTACACGAAGTGCGTCCAGTTTTTTCCGTAACCCTCTCTATTATTTTGCACATGCTATTTGGGAGAATGATGATACCATGCCAAGTTTCAACATTTTCAGAGTTCATTTTGTAGTGATTTTCAATTTCACGGTCATTTAGCTATCTGAACAAATAGGTAAATGACTGAAAAATAGTAAATGATGTTAGAAAGTGTTGAAAATTGATGACATCTCTTTGAATGGTGCATAGGAACGCAAAAAAATGTCTGGAGTTCAAATAAGTTTAAAAAATAGAAGTGCCCGTGTAACAGATGAGTTCTCGTCCGAAACCCTGATACTCCGAAAGACATTGCCCTGTTTGTACATGAAGTGCGTCCAGTTTCTGCCATATCCCTCTCTACTCTTTTTCGCATGCCATGTGGGTGAAATGATGATACCATGCCAAGTTTCAACCTTTTCAGAGTTCATTTTGTAGTGATTTTCAATTTCATGGTCATTTAGCTCTCTTAAGAAATAGGTAAATGACTGAAAATAGCAAATGATGTTAGAAAGTGTTGAAAATTTATGACGTCGCTTTGAATGGTGCATAGGAATGCAAAAAAGTCTGGAGTTCAAATAAGTTAAAAAATGAAGTGCCCATGTAACAAATGAGTTGTCGTCCGAAACCCTGATACTCCGAAAGAGATTGCCCAGTTTGTACATGAAGTGCGTCCAGTTTCTGCCATAACCCTCTCTACTCTTTTTCGCATGCCATGTGGGTGAAATGTTGATACCATGCCAAGTTTCAACCTTTTCAGAGTTCATTTTGTAGTGATATTCTATTTCACGTTCATTTAGCTCTCTTAAGAAATCGGTAAATGACTGAAAATAGCAAATGATGTTAGAAAGTGTTGAAAATTTATGACGTCACTTTGAATGGTGCATAGGAACGGAAAAAAGTCTGGAGTTCAAATAAGTTAAAAAAATGAAGTGCTCGTGTAACAAATGAGTTGTCATCCAAAACCCTGATACTCCGAAAGAGATTGCCCAGTTTGTACATGAAGTGCGTCCAGTTTCTGCCATAACCCTCTCTACTCTTTTTCGCATGCCATGTGGGTGAAATGATGATACCATGCCAAGTTTCAACCTTTCAGAGTTCATTTTGTAGTGATTTTCAATTTCACGGTCATTTAGCTCCCTAAAAAATACGTAAATGACTGAAAAATATCAAATGATGTCAGAACGTGTTGAAAATTGATGACCTCGCTTTGAAGGGTGCATACAGAACACAAAAAAGTCTGGATTTCAAATAAGTTTAAAAAAATGAAGTTCCCGTGTAACCGATGAGTTCTCGTCCGAAACCCTGATACTCCAAAAGAGATTTTCCAGTTTGTACACGAAGTGCGTCCAGTTTTTTCCGTAACCCTCTCTATTATTTTGCACATGCTATGTGGGAGAATGATGATACCATGCCAAGTTTCAACATTTTCAGAGTTCATTTTGTAGTGATTTTCAATTTCACGGTCATTTAGCTCTCTAAACAAATAGGTAAATGACTAAAAAATAGCAAATGATGTTAGAAAGTGTTGAAAATTGATGACATCTCTTTGAATGGTGCATAGGAACGCAAAAAAATGTCTGGAGTTCAAATAAGTTTAAAAAATAGAAGTGCCCGTGTAACAGATGAGTTCTCGTCCGAAACCCTGATACTCCGAAAGAGATTGTCCAATTTGTACAAGAAGTGTGTCTAGTTTTTGCCATAACCATCTACTCTTTTGCACATGCCATGTGGGTGAAATGATGATACCATGCCAAGTTTCAACCTTTTCAGAGTTCATTTTGTAGTGATTTTCAATTTCACGGTCATTTAGCTCTCTTCAGAAATCGGTAAATGACTGAAAATAGCAAATGATGTTAGAAAGTGTTGAAAATTATTGATGTCGCTTTGAATGGTGCATAGGAATGCAAAAAAGTCTGGAGTTCAAATAAGTTAAAAAAATGAAGTGCCCGTGTAACAAATGAGTTGTCGTCCGAAACCCTGATACTCCGAAAGAGATTGCCCAGTTTGTACATGAAGTGCGTCCAGTTTCTGCCATAAACCTCTCTACTCTTTTTCGCATGCCATCTGGGTGAAATTTGATGATACAATGCCAAGTTTCAACCTTTTCAGAGTTCATTTTGTAGTGATTTTCAATTTCACGGTCATTTAGCTCTCTTAAGAAATCGGTAAATGACTGAAAATAGCAAATGATGTTAGAAAGTGTTAAAAATTTATGACGTCGCTTTGAATGGTGCATAGGAACGGAAAAAAGTCTGGAGTTCAAATAAGTTAAAAAAATGAAGTGCCCGTGTAACAAATGACTTGTCATCCGAAACCCTGATACTCCGAAAGAGATTGCCCAGTTTGTACATGAAGTGCATCCAGTTTCTGCCATAACCCTCTCTACTCTTTTTCGCATGCCATGTGGGTGAAATGATGATACCATGCCAAGTTTCAACCTTTTCAGAGTTCATTTTGTAGTGATTTTCAATTTCACGGTCATTTAGCTCTCCAAACAAATAGGTAAATGACTGAAAAATATCAAATGATGTCAGAACGTGTTGAAAATTGATGACCTCGCTTTGAAGGGTGCATACAGAACACAAAAAAGTCTGGATTTGAAATAAGTTTAAAAAAATGAAGTTCCCGTGTAACCGATGAGTTCTTGTCCGAAACCCTGATACTCCGAAAGAGATTTTCCAGTTTGTACACGAAGTGCGTCCAGTTCTTTCCGTAACCCTCTCTATTATTTCACACATGCTATGTGGGAGAATGATGATACCATGCCAAGTTTCAACATTTTCAGAGTTCATTTTGTAGTGATTTTCAATTTCACGGTCATTTAGCTCTCTAAACAAATAGGTAAATGACTGAAAAATAGCAAATGATGTTAGAAAGTGTTGAAAATTGATGACATCTCTTTGAATGGTGCATAGGAACGCAAAAAAATGTCTGGATTTCAAATAAGTTTAAAAAATAGAAGTGCCCATGTAACAGATGAGTTCTCGTCCGAAATCCTGATACTCCGAAAGAGATTGTCCAGTTTGTACAAGAAGTGTGTCTAGTTTTTGCCGTAACCATCTACTCTTTTGCACATGCCATGTGGGTGAAATGATGATACCATGCCAAGTTTCAACCTTTTCAGAGTTCATTTTGTAGTGATTTTCAATTTCACGGTCATTTAGCTCTCCAAACAAATAGGTAAATGACTGAAAAATATCAAATGATGTCAGAACGTGTCGAAAATTGATGACCTCGCTTTGAAGGGTGCATACAGAATGCAAAAAAGTCTGGAGTTCAAATAAGTTTAAAAAAATGAAGTTCCCGTGTAACCGATGAGTTCTTGTCCGAAACCCTGATACTCCGAAAGAGATTTTCCAGTTTGTACACGAAGTGCGTCCAGTTCTTTCCGTAACCCTCTCTAATATTTTGCACATGCTATGTGGGAGAATGATGATACCATGCCAAGTTTCAAGATTTTCAGAGTTCATTTTGTAGTGATTTTCAATTTCACGGTCATTTAGCTCTCTAAACAAATAGGTAAATGACTGAAAAATAGCAAATGATGTTAGAAAGTGTTGAAAATTGATGACATCTCTTTGAATGGTGCATAGGAACGCAAAAAAATGTCTGGATTTCAAATAAGTTTAAAAAATAGAAGTGCCCATGTAACAGATGAGTTCTCGTCCGAAATCCTGATACTCCGAAAGAGATTGTCCAGTTTGTACAAGAAGTGTGTCTAGTTTTTGCCGTAACCATCTACTCTTTTGCACATGCCATGTGGGTGAAATGATGATACCATGCCAAGTTTCAAACTTTTCAGAGTTCATTTTGTAGTGATTTTCAATTTCACGGTCATTTAGCTCTCTTCAGAAATCGGTAAATGACTGAAAATAGCAAATGATGTTAGAAAGTGTTGAAAATTTATGACGTCGCTTTGAATGGTGCATTGGAATGCAAAAAAGTCTGGAGTTCAAATAAGTTAAAAAAATGAAGTGCCCGTGTAACAAATGAGTTGTCGTCCGAACCCTGATACTCCGAAAGAGATTGCCCAGTTTGTACATGAAGTGCGTCCAGTTTCTGCCATAACCCTCTCTACTCTTTTTCGCATGCCATGTGG
>NC_041384.1:293958467-293962330 GCF_002162155.2 Triticum dicoccoides
AGTTTCAACCTTTTCAGAGTTCATTTTGTAGTGATTTTCAATTTCACGGTCATTTAGCTCTCTTAAGAAATCGGTAAATGACTGAAAATAGCAAATGATGTTAGAAAGTGTTGAAAATTTATGACGTCGCTTTGAATGGTGCATAGGAACGGAAAAAAGTCTGGAGTTCAAATAAGTTAAAAAAATGAAGTGCTCGTGTAACAAATGAGTTGTCATCTGAAACCCTGATACTCCGAAAGAGATTTTCCAGTTTGTACATGAAGTGCGTTCAGTTTCTGCTATAACCCTCTCTACTCTTTTTCGCATGCCATGTGGGTGAAATGATGATACCGTGCCAAGTTTCAACCTTTTCAGAGTTCATTTTGTAGTGATTTTCAATTTCACGGTCATTTAGCTCTCTAAACAAATACGTAAATGACTGAAAAATATCAAATGATGTCAGAACGTGTTGAAAATTGATGACCTCGCTTTGAAGGGTGCATACAGAACACAAAAAAGTCTGGATTTCAAATAAGTTTAAAAAAATGAAGTTCCCGTGAAACTGATGAGTTCTGGTCCGAAACCCTAATACTCCGAAAGAGATTTTCCAGTTTGTACACGAAGTGCGTCCAATTTTTTCTGTAACCCTCTCTACTATTTTGCACATGCTATGTGGGAGAATGATGACACCATGCGAAGTTTCAACATTTTTAGTGTTCATTTTGTAGTGATTTTCAATTTCACGGTCATCTAGCTCTCCAAACAAATAGGTAAATGACTAAAAAATAGCAAATGATGATAGAAAGTGTTGAAAATTGATGACATCTCTTTGAATGGTGCATAGGAACGCAAAAAAATGTCTGGAGTTCAAATAAGTTTAAAAAATAGAAGTGCCCGTGCAACAGATGAGTTCTCGTCCGAAACCCTGATACTCCGAAAGAGATTGTCTAGTTTGTACAAGAAGTGCGTCCAGTTTTTGCCGTAACCATCTACTCTTTTGCACATGCCATGTGGGTGAAATGATGATACCATGCCAAGTTTCAACCTTTTCAGAGTTCATTTTGTAGTGATTTTCAATTTCATGGTCATTTAGCTCTCTTAAGAAATCGGTAAATGACTGAAAATAGCAAATGATGTTAGAAAGTGTTGAAAATTTATGACGTCCCTTTGAATGGTGCATTGGAATGCAAAAAAGTCTGGAGTTCAAATAAGTTAAAAAAATGAAGTGCCCGTGTAACAAATGAGTTGTCGTCCGAAACCCTGATACTCCGAAAGAGATTGCCCAGTTTGTACATGAAGTGCGTCCAGTTTCTGCCATAACCCTCTCTACTCTTTTTCGCATGCCATGTGGGTGAAATGATGATACCATGCCAAGTTTCAACCTTTTCAGAGTTCATTTTGTAGTGATTTTCAATTTCACGGTCATTTAGCTCTCTTAAGAAATCGGTAAATGACTGAAAATAGCAAATGTTGTTAGAAAGTGTTGAAAATTTATGACGTCCCTTTGAATGGTGCATAGGAACGGAAAAAAGTCCGGAGTTCAAATAAGTTAAAAAAATGAAGTGCTCGTGTAACAAATGAGTTGTCGTTCGAAACCTTGATACTCCGAAAGAGATTGCCTAGTTTGTACATGAAGTGCGTCCAGTTTCTGCCATAACCCTCTCTACTCTTTTTCGCATGCCATGTGGGTGAAATGATGATACCATGCCAAGTTACAACCTTTTCAGAGTTCATTTTGTAGTGATTTTCAATTTCACGGTCATTTAGCTCTCTAAACAAATAGGTAAATGACTGAAAAATATCAAATGATGTCAGAACGTGTTGAAAATTGATGACCTCGCTTTGAAGGGTGCATACAGAACACAAAAAAGTCTGGATTTCAAATAAGTTTAAAAAAATGAAGTTCCCGTGTAACCGATGAGTTCTCGTCTGAAACCCTGATACTCCGAAAGAGATTTTCCAGTTTGTACACGAAGTGCGTCCAGTTTTTTCCGTAACCCTCTCTACTGTTTTGCACATGCTATGTGGGAGAAGGATGATACCATGCCAAGTTTCAACAGTTTTAGAGTTCATTTTGTAGTGATTTTCAATTTCACGGTCATCTAGCTCTCTAAACAAATAGGTAAATGACTAAAAAATAACAAATGATGATAGAAAGTGTTGAAAATTGATGACATCTCTTTGAATGGTGCATAGGAACGGAAAAAAATGTCTGGAGTTCAAATAAGTTTAAAAAATAGAAGTGCCCGTGTAACAGATGAGTTCTCGTCCGAAACCCTGATACTCCGAAAGAGATTGTCTAGTTTGTACAAGAAGTGTGTCTAGTTTTTGCCGTAACCATCTACTCTTTTGCACATGCCATGTGGGTGAAATGATGATACCATGCCAAGTTTCAACCTTTTTAGAGTTCATTTTGTAGAGATTTTCAATTTCACGGTCATTTAGCTCTCTTCAGAAATCGGTAAATGACTGAAAATAGCAAATGATGTTAGAAAGTGTTGAAAATTTATGACGTCGCTTTGAATGGTGCATAGGAATGCAAAAAAGTCTGGAGTTCAAATAAGTTAAAAAAATGAAGTGCCCGTGTAACAAATGAGTTGTCGTCCGAAACCCTGATACTCCGAAAGAGAATGCCCAGTTTGTACATGAAGTGCGTCCAGTTTCTGCCATAACCCTCTCTACTCTTTTTCGCATGCCATGTGGGTGAAATGATGATACCATGCCAAGTTTTAACCTTTTCAGAGTTCATTTTGTAGTGATTTTCAATTTCATGGTCATTTAGCTCTCTTAAGAAATCGATAAATGACTGAAAATAGCAAATGATGTTAGAAAGTGTTGAAAATTTATGACGTCCCTTTGAATGGTGCATAGGAACGGAAAAAAGTCTGGAGTTCAAATAAGTTAAAAAAATGAAGTGCTCGTGTAACAAATGAGTTGTCATCTGAAACCCTGATACTCCGAAAGAGATTTTCCAGTTTGTACATGAAGTGCGTTCAGTTTCTGCTATAACCCTCTCTACTCTTTTTCGCATGCCATGTGGGTGAAATGATGATACCGTGCCAAGTTTCAACCTTTTCAGAGTTCATTTTGTAGTGATTTTCAATTTCACGGTCATTTAGCTCTCTAAACAAATACGTAAATGACTGAAAAATATCAAATGATGTCAGAACGTGTTGAAAATTGATGACCTCGCTTTGAAGGGTGCATACAGAACACAAAAAAGTCTGGATTTCAAATAAGTTTAAAAAACTGAAGTTCCCGTGAAACTGATGAGTTCTGGTCCGAAACCCTAATACTCCGAAAGAGATTTTCCAGTTTGTACACGAAGTGCGTCCAATTTTTTCTGTAACCCTCTCTACTATTTTGCACATGCTATGTGGGAGAATGATGACACCATGCGAAGTTTCAACATTTTTAGTGTTCATTTTGTAGTGATTTTCAATTTCACGGTCATCTAGCTCTCTAAACAAATAGGTAAATGACTAAAAAATAGCAAATGATGATAGAAAGTGTTGAAAATTGATGACATCTCTTTGAATGGTGCATAGGAACGCAAAAAAATGTCTGGAGTTCAAATAAGTTTAAAAAATAGAAGTGCCCGTGCAACAGATGAGTTCTCGTCCGAAACCCTGATACTCCGAAAGAGATTGTCTAGTTTGTACAAGAAGTGCGTCCAGTTTTTGCCGTAACCATCTACTCTTTTGCACATGCCATGTGGGTGAAATGATGATACCATGCCAAGTTTCAACCTTTTCAGAGTTCATTTTGTAGTGATTTTCAATTTCATGGTCATTTAGCTCTCTTAAGAAATCGGTAAATGACTGAAAATAGCAAATGATGTTAGAAAGTGTTGAAAATTTATGACGTCCCTTTGAATGGTGCAT
>NC_041384.1:293967965-293970452 GCF_002162155.2 Triticum dicoccoides
AAGAGAATGCCCAGTTTGTACATGAAGTGCGTCCAGTTTCTGCCATAACCCTCTCTACTCTTTTTCGCATGCCATGTGGGTGAAATGATGATACCATGCCAAGTTTTAACCTTTTCAGAGTTCATTTTGTAGTGATTTTCAATTTCATGGTCATTTAGCTCTCTTAAGAAATCGGTAAATGACTGAAAATAGCAAATGATGTTAGAAAGTGTTGAAAATTTATGACGTCCCTTTGAATGGTGCATAGGAACGGAAAAAAGTCTGGAGTTCAAATAAGTTAAAAAAATGAAGTGCTCGTGTAACAAATGAGTTTTTAGAGTTTTTAGAGTTCATTTTGTCGTCCGAAACCCTGATACTCCGAAAGAGAATGCCCAGTTTGTACATGAAGTGCGTCCAGTTTCTGCCATAACCCTCTCTACTCTTTTTCGCATGCCATGTGGGTGAAATGATGATACCATGCCAAGTTTTAACCTTTTCAGAGTTCATTTTGTAGTGATTTTCAATTTCATGGTCATTTAGCTCTCTTAAGAAATCGGTAAATGACTGAAAATAGCAAATGATGTTAGAAAGTGTTGAAAATTTATGACGTCCCTTTGAATGGTGCATAGGAATGCAAAAAAGTCTGGAGTTCAAATAAGTTAAAAAAAATGAAGTTCCCGTGTAACCGATGAGTTCTCGTCCGAAACCCTGATACTCCGAAAGAGATTTTCCAGTTTGTACACGAAGTGCGTCCAGTTTTTTCCGTAACCCTCTCTACTGTTTTGCACATGCTATGTGGGAGAAGGATGATACCATGCCAAGTTTCAATATTTTCAGAGTTCATTTTGTAGTGATTTTCAATTTCACGGTCATTTAGCTCTCTAAACAAATCGGTAAATGACTGAAAAATTGCAAATGATGTTAGAAAGTGTTCAAAATTGATGACATCTCTTTGAATGGTGCATAGGAATGCAAAAAAATGTCTGGATTTCAAGTAAGTTTAAAAAATAAAAGTGCCCGTGTACCAGATGAGTTCTCGTCCGAAACCCTGATACTCCGAAAGAGATTGTCCAGTTTGTACAAGAAGTGTGTCCAGTTTTTGCCGTAACCATCTACTCTTTTGCACATGCCATGTGGGTGAAATGATGATACCATGCCAAGTTTCAACCTTTTCAGAGTTCATTTTGTAGTGATTTTCAATTTCACGGTCATTTAGCTCTCTTAAGAAATCGGTAAATGACTGAAAATAGCAAATGATGTTAGAAAGTGTTGAAAATTTATGACGTCGCTTTGAATGGTGCATAGGAATGCAAAAAAGTCTGGAGTTCAAATAAGTTAAAAAAATGAAGTGCCCGTGTAACAAATGAGTTGTCGTCCGAAACCCTGATACTCCAAAAGAGATTGCCCAGTTTGTACATGAAGTGCGTCCAGTTTCTACCATAACCGTCTCTAATCTTTTTCGCATGCCATGTGGGTGAAATGATGATACATGCCAAGTTTCAACCTTTTCAGAGTTCATTTTGTAGTGATTTTCAATTTCACGGTCATTTAGCTCTCTAAACAAATACATAAATGACTGAAAAATATCAAATGATGTCAGAACGTGTTGAAAATTGATGACCTCGCTTTGAAGGGTGCATACAGAACACAAAAAAGTCTGGATTTCAAATAAGTTTAAAAAAATGAAGTTCCCGTGTAACTGATGAGTTCTGGTCCGAAACCCTAATACTCCGAAAGAGATTTTCCAGTTTGTACACGAAGTGCGTCCAATTTTTTCTGTAACCCTCTCTATTATTTTGCACATGCTATGTGGGAGAATGATGACACCATGCGAAGTTCAACATTTTTAGAGTTCATTTTGTAGTGATTTTCAATTTCACGGTCATCTAGCTCTCTAAACAAATAGGTAAATGACTAAAAAATAGCAAATGATGATAGAAAGTGTTGAAAATTGATGACATCTCTTTGAATGGTGCATAGGAACGCAAAAAAATGTCTGGAGTTCAAATAAGTTTAAAAAATAGAAGTGCCCGTGCAACAGATGAGTTCTCGTCCGAAACCCTGATACTCCGAAAGAGATTGTCTAGTTTGTACAAGAAGTGTGTCTAGTTTTTGCCGTAACCATCTACTCTTTTGCACATGCCATGTGGGTGAAATGATGATACCATGCCAAGTTTCAACCTTTTTAGAGTTCATTTTGTAGAGATTTTCAATTTCACGGTCATTTAGCTCTCTTCAGAAATCGGTAAATGACTGAAAATAGCAAATGATGTTAGAAAGTGTTGAAAATTTATGACGTCTCTTTGAATGGTGCATAGGAATGCAAAAAAGTCTGGAGTTCAAATAAGTTAAAAAAATGAAGTGCCCGTGTAACAAATGAGTTGTCGTCCGAAACCCTGATACTCCGAAAGAGATTGCCCAGTTTGTACATGAAGTGCGTCCAGTTTCTGCCATAACCCTCTCTACTCTTTTTCGCATGCCATGTGGGTGAAATGATGATACCATGCC
>NC_041384.1:293970695-293975169 GCF_002162155.2 Triticum dicoccoides
TGTAGTGATTTTCAATTTCACGGTCATTTAGCTCTCTTAAGAAATCGGTAAATGACTGAAAATAGCAAATGATGTTAGAAAGTGTTGAAAATTTATGACGTCCCTTTGAATGGTGCATAGGAACGGAAAAAAGTCCGGAGTTCAAATAAGTTAAAAAAATGAAGTGCTCGTGTAACAAATGAGTTGTCGTCCGAAACCCTGATACTCCGAAAGAGATTGCCTAGTTTGTACATGAATGGCGTCCAGTTTCTGCCATAACCCTCTCTACTCTTTTTCGCATGCCATGTGGGTGAAATGATGATACCATGCCAAGTTACAACCTTTTCAGAGTTCATTTTGTAGTGATTTTCAATTTCACGGTCATTTAGCTCTCTAAACAAATAGGTAAATGACTGAAAAATATCAAATGATGTCAGAACGTGTTGAAAATTGATGACCTCGCTTTGAAGGGTGCATACAGAACACAAAAAAGTCTGGATTTCAAATAAGTTTAAAAAAATGAAGTTCCCGTGTAACCGATGAGTTCTCGTCCGAAACCCTGATACTCCGAAAGAGATTTTCCAGTTTGTACACGAAGTGCGTCCAGTTTTTTCCGTAACCCTCTCTACTGTTTTGCACATGCTATGTGGGAGAAGGATGATACCATGCCAAGTTTCAACAGTTTTAGAGTTCATTTTGTAGTGATTTTCAATTTCACGGTCATCTAGCTCTCTAAACAAATAGGTAAATGACTAAAAAATAACAAATGATGATAGAAAGTGTTGAAAATTGATGACATCTCTTTGAATGGTGCATAGGAACGGAAAAAAATGTCTGGAGTTCAAATAAGTTTAAAAAATAGAAGTGCCCGTGTAACAGATGAGTTCTCGTCCGAAACCCTGATACTCCGAAAGAGATTGTCTAGTTTGTACAAGAAGTGTGTCTAGTTTTTGCCGTAACCATCTACTCTTTTGCACATGCCATGTGGGTGAAATGATGATACCATGCCAAGTTTCAACCTTTTTAGAGTTCATTTTGTAGAGATTTTCAATTTCACGGTCATTTAGCTCTCTTCAGAAATCGGTAAATGACTGAAAATAGCAAATGATGTTAGAAAGTGTTGAAAATTTATGACGTCGCTTTGAATGGTGCATAGGAATGCAAAAAAGTCTGGAGTTCAAATAAGTTAAAAAAATGAAGTGCCCGTGTAACCAATGAGTTGTCGTCCGAAACACTGATACTCCGGAAGAGAATGCCCAGTTTGTACATGAAGTGCGTCCAGTTTCTGCCATAACCCTCTCTACTCTTTTTCGCATGCCATGTGGGTGAAATGATGATACCATGCCAAGTTTTAACCTTTTCAGAGTTCATTTTGTAGTGATTTTCAATTTCATGGTCATTTAGCTCTCTTAAGAAATCGGTAAATGACTGAAAATAGCAAATGATGTTAGAAAGTGTTGAAAATTTATGACGTCCCTTTGAATGGTGCATAGGAACGGAAAAAAGTCTGGAGTTCAAATAAGTTAAAAAAATGAAGTGCTCGTGTAACAAATGAGTTGTCGTCCGAAACCCTGATACTCCGAAAGAGATTGCCCAGTTTGTACATGAAGTGCATCCAGTTTCTGCCATAACCCTCTCTACTCTTTTTCGCATGCCATGTGGGTGAAATGATGATACCATGCCAAGTTACAACCTTTTCAGAGTTCATTTTGTAGTGATTTTCAATTTCACGGTCATTTAGCTCTCTAAACAAATAGGTAAATGACTGAAAAATATCAAATGATGTCAGAACGTGTTGAAAATTGATGACCTCGCTTTGAAGGGTGCATACAGAACACAAAAAAGTCTGGATTTCAAATAAGTTTAAAAAAATGAAGTTCCCGTGTAACCGATGAGTTCTCGTCCGAAACCCTGATACTCCGAAAGAGATTTTCCAGTTTGTACACGAAGTGCATCCAGTTTTTTCCGTAACCCTCTCTACTGTTTTGCACATGCTATGTGGGAGAAGGATGATACCATGCCAAGTTTCAATATTTTCAGAGTTCATTTTGTAGTGATTTTCAATTTCACGGTCATTTAGCTCTCTAAACAAATCGGTAAATGACTGAAAAATTGCAAATGATGTTAGAAAGTGTTCAAAATTGATGACATCTCTTTGAATGGTGCATAGGAATGCAAAAAAATGTCTGGATTTCAAATAAGTTTAAAAAATAAAAGTGCCCGTGTACCAGATGAGTTCTCGTCCGAAACCCTGATACTCCGAAAGAGATTGTCCAGTTTGTACAAGAAGTGTGTCCAGTTTTTGCCGTAACCATCTACTCTTTTGCACATGCCATGTGGGTGAAATGATGATGCCATGCCAAGTTTCAACCTTTTCAGAGTTCATTTTGTAGTGATTTTCAATTTCACGGTCATTTAGCTCTCTTAAGAAATCGGTAAATGACTGAAAATAGCAAATGATGTTAGAAAGTGTTGAAAATTTATGACGTCGCTTTGAATGGTGCATAGGAATGAAAAAAAGTCTGGAGTTCAAATAAGTTAAAAAAATGAAGTGCCCGTGTAACAAATGAGTTGTCGTCCGAAACCCTGATACTCCAAAAGAGATTGCCCAGTTTGTACATGAAGTGCGTCCAGTTTCTGCCATAACCCTCTCTAATCTTTTTCGCATGCCATGTGGGTGAAATGATGATACATGCCAAGTTTCAACCTTTTCAGAGTTCATTTTGTAGTGATTTTCAATTTCACGATCATTTAGCTCTCTTAAGAAATCGGTAAATGACTGAAAATAGAAAGTGATGTTAGAAAGTGTTGAAAATTTATGACGTCGCTTTGAATGGTGCATAGGAACGGAAAAAAGTCTGGAGTTCAAATAAGTTAAAAAATGAAGTGCCCGTGTAACAAATGAGTTGTCGTCCGAAACCCTGATACTCCGAAAGAGATTGCCCAGTTTGTACATGAAGTGCATCAAGTTTCTGCCATAACCCTCTCTACTCTTTTTCGCATGCCATGTGTGTGAAATGATGATACCATGCCAAGTTTCAACCTTTTCAGAGTTCATTTTGTAGTGATTTGCAATTTCACAGTCATTTAGCTCTCTAAACAAATAGGTAAATGACTGAAAAATATGAAATGATGTCAGAACATGTTGAAAATTGATGACCTCGCTTTGAAGGGTGCATACAGAACACAAAAAAGTCTGGATTTCAAATAAGTTTAAAAAAATGAAGTTCCCATGTAACCGATGAGTTCTCGTCCGAAACCCTGATACTCCAAAAGAGATTTTCCAATTTGTACATGAAGTGCGTCCAGTTTTTTCTGTAACCCTCTCTACTATTTTGCACATGCTATGTGGGAGAATGATGTTACCATGCCAAGTTTCAACATTTTCCGAGTTCATTTTGTAGTGATTTTCAATTTCACGGTCATTTAGCTCTCTAAACAAATCGGTAAATGACTGAAAAATAGCAAATGATGTTAGAAAGTGTTGAAAATTGATGAAATCTCTTTGAATTGTGCATAGGAACGCCAAAAATGTCTGGAGTTCAAATAAGTTTAAAAAATAGAAGTGCCCGTGTAACAGATGAGTTCTTGTCCGAAACCCTGATACTCCGAAAGAGATTATCCAGTTTGTACAAGAAGTGTGTCCAGTTTTCGCCATAACCATCTACTCTTTTGCACATGCCATGTGGTTGAAATGATGATACCATGCCAAGTTTCAACCTTTTCAGAGTTCATTTTGTAGTGATTTTCAATTTCATGGTCATTTAGCTCTCTTAAGAAATCGTTAAATGACTGAAAATAGCAAATGATGTTAGAAAGTGTTGAAAATTTATGACGTCGCTTTGAATGGTGCATAGGAATGCAAAAAAGTCTGGAGTTCAAATAAGTTAAAAAAATGAAGTGCCCGTGTAACAAATGAGTTGTCGTCTGAAACCCTGATACTCCGAAAGAGATTGCACAGTTTATACATGAAGTGCGTCCAGTTTCAGCCATAACCCTCTCTACTCTTTTTCGCATGCCATGTGGGTGAAATGATGATACCATGCCAAGTTTCAACCTTTTCAGAGTCCATTTTGTAGTGATTTTCAATTTCACGGTCATTTAGCTCTCTTAAGAAATCGGTAAATGACTGGAAATAGCAAATGATGTTAGAAAGTGTTGAAAATTTATGACGTCGCTTTGAATGGTGCATAGGAATGCAAAAAAGTCTGTAGTTCAAATAAGTTAAAAAAATGAAGTTCCCGTGTAACAAATGAGTTGTCGTCCGAAACCCTGATACTCCGAAAGAGATTGCCCAATATGTACATGAAGTGCGTCCAGTTTCTTCCATAACCCTCTCTACTCTTTTTCGCATGCCATGTGGGTGAAATGATGATACCATGCCAAGTTTCAACCTTTTCAGAGTACATTTTGTAGTGATTTTCAATTTCACGGTCATTTAGCTCTCTTAAGAAATCGATAAATGACTGAAAAGAGCAAATGATGTTAGAAAGTG
>NC_041384.1:293976134-294013336 GCF_002162155.2 Triticum dicoccoides
TGCCCGTGTAACAGATGAGTTCTTGTCCGAAACCCTGATACTCCGAAAGAGATTGTCCAGTTTGTACAAGAAGTGTGTCCAGTTTTTGTCGTAACCATCTACTCTTTTGCACATGCCATGTGGGTGAAAGGATGATACCATGCCAAGTTTCAACCTTTTCAGAGTTCATTTTGTAGTGATTTTCAATTTCATGGTCATTTAGCTCTCTTAAGAAATCGGTAAATGACTGAAAATAGCAAATGATGTTAGAAAGTGTTGAAAATTTATGACGTCGCTTTGAATGGTGCATAGGAATGCAAAAAAGTCTGGAGTTCAAATAAGTTAAAAAAATGAAGTGCCCGTGTAACAAATGAGTTGTCGTCTGAAACCCTGATACTCCGAAAGAGATTGCACAGTTTATACATGAAGTGCGTCCAGTTTCAGCCATAACCCTCTCTACTCTTTTTCGCATGCCATGTGGGTGAAATTATGATACCATGCCAAGTTTCAACCTTTTCAGAGTCCATTTTGTAGTGATTTTCAATTTCACGGTCATTTAGCTCTCTTAAGAAATCGGTAAATGACTGGAAATAGCAAATGATGTTAGAAAGTGTTGAAAATTTATGACGTCGCTTTGAATGGTGCATAGGAACAGAAAAAAGTCTGGAGTTCAAATAAGTTAAAAAAAATGAAGTGCCCGTGTAACAAATGAGTTGTCGTCCGAAACCCTGATACTCCGAAAGAGATTGCCCAGTTTGTACATGAAGTGCGTCCTGTTTCTGCCATAACCCTCTCTACTATTTTTCGCATGCCATGTGGTTGAAATGATGATACCATGCCAAGTTTCAACCTTTTCAGAGTTCATTTTGTAGTGATTTTCAATTTCACAGTCATTTAGCTCCCTAAACTAATAGGTAAATGACTGAAAAATATCAAATGATGTCAGAACGTGTTGAAAATTGATGACCTCGCTTTGAAGGGTGCATACAGAACACAAAAAAGTCTGGATTTCAAATAAGTTTAAAAAAATGAAGTTCCCATGTAACCGATGAGTTCTCGTCCGAAACCCTGATACTCCGAAAGAGATTTTCCAGTTTGTGCATGAAGTGCGTCCAGTTTTTTCCATAACCCTCTCTACTATTTTGCACATGCTATGTGGGAGAATGATGATACCATGCCAAGTTTCAACATTTTTCGAGTTCATTTCGTAGTGATTTTCAATTTCACGGTCATTTAGCTCTCTAAACATATCGGTAAATGACTGAAAAATAGCAAATGATGTTAGAAAGTGTTGAAAATTGATGACATCTCTTTGAATGGTGCATAGGAACGCAAAAAAATGTCTGGAGTTCAAATAAGTTAAAAAATAGAAGTGCCCGTGTAACAGATGAGTTCTCGTCCGAAACCCTGATACTCCGAAAGAGATTATCCAGTTTGTACAAGAAGTTTGTCCAGTTTTTGCCGTAACCATCTACTCTTTTGCACATGCCATGTGGGTGAAATGATGATACCATGCCAAGTTTCAACCTTTTCAGAGTTCATTTTGTAGTGATTTTAAAAATCACGATCATTTAGCTCTCTTAAGAAATCGGTAAATGACTGAAAATAGCAAATGATGTTAGAAATTGTTGAAAATTTATGACGTCGCTTTGAATGGTGCATAGGAATGCAAAAAAGTCTGGAGTTCAAATAAGTTAAAAAAATGAAGTGCCTGTGTAACAAATGAGTTGTCGTCCGAAACCCTGATACTCCGAAAGAGATTGCCCAGTTTGTACATGAAGTGCGTCCAGTTTCTGCCATAACCCTCTCTACTCTTTTTCGCATGCCATGTGGGTGAAATGATGATACCATGCCAAGTTTCAACCTTTTTAGAGTTCATTTTGTAGTGATTTTCAATTTCACGGTCATTTAGCTCTCTTAAGAAATCGTTAAATGACTGAAAATAGCAAATGATGTTAGAAAGTGTTGAAAATTTATGACGTCGCTTTGAATGGTGCATAGGAATGGAAAAAAATCTGCAGTTCATATAAGTTAAAAAATGAAGTGCCCGTGTAACAAATGAGTTGTCGTCCGAAACCCTGATACTCCGAAAGAGATTGCCCAGTTTGTACATGAAGTGCGTCAAGTTTCTGCCATAACCCTCTCTACTCTTTTTCGCATGCCATGTGGGTGAAATGATGATACCATGCCAAGTTTCAACCTTTTCAGAGTTCATTTTGTAGTGATTTTCAATTTCACGGTCATTTAGCTCTCTAAACAAATAGGTAAATGACTGAAAAATATCAAATGATGTCAGAACATGTTGAAAATTGATGACCTCGCTTTGAAGGGTGCATACAGAACACAAAAAAGTCTGGATTTCAAATAAGTTTAAAAAAATGAAGTTCTCGTGTAACCGATGAGTTCTTGTCCGAAACCGTGATACGCCGAAAGAGATTTTCCAGTTTGTACAAGAAGTGCGTCAAGTTTTTTCCGTAACCCTCTCTACTATTTTGCACATGCTATGTGGGAGAATGATGATACCATGCCAAGTTTCAACATTTTCAGAGTTCATTTTGTAGTGATTTTCAATTTCACGGTCATTTAGCTCTCTAAACAAATCGGTAAATGACTGAAAAATAGCAAATGATGTTAGAAAGTGTTGAAAATTGATGACATCTCTTTGAATGGTGCATAGGAATGCAAAAAAATGTCTGGAGTTCAAATAAGTTTAAAAAATAGAAGTGCCCGTGTAACAGATGAGTTCTTGTCCGAAACCTTGATACTCCGAAAGAGATTGTCCAGTTTGTACAAGAAGTGTGTCCAGTTTTTGTAGTAACCATCTACTCTTTTGCACATGCCATGTGGGTGAAAGGATGATACCATGCCAAGTTTCAACCTTTTCAGAGTTCATTTTGTAGTGATTTTCAATTTCACGGTCATTTAGCTCTCTTAAGAAATCGGTAAATGACTGAAAATAGCAAATGATGTTAGAAAGTGTTGAAAATTTATGACGTCGCTTTGAATGGTGCATAGGAATGCAAAAAAGTCTGTAGTTCAAATAAGTTAAAAAAATGAAGTTCCCGTGTAACAAATGAGTTGTCGTCCGAAACCCTGATACTCCGAAAGAGATTGCCCAATATGTACATGAAGTGCGTCCAGTTTCTTCCATAACCCTCTCTACTCTTTTTCGCATGCCATGTGGGTGAAATGATGATACCATGCCAAGTTTCAACCTTTTCAGAGTACATTTTGTAGTGATTTTCAATTTCACGGTCATTTAGCTCTCTTAAGAAATCGATAAATGACTGAAAAGAGCAAATGATGTTAGAAAGTGTTGAAAATTCATGACGTCGCTTTGAATGGGGCATAGGAACGGAAAAAAGTCTGGAGTTCAAATAAGTTAAAAAAAATGAAGTGCCAGTGTAACAAATGAGTTGTCGTCCGAAACCCTGATACTCCGAAAGAGATTGCCCAGTTTGTACATGAAGTGCGTCCAGTTTCTGCCATAACCCTCTCTACTCTTTTTCGCATGCCATGTGGGTGAAATGATGATACCATGCCAAGTTTCAACCTTTTCAGAGTTCATTTTGTAGTGATTTTCAATTTAACGGTCATTTAGCTCTCTAAACAAATAGGTAAATGACTGAAAAATATCAAATGATGTCAGAACATGTTGAAAATTGATGACCTCGCTTTGAAGGGTGCATACAGAACACAAAAAAGTCTGGATTTCAAATAAGTTTAAAAAAATGAAGTTCCCGTGTAACCGATGAGTTCTTGTCCGAAACCGTGATACGCCGAAAGAGATTTTCCAGTTTGTACACGAAGTGCGTCCAGTTTTTTCCGTAACCCTCTCTACTATTTTGCACATGCTATGTGGGAGAATGATGATACCATGCCAAGTTTCAACATTTTCAGAGTTCATTTTGTAGTGATTTTCAATTTCACGGTCATTTTGCTCTCTAAACAAATCGGTAAATGACTGAAAAATAGCAAATGATGTTAGAAAGTGTTGAAAATTGATGACATCTCTTTGAATGGTGCATAGGAACGCAAAAAAATGTTTGGAGTTCAAATAAGTTTAAAAAATAGAAGTGCCCGTGTAACAGATGAGTTCTTGTCCGAAACCCTGATACTCCGAAAGAGATTGTCCAGTTTGTACAAGAAGTGTGTCCAGTTTTTGTCGTAACCATCTACTCTTTTGCACATGCCATGTGGGTGAAAGGATGATACCATGCCAAGTTTCAACCTTTTCAGAGTTCATTTTGTAGTGATTTTCAATTTCACGGTCATTTAGCTCTCTTAAGAAATCGGTAAATGACTGAAAATAGCAAATGATGTTAGAAAGTGTTGAAAATTTATGACGTCGCTTTGAATGGTGCATAGGAATGCAAAAAAGTCTGTAGTTCAAATAAGTTAAAAAAATGAAGTGCCCGTGTAACAAATGAGTTGTCGTCCGAAACCCTGATACTCCGAAAGAGATTGACCAATTTGTACATGAAGTGCGTCTAGTTTCTGCCATAACCCTCTCTACTCTTTTTCGCATGCCATGTGGGTGAAATGATGATACCATGCCAAGTAACAACCTTTTCAGAGTCCATTTTGTAGTGATTTTCAATTTCACGGTCATTTAGCTCTCTTAAGAAATCGGTAAATGACTGAAAATAGCAAATGATGTTAGAAAGTGTTGAAAATTTATGACGTCGCTTTGAATGGTGCATAGGAACCGAAAAAAGTCTGGAGTTCAAACAAGTTAAAAAAAATGAAGTGCCCGTGTAACAAATGAGTTGTCGTCCGAAACCCTGATACTCCGAAAGAGATTTCCCAGTTTGTACATGAAGTGCGTCCAGTTTCTGCCATAACCCTCTCTACTCTTTTTCGCATGCCATGTGGGTGAAATGATGATACCATGCCAAGTTTTAACCTTTTCAGAGTTCATTTTGTAGTGATTTTCAATTTCACGGTCATTTAGCTCTCTAAACAAATAGGTAAATGACTGAAAAATATCAAATGATGTCAGAACGTGTTGAAAATTGATGACCTCGCTTTGAAGGGTGCATACAGAACACAAAAAAGTCTGGATTTCAAATAAGTTTAAAAAAATGTAGTTCCCGTGTAACCGATGAGGTCTCGTTCGAAACCCTGATACTCCGAAAGAGATTTTCCAGTTTGTACATGAAGTGCGTCCAGTTTTTTCCGTAACCCTCTCTACTTTTTTGCACATGCTATGTGGGAGAATGATGATACCATGCCAAGTTTCAACATTTTCAGAGTTCATATTGTAGTGATTTTCAATTTCACGGTCATCTAGCTCTCTAAACAAATCGGTAAATGACTGAAAAAGAGCAAATGATGTTAGAAAGTGTTGAAAATTGATGACATCTCTTTGAATGGTGCATAGGAACGCAAAAAATGTCTGGATTTCAAATAACTTTAAAAAATAGAAGTGCCCGTGTAACAGATAAGTTCTTGTCCGAAACCCTGATACTCTGAAAGAGATTGTCCAGTTTGTACAAGAAGTGTGTCCAGTTTTTGCCGTAACCATCTACTCTTTTGCACATGCCATGTGGGTGAAATGATGATACCATGCCAAGTTTCAACCTTTTCAGAGTTCATTTTGTAATGATTTTCAATTTCACGATCATTTAGCTCTCTTAAGAAATCGGTAAATGACTGAAAATAGCAAATGATGTTAGAAAGTGTTGAAAATTTATGACGTTGCTTTGAATGGTGCATAGGAATGCAAAAAAGTCTGGAGTTCAAATAAGTTAAAAATGAAGTGCCTGTGTAACAAATGAGTTGTCATCCGAAACCCTGATACTCCGAAAGAGATTGCCTAGTTTGTACATGAAGCGCGTCCAGTTTCTTCCATAACCCTCTCTACTCTTTTTCGCATGTCATGTGGGTGAAATGATGATACCGTGCCAAGATTCAACCTTTTCAGAGTTCATTTTGTAGTGATTTTCAATTTCACGGTCATTTAGCTCTCCAAACAAATAGGTAAATGACTGAAAAATAGCAAATGATGTCAGAACGTGTTGAAAATTGATGACCTCGCTTTGAAGGGTGCGTACAGAACACAAAAAAGTCTGGATTTCAAGTAGTTCAAAAAAATGAAGTTCCCGTGTAACCGATGAGTTCTCGTCCGAAACCCTGATACTCCGAAAGAGAATTTCCAGTTTGTACACGAAGTGCGTCCAGTTTTCCTCTCTACTATTTTGGACATGCTATGAGGGAGAATGATGATACCATGCCAAGTTTCAACATTTCCAGAGTTCATTTTGTTCTGATTTTCAATTTCACGGTCATTTAGCTCTCTAAACAAATCGGTAAATAACTGAAAAATAGCAAATGATGTTAGAAAGTGTTGAAAATTGATGACATCTCTTTGAATGGTGCATAGGAACGCAAAAAATGTCTGGAGTTTAAATAAGTTTAAAAAATAGAAGTGCCCGTGTAACAGATGAGTTCTCGTCCGAAACCCTGATACTCTGAAAGAGATTGTCCAGTTTGTAGATGAAGTGTGTCCAGTTTTTGCTGTAACCCTCTACTCTTTTGCACTTTCCATGTGGGTGAAATGATGATACCATGACAAGTTTCAACCTTTTCAGAGTTCATTTTGTAGTGATTTTCAATTTCACGGTCATTTAGCTCTCTAAACAAATCGGTAAATGACTGAAAAATAGTAAATGATGTCAGAACATGTTGAAAATTGATGACCTCACTTTGAATGGTGCATACGGAACGCAAAAAAGTCTGGAGTTCAAATAAGTTTTAAAAAATTTAGCGCCCGTGTAACAGATGAGTTCTCGTCCGAAACCCTGATACTCCGAAAGAGATTTTCTAGTTTGTACATGAAGTGCGTCCAGTTTTTTTCGTAACCCTCTCTACTATTTTGCACATGCTATGTGGGAGAATGATGATACCATGCCAAGTTTCAACCTTTTCAGAGTCCATTTTGTATTGATTTTCAATTTCACGGTCATTTAGATCTCTTAAGAAATCGGTAAATGACTGAAAATAGCAAATGATGTTAGAAAGTGTTGAAAATTGATGACGTCGCTTTGAATGGTGCATCGGAACGGAAAAAAGTCTGGAGTTCAAATAATTTAAAAAAATGAAGTGCCCGTGTAACAAATGAGTTGTTGTCCGAAACCCTGATACTCCGAAAGACATTGCCCTGTTTGTACATGAAGTGCGTCCAGTTTCTGCCATATCCCTCTCTACTCTTTTTCGCATGCCATGTGGGTGAAATGATGATACCATGCCAAGTTTCAACCTTTTCAGAGTTCATTTTGTAGTGATTTTCAATTTCATGGTCATTTAGCTCTCTTAAGAAATAGGTAAATGACTGAAAAAGCAAATGATGTTAGAAAGTGTTGAAAATTTATGACGTCGCTTTGAATGGTGCATAGGAATGCAAAAAAGTCTAGAGTTCAAATAAGTTAAAAAATGAAGTGCCCGTGTAACAAATGAGTTGTCGTCCGAAACCCTGATACTCCGAAAGAGATTGCCCAGTTTGTACATGAAGTGCGTCCAGTTTCTTCCATAACCCTCTCTACTCTTTTTCGCATGCCATGTGGGTGAAATGATGATACCATGCCAAGTTTCAACCTTCTCAGAGTCCATTTTGTAGTGATTTAGCTCTCTAAACAAATAGGTAAATGACCGAAAAATAGCAAATGATGTCAGAACGTGTTGAAAATTGATGACCTCGCTTTGAAGGGTGCGTACAGAACACAAAAAAGTCTGGATTTCAAATAAGTTCAAAAAAATGAAGTTCCCGTGTAACCGATGAGTTCTTGTCCGAAACGCTGATACTCCAAAAGAGATTTTCCAATTTGTACACGAAGTGCGTCCAGTTTTTTCCGTAACCCTCTCTACTATTTTGCACATGCTATGTGGGAGAATGATGATACCATGCCAAGCTTCAACATTTCCAGAGTTCATTTTTTACTGATTTTCAATTTCACGGTCATTTAGCTCTCTAAACAAATCGGTAAATAACTGAAAAATAGCAAATGATGTTAGAAAGTGTTGAAAATTGATGACATCTCTTTGAATTGTGCATAGGAACGCAAAAAATGTCTGGAGTTTAAATAAGTTTGAAAAATAGAAGTGCCCGTGTAACAGATTAGTTCTCGTCTGAAACCCTGATACTCCGAAAGAGATTGTCCAGCTTGTAGATGAAGTGTGTCCAGTTTTTGCTGTAACCCTCTACTCTTTTGCACATGCCATGTGGGTGAAATGATGATACCATGCCAAGTTTCAACCTTTTCAGAGTTCATTTTGTAGCGATTTTCAATTTCATGGTCATTTAGCTCTCTAAACAAATCGATAAATGACTGAAAATAGCTAATGACGTTAGAAAGTGTTTGTCGGTGTACTAGAATAGGGGTACCCTAGTACCCCAAACTTGTGCACGGGTAGTTGCAGCACCCCGCGGCAAAGGCTTGCCGGGCGGACGCCAAGGACCCTCCAAGGTTCCCTTGGAGCCATTCAAGAACAAAGTATTAAAGCTCAGGATACAAGGCCCCGGCAAGAGGAGCTTGCCGGGAAGGCCAACCAAGGCACTCTAAGGAACTTGCCGCGACGCGCCATGCGCTCCGGCAAGGCGACAAGGCCCCGGCAAGAGGAGCTTGCCGGGAAGACTAAACAAGGTACCTCGAAGCCCGGCGAGCGACAAGCCTCCGGGCCCGACAAGATAGCAGCAGCGGCAAGGCGCTTGCCGCGGCAGGCGGCCACTCTGCACCCACGCTCCAGCGCATCCACCAATGTGTCGCTCTGGGGGCCTCTCCAGGTGCACGTGGTGGGAGGCTGTGCAGCCAGCGGTGCGCAGTGGCATGCGAAGCTGACAAGATCGCCATCGTGGCGAACGGTGGCGCCCCTAACGGTCCTTTTCTGCACTATTCGGGCGACTCAGACGGGCATTTAATGCCCTTGTCCCCTGCCGTCAGGGTTAGGTAGGGTACACTGTACAAGCAACTGTATCAACTACCTCGCTTTTTACGTTTTACCCTCCTCTGCGTGCCACCTGTCGGTGACCCCTTTAACGTATAAAAGGAGGCCCATGCGCAACGTAGAGGGGGGTTCGGTTCGATTCGGAGCCTCAGACAGTTTGCTTCGATCGATCCGTAGCCCAGAGAACATCACACTCTCGCTTTGGAGAGCAGGAACACCAGATAATACAACCAGACAAGCAACAGTAGGAGTGTTATCTCTCCGGAGAGCTCCGAAGCTGGGTAAACTGCTCGTGTGCCTCGCCTCGATCTGCTCTTCGTGCGATCTCCGCCCCCCGCTGAACCGAAAAGTGTCCGGTCCGCCGGCCCCATAGGTGTTCGAGGATCAGTTCGCCCCGACATCTTTGGCGCGCCAGGTAGGGGTCGAACCTACGACTTTCCGCTATGGAAACGGAAAGCAGAGAGGGAGGCGGATGATGAGCCAGCAACCACAGCAAATCCATCCAGCGACAAGCAGGGGGCTTCGCCGACAAGCTCTGGTCGCGACAAACATGGGTTTGCGCAGGAGCATGATGAGATGCCAAAGAGAATGGTGCAGCGCCCAGTTTACTTTGTCAGTTCTCTTCTGCAGGGGGCTAGATCAAGGTACTCTGGTGTGCAGAAGTTGCTTTTCGGCCTCCTCATGGCCTCGAGAAAGCTGCGCCATTACTTCCAAGCACATGAGATCACAGTCGTCACTCGCTTTCCGCTGAAGAGGATACTGCAAAATCTAGAAGCAACAGGCAGGATTGTTGAGTGGGCGCTGGAACTGTCAAGCTTTGGCCTCAAGTTTGAGAGCACCTCAACAATCCAAAGCAGAGCATTGGCAGAGTTCATAGCAGAGTGGACGCCAACCCCAGATGAAGAAATTTCAGAAACGAGCATCCCCGTCAAAGAGGCAAACAAAGAGTGGCTGATGTACTTTGATGGCGCCTTCTCGCTGCAAGGCGCCGGTGCAGGCATGCTGCTTGTCGCACCCACTGGAGAGCACCTCAAGTACATAGTCCAGATGCACTTTCCCAAAGAGCAAGCAACCAACAATACATCAGAGTATGAAGGATTACTTGCCGGTCTCAGAATTGCGGCAGACCTTGGGATCAAGAAGCTCATTGTCAGGGGTGACTCACAGCTTGTCGTCCGACAAGTGAACAAGAACTACCAGAGCCCGTTGATGGAAGCGTATGTTGATGAAGTGAGGAAGCTAGAAGAGCACTTTGACGGCCTACAAATGGAGCATATCCCAAGAGCTCAGAATGATATTGCTGACGGCCTGTCAAAGTGCGCCGCACTAAATTTACCTGTGGAACCAGGGATCTTTGTGCTTAAGTTGACTCAACCATCCGTAACACCATCAACTGGACAAAGCAAGAAGAGGAAGTTGGTTTCCGGCGACTACTTTCCGGCAGAGCTCCCCGAAGCCGCCGCCAAGAAAGTCCCCAAGATCAACACCAAGAAGGCTGAGGGGCAGTCTGCTCCGGCAAGCCTAATGGTTTGTTCCGTTGAAGCAGACGCTCTCGACAAGTTTTGCTACGGCAAGCTTGCCGGAGAACATCAAGCTCCGGCAGGGCCGCAAGTCCTTGCCGTAGAAGCAGATGTTCCCGCAGCAGCAGATGTGCCTTTAGTCCTTGTTGTCGAGCCACAAGCTCCATCATGGGCACAACAGATTGTCCATTTCCTTCAGACAGGAGAACTTCCCGAAGAACAAGAAGAAGCGGAAAGAGTAGCCCGGCAGTCAAGTATGTACCAGTTTGTCGATAGCATACTGTACAGAAGATGTCTCAACGGTGTGAAATTGAAGTGTATTCGCCGGGAAGATGGACAAAAGCTGTTGGCAGAGATACATGGAGGCATATGTGGCCACCACATAGGCGCAAGAGCACTTGCCGGCAAAGCTTTCTGGCAAGGTTTCTTTTGGCCGACAGCCCTCCAGGATGCAACTGCACAAGTAACCAAGTGTGAAGCGTGCCAGTTCCACTCCAAACAGATACATCAGCCAGCTCAAGCTCTCCAGACGATCCCTTTATCCTGGCCATTTTCGGTCTGGGGGCTCGATATCCTCGGCCCCTTCCCCCGAGCTGTCGGGGGCTTTGAGTACTTGTACGTTGCAATCGACAAGTTCACAAAGTGGCCGGAAGTGCAGCCAGCGAGGAAGGTGACAACACAGTCAGCAGTCAAGTTTTTCAGGTCAATTGTTTGCCGTTTCGGGATCCCTAACAGGATCATCACCGACAACGGCATGCAATTCACGAGCCGCACCTTCATGTAGTACATCCAAGACCTTGGCGCCAAGGTCTGCTTCGCTTCTGTTGCTCATCCAAGAAGCAACGGTCAAGCAGAGAGGGCAAATGCTAAAGTGCTGCGCGGGCTCAAGACCAGAACTTTCGACAGGCTGCACAGGTGCGGAAGGAACTGGATCGAGGAGCTGCCGGTGGTTCTTTGGTCGATCAGAACGACGCCAAATCGAGCCACTGGCCAGACACCTTTCGCTCTAGTCTATGGAGCAGAGGCAGTTCTCCCCACGGAACTCGTATACGGATCACCTCGAGTGCTCGCTTATGATGAGCTTGAGCAAGAACAGCTGCGGCAAGACGACGCGCTGCTCCTTGAGGAAGATCGTCTTCAGGCTGCTGTACGAGCTGCTCGATACCAGCAAGCTTTGCGCCGCTATCATAGCCGCAAAGTTAAAGCCAGAAGCTTCGAGGAAGGCGACCTTGTTCTTCGGCGCGTTCAGTCCGCCAAGAATTCCAACAAGTTGACGCCGAAGTGGGAAGGCCCTTATCGGGTGAGACGAGTCACAAGGCCTGGCGCTGTCCGCCTTGAGACCGAAGATGGCATTCCAGTGAGCAACTCCTGGAACATAGAACATCTTCGTAAGTTTTTCCCATAAGGCGCGGTTGCCGGAACCTGTTCCGGCAACCACCTTTTGTACAAGTCTTGCCGCTGTTGCATGTAATCCTTTGTACAAAGCCGGGCGCAGATCCCGTGCGTAAATAAAACCCCATGTGCTCCGCACAGCTTGTCCATTGCATGCATTAGTTCCTTTCTTGCATGCGATTATCTGAAACTTTGTGCAGCACCTACATCCGGTAAGCAGTAACGAGCCGAAGAGCTCCATATTATTATTTTCTCTTCTTTCCTTTTCTTTTAAAGGAAAAGAAGGTTCTCTCGCACACAAGTTTGCCGGGGGGAAGGAGAAGATTGTGGTATGGGCCAGGCGTCGTTCAAGCAAAGACTTGCCTTACCGGGAAGCAAATGACAGAAAAGCTAAGTTGCCAAAGTTTGAGTGATCACTTTTTTAAATTTTTGAGTTATCTTCCTCGAACGACCCTGCTTTGTATGGAAAACCTGTGCGCGGAGGAACCAACTCGTGGCTAGTTGCACCCTTACTTTGTTTCGATTCCACTCAACAGCTTAAGCGTGCTGCATCTAGTCGCGACAAGGTTTCTTGTTGGAAGCAGCGCCGCCAGCAGGCTGCTGAAGTTCCGCACTCAGCGCTCGCGGCTCGGGCGCCTGCGCCGACAAGTTCCCTAGAAGCGTAGGGTAAAAACATACAAAGGAAGGAATCTAGTAGAGGAAATAACATTGCAATTAATAAATAGAAATAAAGTTATATTACAAAGACAACTTGTCGCAGCTCCAACAGACTGTTCTCATAACATGACTAGCAGCGACAAGGGAAAAGAAGAAATGGGCGGCCTAATCTATGCGTCCGCCCTCGACTCGCTTGATCTCGCTCACCTTGTCCACAATGGGTGCGACAAGGGCCTTGAGTGCATCCAGATCGGCGTCAGGCGGCAAGGACCTGAGGACGTTGGTGAAGCTGAGGCCTGGATTGCGGAAGGCTACCTTCATCAGCACCTTCTAGAGAACCCCGACGCAGATTTGGCGCGACTCGTCGGCCTAGCAGCGACAAGGGAAAAGAAGAAATGGGCGGCCTAATCTATGCGTCCGCCCTCGACTCGCTTGATCTCGCTCACCTTGTCCACAATGGGTGCGACAAGGGCCTTGAGTGCATCCAGATCGGCGTCAGGCGGCAAGGACCTGAGGACGTTGGTGAAGCTGAGGCCTGGATTGCGGAAGGCTACCTTCATCAGCACCTTCTGGAGAACCCCGGCGCAGATTTGGCGCGACTCGTCGGCCAGCTACTTCGGGATCCTCTCCCAGAGCCGCTGGAGTGCCGTTGCCACGCCCTTGAAGAATAGGCTGAGCTTGGCGCTGGGTTGAAGGCTCTCGTCAGAAGGATACCCAAAGTCATCCATCCCCAGCTGCGCCAGCTCCTCGTTGATGACGGCGGCAGTGTTCACCAGGCCCTCGGTCCAGTGCTCCACCGTGTCTCTGAACGAGTTCTGGGTAACTTAAATGCTCTCCAGCAGCGCCGCGTCAGCCTTGACCTTCTCCGCCAAGGTCTTCTCCCGCTCCTTGGCGGCCTCCATCGTCTGCGTCAGCGTGGCCAGCTTCAGCTCCAGGTCTGCTTTGGAATCCTTGGCAGCGCTGAGCTCCTTGCCCCTCTCAATGAGAAGGCCTTGCAGCTCGCCATGGGCGGCAGCATCCTTCTCGCGCTCACGCTTGAGCGCGGCAATCTCCTCGCCGCTCTTCCCAATATTGGCCTCCAGCCGCGCCACCTTCTCCTCTAGCTCCTTATTGGCGGCCTCTGCAGTTGCCGCGGCATCCTTTGCCTCATTGAGCGCCCCGCCAAGTCCTCGCTCACACTCGGCGAGCTCTTCCTCGTAGCTGTCGAGGTGGGCCTTCTGCTGCACTAGCTCGCCTTCCCGCGCGGACTGCTTCTCGGCAGCAAGTCTTTGTTCCTCCTCAGCCTCGGCCTTCTCAAGAAGAAAGGCCGTGCGCTCCTCGTCGACTCGCTCCCGCTCCTGCGCCAGGGACTGAAGAGCTTCTTGATTTTGGCTCCGGAGCTCTTCCGCGCGCTTTTCCATGTCAACTCCCGCCTTCGCGACCAGCGCTTCCTGGGAAGCCAGCTTGGCTTGCCGGGTGCGGTAGAGTGACAGCAGCTTCCGCAGCAGCTGCTCCTCCTCAGGCTCGCCGCTGCTGCTGCTGGGCGCATCAACCAATGACAGTCTAGCAGAGGCGAGCACCTCCCCGTCAAAAGTCTCCCCCTCGACCGGCGCCCTGGAGCTCGACGCCCATGGTAGCTTGATGAAGATGTCGTCGCCGGCCTTCAAATAGGCACCGGACTGGGGCTCCTCGGAGCCCGGCTTCGCAGAAGCGGCAGAGGGTTCGGCGGTCGGTGCAGCGCCCGGCGCTCCTGCGGCCTCAGGGTCATCAGTGCGATCGCCCGACCCCTCGCCGGCTTCCGCAGCAGCAGCCCCGGCGGCCTCCTCGCCGGCGGTCACATCAGCACCGTCACCTTCCTCGCCGGCGCCCTCAGTCTCCATTGGCTCAGCCGAAGATGGGTCTGAAGAACGAAGAGGGGAGGAAAATCAATCAAAAAATACAAGAAAGGAAAAACGAAAGAAGCAGAACCCAAGGGAAAGTTTTTGGGCAAGTGGATTACCTGCGCCAAGATCTTCAGTCGCGGCCTCGGTCGCCGCAGGATCAGCAGTGCCGTCCCTTGCCGGAGAGTCCCCCCTTACCGGAGAGCGCTCCCTTGCCGGGGACTCCTCCCTTGGCGGCGCAGTCGAAGCAGGTGGCACTTCGGGACCAGCCTCCGGGCGCTCCTGATGAGGCTGCTCTGCTCCTGTACAAGTCAACAAGCAAGATATCAACAAAGAAAAAATCACTCAAGCGCGCCCGACAGCAGAAGACTAAACTATGAACTTACGCTGGGGGCTACGCTGGGGGCTGCTCCGAGGGGTGATTGCCGGGTCCATCAAGATGGTCTCGGACCCACCTCCTGCCGACGCGATGGGGTCATCCTCGATGACGATCACCGCGGCCTTGGCCCACTTCGCCGCTCTCTGGGCCAGTGTTCTGAAAAGAAAAGAGTCCAGATTGGAGCAAGTCAGATACGAGATATAAACAGCAAGATTGAAGGATTATAAGGGCACCGAAGAAACTCACTCTTCTACCTCCTCGTCGGAGCTGAGCGCGGAAAGATCGAAGTCCGGCCCTCCTCCGGTGCGGCGAGGTGGAGGAGTAGGATCCCTTGCCCGCTTGGCGGGGGCAGTGGCAGTGGCCCGGGAAGATCCCGCTCCAGTTGCCGCTGTTGCATGAGGCGCTCCCGCGGCAACATTGCTTGCCGCGGTGGAGCGCGTCGCGCGGTTTGGTGGCTGTGGAGCCGGCTGCCGCCCCGACGCGTCCCCAGCCCTGCGAAGGCGCCTCCTTGGCGGGGCCGGGGGCTCCGCCTATGGCAAGCTCTCTGAAGGCTCAGCCTCCTCCTCGCCGGCCTCGCTCGACTCGGCTTCAGAACCGGCAGGCTCCTCTTCGCCCATGAACTCCGCGCGTTCGGCAAGGTTTGCCGCCTCTACAGCCTCCGCCTCCTCCACAGTAAACCCAAACACACCCGCAGCAGCTGCAGCCGCAGCCTCTTCCGCCCTAGTAGCGATGAGCTGCAGCTCCTCATCGGTGGTGTCACGGGTGAGGCTCTTCTGCTCGTCGGCGCGGACCGGCACTTCCTCCAAGGTGTCGAAGAACGCTTGCACAACATCATCCGCAGGTTCTTGCCAAGTTGGGACGATGCCGTGTGAATCGCACAATGGCATCATGGCGCGGATCCGGTCAAGCGAAGAGTTATTGCACAAAGGAACTACGCCCCTCGGCAGTGTGAATGGGTGCTGGGGTCGCGTTTGAATAATTCCAAGAGCATTGCATCCAACTCCAAGACGGTGAAGTTGTAGTTGAGGTCCGGCCACAGCCTCATGATGTCCGCCGAATTCTTGAATCCCCAGGCGGTCCTCCCCCTCTCCTGCAGGGGGGCAATGCGGCGGCGAAGGAAATCTGCCACGACAGCACCTACGGTGAGCCCGGCAAGCCTGAGGCGAAGAATCCTAGTGATGGCGATCTTCAGCCTCTCGTCTTCCGGGGCCACGTTGCTCCAGTCATTGCCGCGCACTATTGGAGTTTGGCGCACGGCGGTGAAGGGCTGCGGATCCTCCTCGACGATCCAACACCACTCCGCTCTCCACTCCTCCCACTTGCTGCGGAGCTCACCCTCCAAGTACGCATCCTTCTTGCCGACTCTCGAGATCCAAGCAATCCCTCCGGCAAGAGGCTCTCCTCTCTCTACCCGAGGCATAAAGTAGTGGTGGAAAAGGGCAACACTAGGGTGGACTCCGACAAAGTTTTCGCACAAGTGTGCGAAAACTGCCATGGTCAGGACAACATTGGGGGTGAAGTCAAGGAGGCGGAAGCCATATGTGTTCATAATATCGCAGAAGAACTCCGAGAAGGGCGGGCAGAGCCCGCAATACAAGAATAGCGGGAAGAACGGGTACCCATTTGGAGCCAGCTTCGAAGCGGTAGCCGGGAGTACCCTCGTGCGCGGATGCGCACGCGTCTCCGTCACCCAAAAGAGATAGAAGTACTCCCTCAGCTCCTGCACGCCGAGCTGGGGGGTGAAGATCGCCCGCTCCATCCGCAGCGCCGCGAGCCGCTGCGCCTCGGCCGACTTCACGCCCTTTCCCTTGTCGGCTTTCGGAGCCATGGCGGAGGTGGTGGGGAAGGTCGTTGGCGTGGTGATGCTTTGTGGCAATGAGGGGCGGAGCGCTGCTCTCTCGGCTTTGAGAAGAAGGGGGGAGCGGCGGAGTTTGTGAAGAAGGAGTAGCAGCAACCAGCGAGGGGGAACAAACTGCCTCTGTTTCCTCTGCTTATAAAGAGGGACGGGGCGGACGTTTCGCCCTTCCTAATAAACAACCACCCACGATCTCTCCCACGATGCCGCATTCAACGCGTGTCATTATGGGAGAGCGCGGTGGATGCGGAACAAGATTTGGCGTGGCCCAGCCCGCGTGTGCCCGTGCCCTGTCTTGGGCCTGGCCCAACAGCGCTCGGCACCGTGTCTGGCCCAGGCCCGGGGGCTCCTGTCGGTGTACTAGAATAGGGGTACCCTAGTACCCCGAACTTGTGCACGGGCAGTTGCAGCACCCCGCGGCAAAGGCTTGCCGGGCGAACGCCAAGGACCCTCCAAGGTTCCCTTGGAGCCATTCAAGAACAAAGTATTAAAGCTCAGGATACAAGGCCCCGGCAAGAGGAGCTTGCCGGGAAGGCCAGCTAAGGCACTCTAAGGAACTTGCCGCGACGCTCCACGCGCTCCGGCAAGGCGACAAGGCCCCGGCAAGAGGAGCTTGCCGGGAAGACTAAACAAGGTACCTCGAAGCCCGGCGAGCGACAAGCCTCCGGGCCCGACAAGATAGCAGCAGCGGAAAGGCGCTTGCCGCGGCAGGCGGACACTCTGCGCCCACGCTCCAGCGCATCCACCAATGTGTCGCTCTGGGGGCCTCTCCAGGCGCACGTGGCGGGAGGCTGTGCAGCCAGCGGTGCGTAGTGGCATGCGAAGCTGAGAAGATCGCCATCGTGGCGAACGGTGGCGCCCCTAACGGTCCTTTTCTGCACTGTTCGGGCGACTCAGACGGGCATTTAATGCCCTTGTCCCCTGCCGTCAGGGTTAGGTAGGGTACACTGCACAAGCAACTGTATCAACTACCTCGCTTTTTACGTTTTTACCCTCCTCGGCGTGCCACCTGTCGGTGACCCCTTTAACGTATAAAAGGAGGCCCATGCGCAACGTAGAGGGGGGTTCGGTTCGATTCGGAGCCTCAGACAGTTTGCTTCGGTCGATCCCTAGCCCAGAGAACATCACACTCTCGCTTTGGAGAGCAGGAACACTAGATAATACAACCAGACAAGCAGCAGTAGGAGTGTTATCTCTCCGGAGAGCTCCGAAGCTGGGTAAACTGCTCGTGTGCCTAGCCTCGATCTGCTCTTCGTGCGATCTCCGCCCCCCGCCGAACCGAAAAGGGTCCGGTCCGCCGGCCCCATAGGTGTTCGAGGATCAGTTCGCCCCGACAGTGTTGAAAATTTATAACGTCACTTTGAATGGTGCATAGGAACGCAAAAATATTCCGGAGTTCCAAAAACTTTAAAAAAATGAAGTGCCCGTGTAACGGATGAGTTCTCGTCCGAAACCCTGATACTCCGAAAGAGATAGCCCAATTTGTACATGAAGTGTGTTCAGTTTTTGCCGTAACCATCTCTACTATTTTGCACATGACATGTGGGTGAAATGATGATAACATGCCAAGTTTCAACATTTTCAGAGTTCATTTTGTAGTGATTTTCAATTTCACGGTCATTTAGCTCTCTAAACAAATCGGTAAATGATTGAAAACTAGTAAATGATGTCAGAACGTGTTGAAAATTGATGACCTCACTTTGAATGGTGCATACGGAATGCAAAAAAGTCTGGAGTTCAAATAAGTTTAAAAAAATTAGTGCTCGTGTAACAGATGAGTTCTCGTCCGAAACCCTGATACTCCAAAAGAGATTTTCCAGTTTGTACACGAAGTGCGTCCAGTTTTTTCCGTAACCCTCTCTACTATTTTGCACATGTTATGTGGGTGAATGATGATACCATGCCAAGTTTCAACATTTACAGAGTTCATTTCGTAGTGATTTTCAATTTCACGGTCATTTAGCTCTCTAAATAAATCGGTAAATGACTAAAAAATAGGAAATGATGTTAGAAAGTGTTGAAAAGTGATGACATCTCTTTGAGTGGTGCATACGGAATGCAAAAAAGTCTGGAGTTCAAATAAGTTTAAAAAATGAAGTGCCTGTGTAATAAATGAGTTCTTGTCCGAAACCCTGATACTCCGAAAGAGATTTTCCAGTTTGTACACGAAGTGCGTCCAGTTTTTTCCGTAACCCTCTCTACTATTTTGTACATGCCATGTGGGTGAAATGATGATACCATGCCAAGTTTCAACCTTTTCAGAGTTCATTTTGTAGTGATTTTCAATTTCATGGTCATTTAGCTCTCTAAACAAATCGGTAAATGACTGAAAGTAGCAAATGATGTAAGAAAGTGTTGAAAATTTATGACGTCACTTTGAACGGTGCATAGGAACGCAAAAAAAGTCTGGAGTTCAAATAAGTTTAAAAAAATGAAGTGCCCGTGTAACAGATGAGCTCTCGTCCGAAACCCTGATACTCCGAAAGAGATTGCCCAGTTTGTACACAAAGTGCGTCCAGTTTTTGCCGTAACCCTCTCTACTCTTTTTCACATGCCATGTGGGGGAAATGATGATACCATGCCGAGTTTCAACCTTTTCAGAGTTCATGTTGTAGTGATTTGAATTTCACTGTCATTTAGCTCTCTAAACAAATATGTAAATGAATGAAAAATAGCAAATGATGTCACAACATGTTGAAAATTGAAGACCTCACTTTGAATGGTGCATACGGAACACAAAAGAATCTTGGATTTCAAATAAGTTTAAAAAAATGAAGTGCCCGTGTTACCGATGAGTTCTTGTCTGAAACCCTGATACTCCAAAAGAAATTGTCCATTTTGTAGACGAAGTGTGTCCAGTTTTTGCTATAACCCTCTCTACTATTTTGCACATCCCATGTGTGTGACATGATGATACCATGCCAAGTTTCAACATTTTTAGAGTTAATTTTGTAGTGATTTTCAATTTCACGGTCATTTAGCTCTCTAAATAAATCGGTAAATGACTGAAAATAGCAAATGATGTTATAAAGTGTTGAAAATTGATGGCGTCTCTTTGAATGGTGCATACAGAACGCAAAAAAAGTTTGGAGTTCAAATAAGTTTAAAAAAATGAAGTGCCCGTGTAACAGATGAGTTCTCGTCCGAAACCCTGATACTCCGAAAGAGATTTTCCAGTCTGTACATGAAGTGCGTCCAGTTTTTTCTGTAACCCTCTCTACTATTTTGCACATGCTATGTGGGTGGATGACGATACCATGCCAAGTTTCAACATTTACAGAGTTCATTTTGTAGTGATTTTCAATTTCACGGTCATTTAGCTCTCTAAATAAATCGGTAAATGACTGAAAAATAGCAAATGATGTTAGAAAGTGTTGAAAAATGATGACATCTCTTTGAATGGTGCATAGGAACGCAAAAAAATGTCTGGAGTTCAAATATGTTTAAAAAAATGAAGTGCCCGTGTAACAGATGAGTTCTCATCCGAAACCCTGATACTCCGAAAGAGATTGTCCAGTTTGTACACGAATTGTGTCCAGTTTTTGCCGTAACCCTCTACTGTTTTGCACATGCCATGTGGGTGAAATGATGATACCATGCCAAGTTTCAACCTTTTCAGAGTTCATTTTGTAGTGATTTTCAATTTCGCGGTCATTTAGCTCTCTAAACAAATCAGGAAATGACAGAAAATAGCAAATGATGTTAGAAAGTATTGAAAATTTATGACGTCGCTATGAATGGTGCATAGGAGTGCAAAAAAGGTTTGGAGTTCAAATAAGTTAAAAAAATGAAGTTCCCGTGTAACAGATGAGTTCTCGTCCAAAACCCTGATACTCCGAAAGAGATTGCCCAGTTCGTACACGAAGTGCGTCCAGTTTTTGCTGTAACCCTCTCTACTCTTTTTCACATGCCATGTGGGTGAAATGATGATACCATGCCAAGTTTCAACCTTTTTAGAGTTCATTTTGTAGTGATTTTCAATTTCACGGTCATTAGCTTTCTAAATAAATCGGTAAATGACTGAAAATAGCAAATGATGTTAGAAAGAGTTGAAAATTGATGACGTCGCTTTGAATGGTGCATACGGAACGCAAAAAAAGTCCGGAGTTCAAATAAGTTTAAAAAAATGAAGTGCCCGTGTAACAGATGAGTTCTCGTCCGAAACCCTCATACTCCGAAAGAGATTTTCCAGTTTGTTCACGAAGTGCGTCCAGTTTTTGCCCTAACCCTCTCTACTATTTTGCACATGCTATGTGGATGAATGATGATACCATGCCAAGTTTCAACACTTTCAGAGTTCATTTTGTAGTGATTTTCAATTTCATAGTCATTTAGCTCTCTAAACAAATCGGTAAATGACTGAAAAATAGCAAATGATGTTATAAAGTGTTGAAAATTGATGACATCTCTTTGAATGGCGCATAGGAACACAAAAAAATGTCTGGAGTTCAAATAAGTTTAAAAAAATGAAGTGCCTGTGTAACAGATGAGTTCTCATCCAAAACCCTGATACTCCGAAAGAGATTGTCCAGTTTGTACACGAAGTGCGTCCGGTTTTTGCCGTAACCTTTTCAGAGTTCATTTGGTAGTGATTTTCAATTTCACGGTCATTTAGCTCTCTAAACAAATCGATAAATGACTGAAAAAGTGCAAATGATGTCAGAACGTGTTGAAAAGTGATGACCTCGCTTTGAATGGTGCATAGGAACGCAAAAAATGTCTGTAGTTCAAATAAGTTTAAAAAAATGAAGTGCCCTTGTAACAGATGAGTTCTCGTCCGAAACCCTAATACTCCGAAAGAGATTATCCAGTTTGGACACGAAGTGTGTCCAGTTTTTGCCGTAACCCTCTACTCTTTTGCACATGCCGTGTGGGTGAAATGATGAGACCATGCCAAGTTTCAACCTTTTCAGAGTTCATTTTGTAGTGATTTTCAATTTCACGGTCATTTAGCTCACTAAACAAATCGGTAAATACCTGAAAGTAGCAAATGATGTTAGAAAGTGTTGAAAATTTATGACATCATCTTGAATGGTGCATTGGAACGCAAAGAAAGTCTGGAGTTCAAATAAGTTTAAAAAATGAAGGGCCCGTGTAACAGATGAGTTCTCGTTCGAAACCCTGATACTCCGAAAGAGATTGCCCAGTTTGTACACGAAGTGCGTCCAGTTTTTGCCGTAACCCTCTCCACTCTTTTTCACATGCCATGTGGTGGAAATGATGATACCATGCCGAGTTCATTTTGTAGTGATTTCAATTTCACTGTCATTTAGCTCTCTAAACAAATAGGTAAATGACTAAAAAATAGCAAACGATGTCAGAACGTGTTGAAAATTGAAGACCTTGCTTTGAATGGTGCATACGGAACGCAAAAAAAGCTTGGAGTTCAAATAAGTCTAAAAAAATGAAGTGCCCGTGTAACCGATGAGTTCTCGTATGAAACCCTGATACTCCAAAAGAGATTGTCCATTTTGTAGACGAAGTGTGTCCAGTTTTTGCTGTAACCCTCTCTACTATTTTGCACATCCCATGTGGGTGACATGATGATACCATGCCAAGTTTCAACATTTTTAGAGTTAATTTTGTAGTGATTTTCAATTTCACGGTCATTTAGCTCTCTAAATAAATCGTTAAATGACTGAAAATAGCAAATGATGTTAGAAAGTGTTGAAAATTGATGGCGTCGCTTTGAATGGTGCATACAGAACGCAAAAAAGTTTGGAGTTCAAATAAGTTTTAAAAAATGAAGTGCCCGTGTAACAGATGAGTTCTCGTCCGAAACCCTGATACTCCGGAAGATATTTTCCAGTCTGTACACGAAGTGCGTCCAGTTTTTTCTGTAACCCTCTCTACTATTTTACACATGCTATGTGGGTGGATGATGATACCATGCCAAGTTTCAACATTTACAGAGTTCATTTGGTAGTGATTTTCAATTTCACGGTCATTTAGCTCTCTAAATAAATCGGTAAATGACTGAAAATAGCAAATGATGTCAGAACATGTTGAAAAGTGATGACCTCGCTTTGAGTGGTGCATACGGAACGCAAAAAAAGTCTAGAGTTCAAATAAGTTTAAAAAATGGAGTGCCTGTGTAACCTATGAGTTCTCACTCGAAACCCTGATACTCCGAAAAAGATTGTCCAGTTTGCACACGAAGTGTGTCTAGTTTTTGTCGTAACCCTCTCTACTATTTTGCACATGACATGTGGGTGAAATGGTGATACCATGCCAAGTTTCAACATTTTCAGAGTTCATTTTGTAGTGATTTTCAATTTCACGGTCATTTAGCTCTATAAATAAATCGATAAATGACTGAAAATAGCAAATGATGTTAGAAAGTGTTGAAAATTGATGAGGTTGCTTTGAATGGTGCATAGGAACGCAAAAAAAGTCTGGAGTTGAAATAAGTTTAAAAAAATGAAGTGCCTGTGTAACAGATTAGTTCTCGTCCGAAACCCTGATACTCCGAAAGAGATTGCCCAGTTTGTACACGAAGTACTTCCAGTTTTTGCCGCAACCCTCTCTACTCTTTTTCACATGCCATGTGGGGGAAATGATGATACCATGCTGAGTTTCAACCTTTTCAGAGTTCATTTTGTAGTGATTTCAATTTCACTGTCATTTAGCTCTCTAAACAAATAGGTAAATGACTAAAAAATAGCAAACGATGTCAGAACATGTTGAAAATTGAGGACCTCGCTTTGAATGGTGCATACGGAACGCAAAAAAAGCTTGGAGTTCAAATAAGTTTAAAAAAATGAAGTGCCCGTGTAACCGATGAGTTCTCGTCTGAAACCCTGATACTCCAAAAGAGATTGTCCATTTTGTAGACGAAGTGTGTCCAGTTTTTGCTGTAACCCTCTCTACTATTTTGCACATCCCATGTGGGTGACATGATGATACCATGCCAAGTTTCAACATTTTTAGAGTTAATTTTGTAGTGATTTTCAATTTCACGGTCATTTAGCTCTCTAAATAAATCGTTAAATGACTGAAAATAGCAAATGATGTTAGAAAGTGTTGAAAATTGATGGCGTCGCTTTGAATGGTGCATACAGAATGCAAAAAAGTTTGGAGTTCAAATAAGTTTTAAAAAATGAAGTGCCCGTGTAACAGATGAGTTCTCGTCCGAAACCCTGATACTCCGGAAGATATTTTCCAGTCTGTACACGAAGTGCGTCCAGTTTTTTCTGTAACCCTCTCTACTATTTTACACATGCTATGTGGGTGGATGATGATACCATGCCAAGTTTCAACATTTACAGAGTTCATTTGGTAGTGATTTTCAATTTCACGGTCATTTAGCTCTCTAAATAAATCGGTAAATGACTGAAAATAGCAAATGATGTCAGAACATGTTGAAAAGTGATGACCTCGCTTTGAGTGGTGCATATGGAACGCAAAAAAAGTCTAGAGTTCAAATAAGTTTAAAAAATGGAGTGCCTGTGTAACCTATGAGTTCTCACTCGAAACCCTGATACTCCGAAAAAGATTGTCCAGTTTGCACACGAAGTGTGTCTAGTTTTTGTCGTAACCCTCTCTACTTTTTTGCACATGACATGTGGGTGAAATGGTGATACCATGCCAAGTTTCAACATTTTCAGAGTTCATTTTGTAGTGATTTTCAATTTCACGGTCATTTAGCTCTATAAATAAATCGATAAATGACTGAAAATAGCAAATGATGTTAGAAAGTGTTGAAAATTGATGAGGTTGCTTTGAATGGTGCATAGGAACGCAAAAAAGGTCTGGAGTTGAAATAAGTTTAAAAAAATGAAGTGCCTGTGTAACAGATTAGTTCTCGTCCGAAACCCTGATACTCCGAAAGAGATTGCCCAGTTTGTACACGAAGTACTTCCAGTTTTTGCCGTAACCCTCTCTACTCTTTTTCACATGCCATGTGGGGGCAATGATGATACCATGCTGAGTTTCAACCTTTTCAGAGTTCATTTTGTAGTGATTTCAATTTCACTGTCATTTAGCTCTCTAAACAAATAGGTAAATGACTAAAAAATAGCAAACGATGTCAGAACATGTTGAAAATTGAGGACCTCTCTTTGAATGGTGCATACGGAACGCAAAAAAAGCTTGGAGTTCAAATAAGTTTAAAAAAATGAAGTGCCCGTGTAACCGATGAGTTCTCGTCTGAAACCCTGATACTCCAAAAGAGATTGTCCATTTTGTAGACGAAGTGTGTCCAGTTTTTGCTGTAACCCTCTCTACTAGTTTGCACATCCCATGTGGGCGACATGATGATACCATGCCAAGTTTCAACATTTTTAGAGTTAATTTTGTAGTGATTTTCAATTTCACGGTCATTTAGCTCTCTAAATAAATCGTTAAATGACTGAAAATAACAAATGATGTTAGAAAGTGTTGAAAATTGATGGCGTCGCTTTGAATGGTGCATACAGAACGCAAAAAAGTTTGGAGTTCAAATAAGTTTTAAAAAATGAAGTGCCCGTGTAACAGATGAGTTCTCGTCCGAAACCCTGATACTCCGGAAGATATTTTCCAGTCTGTACACGAAGTGCGTCCAGTTTTTTCTGTAACCCTCTCTACTATTTTACACATGCTATGTGGGTGGATGATGATACCATGCCAAGTTTCAACATTTACAGAGTTCATTTGGTAGTGATTTTCAATTTCACGGTCATTTAGCTCTCTAAATAAATCGGTAAATGACTGAAAATAGCAAATGATGTCAGAACATGTTGAAAAGTGATGACCTTGCTTTGAGTGGTGCATACGGAACGCAAAAAAAGTCTAGAGTTCAAATAAGTTTAAAAAATGGAGTGCCTGTGTAACCTATGAGTTCTCACTCGAAACCCTGATACTCCGAAAAAGATTGTCCAGTTTGCACACGAAGTGTGTCTAGTTTTTGTCGTAACCCTCTCTACTATTTTGCACATGACATGTGGGTGAAATGGTGATACCATGCCAAGTTTCAACATTTTCAGAGTTCATTTTGTAGTGATTTTCAATTTCACGGTCATTTAGCTCTATAAATAAATCGATAAATGACTGAAAATAGCAAATGATGTTAGAAAGTGTTGAAAATTGATGAGGTTGCTTTGAATGGTGCATAGGAACGCAAAAAAGGTCTGGAGTTGAAATAAGTTTAAAAAAATGAAGTGCCTGTGTAACAGATTAGTTCTCGTCCGAAACCCTGATACTCCGAAAGAGATTGCCCAGTTTGTACACGAAGTACTTCCAGTTTTTGCCGTAACCCTCTCTACTCTTTTTCACATGCCATGTGGGGGAAATGATGATACCATGCTGAGTTTCAACCTTTTCAGAGTTCATTTTGTAGTGATTTCAATTTCACTGTCATTTAGCTCTCTAAACAAATAGGTAAATGACTAAAAAATAGCAAACGATGTCAGAACATGTTGAAAATTGAGGACCTCGCTTTGAATGGTGCATACGGAACGCAAAAAAAGCTTGGAGTTCAAATAAGTTTAAAAAAATGAAGTGCCCGTGTAACCGATGAGTTCTCGTCTGAAACCCTGATACTCCAAAAGAGATTGTCCATTTTGTAGACGAAGTGTGTCCAGTTTTTGCTGTAACCCTCTCTACTAGTTTGCACATCCCATGTGGGTGACATGATGATACCATGCCAAGTTTCAACATTTTTAGAGTTAATTTTGTAGTGATTTTCAATTTCACGGTCATTTAGCTCTCTAAATAAATCGTTAAATGACTGAAAATAGCAAATGATGTTAGAAAGTGTTGAAAATTGATGGCGTCGCTTTGAATGGTGCATACAGAACGCAAAAAAGTTTGGAGTTCAAATAAGTTTTAAAAAATGAAGTGCCCGTGTAACAGATGAGTTCTCGTCCGAAACCCTGATACTCCGGAAGATATTTTCCAGTCTGTACACGAAGTGCGTCCAGTTTTTTCTGTAACCCTCTCTACTATTTTACACATGCTATGTGGGTGGATGATGATACCATGCCAAGTTTCAACATTTACAGAGTTCATTTGGTAGTGATTTTCAATTTCACGGTCATTTAGCTCTCTAAATAAATCGGTAAATGACTGAAAATAGCAGATGATGTCAGAACATGTTGAAAAGTGATGACCTCGCTTTGAGTGGTGCATATGGAACGCAAAAAAAGTCTAGAGTTCAAATAAGTTTAAAAAATGGAGTGCCTGTGTAACCTATGAGTTCTCACTCGAAACCCTGATACTCCGAAAAAGATTGTCCAGTTTGCACACGAAGTGTGTCTAGTTTTTGTCGTAACCCTCTCTACTATTTTGCACATGACATGTGGGTGAAATGGTGATACCATGCCAAGTTTCAACATTTTCAGAGTTCATTTTGTAGTGATTTTCAATTTCACGGTCATTTAGCTCTATAAATAAATCGATAAATGACTGAAAATAGCAAATGATGTTAGAAAGTGTTGAAAATTGATGAGGTTGCTTTGAATGGTGCATAGGAACGCAAAAAAAGTCTGGAGTTGAAATAAGTTTAAAAAAATGAAGTGCCTGTGTAACAGATTAGTTCTCGTCCGAAACCCTGATACTCCGAAAGAGATTGCCCAGTTTGTACACGAAGTACTTCCAGTTTTTGCCGTAACCCTCTCTACTCTTTTTCACATGCCATGTGGGGGAAATGATGATACCATGCTGAGTTTCAACCTTTTCAGAGTTCATTTTGTAGTGATTTCAATTTCACTGTCATTTAGCTCTCTAAACAAATAGGTAAATGACTAAAAAATAGCAAACGATGTCAGAACATGTTGAAAATTGAGGACCTCGCTTTGAATGGTGCATACGGAACGCAAAAAAAGCTTGGAGTTCAAATAAGTTTAAAAAAATGAAGTGCCCGTGTAACCGATGAGTTCTCGTCTGAAACCCTAATACTCCAAAAGAGATTGTCCATTTTGTAGACGAAGTGTGTCCAGTTTTTGCTGTAACCCTCTCTACTAGTTTGCACATCCCATGTGGGTGACATGATGATACCGTGCCAAGTTTCAACATTTTTAGAGTTAATTTTGTAGTGATTTTCAATTTCACGGTCATTTAGCTCTCTAAATAAATCGTTAAATGACTGAAAATAGCAAATGATGTTAGAAAGTGTTGAAAATTGATGGCGTCGCTTTGAATGGTGCATACAGAACGCAAAAAAGTTTGGAGTTCAAATAAGTTTTAAAAAATGAAGTGCCCGTGTAAAAGATGAGTTCTCGTCCGAAACCCTGATACTCCGGAAGATATTTTCCAGTCTGTACACGAAGTGCGTCCAGTTTTTTCTGTAACCCTCTCTACTATTTTACACATGCTATGTGGGTGGATGATGATACCATGCCAAGTTTCAACATTTACGGAGTTCATTTGGTAGTGATTTTCAATTTCACGGTCATTTAGCTCTCTAAATAAATCGGTAAATGAGTGAAAATAGCAGATGATGTCAGAACATGTTGAAAAGTGATGACCTCGCTTTGAGTGGTGCATATGGAACGCAAAAAAAGTCTAGAGTTCAAATAAGTTTAAAAAATGGAGTGCCTGTGTAACCTATGAGTTCTCACTCGAAACCCTGATACTCCGAAAAAGATTGTCCAGTTTGCACACGAAGTGTGTCTAGTTTTTGTCGTAACCCTCTCTACTATTTTGCACATGACATGTGGGTGAAATGGTGATACCATGCCAAGTTTCAACATTTTCAGAGTTCATTTTGTAGTGATTTTCAATTTCACGGTCATTTAGCTCTATAAATAAATCGATAAATGACTGAAAATAGCAAATGATGTTAGAAAGTGTTGAAAATTGATGAGGTTGCTTTGAATGGTGCATAGGAACGCAAAAAAAGTCTGGAGTTGAAATAAGTTTAAAAAAATGAAGTGCCTGTGTAACAGATTAGTTCTCGTCCGAAACCCTGATACTCCGAAAGAGATTGCCCATTTTGTACACGAAGTACTTCCAGTTTTTGCCGTAACCCTCTCTACTCTTTTTCACATGCCATGTGGGGGAAATGATGATACCATGCTGAGTTTCAACCTTTTCAGAGTTCATTTTGTAGTGATTTCAATTTCACTGTCATTTAGCTCTCTAAACAAATAGGTAAATGACTAAAAAATAGCAAACGATGTCAGAACATGTTGAAAATTGAGGACCTCGCTTTGAATGGTGCATACGGAACGCAAAAAAAGCTTGGAGTTCAAATAAGTTTAAAAAAATGAAGTGCCCGTGTAACCGATGAGTTCTCGTCTGAAACCCTGATACTCCAAAAGGGATTGTCCATTTTGTAGACGAAGTGTGTCCAGTTTTTGCTGTAACCCTCTCTACTATTTTGCACATCCCATGTGGGTGACATGATGATACCATGCCAAGTTTCTACATTTTTAGAGTTAATTTTGTAGTGATTTTCAATTTCACGGTCATTTAGCTCTCTAAATAAATCGTTAAATGACTGAAAATAGCAAATGATGTTAGAAAGTGTTGAAAATTGATGGCGTCGCTTTGAATGGTGCATACAGAACGCAAAAAAGTTTGGAGTTCAAATAAGTTTTAAAAAATGAAGTGCCCGTGTAACAGATGAGTTCTCGTCCGAAACCCTGATACTCCGGAAGATATTTTCCAGTCTGTACACGAAGTGCGTCCAGTTTTTTCTGTAACCCTCTCTACTATTTTACACATGCTATGTGGGTGGATGATGATACCATGCCAAGTTTCAACATTTACAGAGTTCATTTGGTAGTGATTTTCAATTTCACGGTCATTTAGCAGTGTAAATAAATCGGTAAATGACTGAAAATAGCAAATGATGTCAGAACATGTTGAAAAGTGATGACCTCGCTTTGAGTGGTGCATACGGAACGCAAAAAAAGTCTAGAGTTCAAATAAGTTTAAAAAATGGAGTGCCTGTGTAACCTATGAGTTCTCACTCGAAACCCTGATACTCCGAAAAAGATTGTCCAGTTTGCACACGAAGTGTGTCTAGTTTTTGTCGTAACACTCTCTACTATTTTGCACATGACATGTGGGTGAAATGGTGATACCATGCCAAGTTTCAACATTTTCAGAGTTCATTTTGTAGTGATTTTCAATTTCACGGTCATTTAGCTCTATAAATAAATCGATAAATGACTGAAAATAGCAAATGATGTTAGAAAGTGTTGAAAATTGATGAGGTTGCTTTGAATGGTGCATAGGAACGCAAAAAAAGTCTGGAGTTGAAATAAGTTTAAAAAAATGAAGTGCCTGTGTAACAGATTAGTTCTCGTCCGAAACCCTGATACTCCGAAAGAGATTGCCCAGTTTGTACACGAAGTACTTCCAGTTTTTGCCGTAACCCTCTCTACTCTTTTTCACATGCCATGTGGGGGAAATGATGATACCATGCTGAGTTTCAACCTTTTCAGAGTTCATTTTGTAGTGATTTCAATTTCACTGTCATTTAGCTCTCTAAACAAATAGGTAAATGACTAAAAAATAGCAAACGATGTCAGAACATGTTGAAAATTGAACACCTCGCTTTGAATGGTGCATACGGAACGCAAAAAAATCTTGGAGTTCAAATAAGTTTAAAAAAATGAAGTGCCCGTGTAACCGATGAGTTCTCGTCTGAAACCCTGATACTCCAAAAGAGATTGTCCATTTTGTAGACGAAGTGTGTCCAGTTTTTGCTGTAACCCTCTCTACTATTTTGCACATCCCATGTGGGTGACATGATGATACCATGCCAAGTTTCAACATTTTTAGAGTTAATTTTGTAGTGATTTTCAATTTCACGGTCATTTAGGTCTCTACATAAATCGGTAAATGACTGAAAATAGCAAATGATGTTAGAAAGTGTTGAAAATTGATGGCGTCGCTTTGAATGGTGCATATAGAACGCAAAAAAGTTTCTAGTTCAAATAAGTTTAAAAAAATGAAGTGCCCGTTTAACAGATGAGTTCTCGTCCGAAACCCTGATACTCCGGAAGAGATTTTCCAGTCTATACACGAAGTGCGTCCAGTTTTTTCTGCAACCCTCTCTACTATTTTACATATGCTATGTGGGTGTATGATGATACCATGCCAAGTTTCAACATTTACAGAGTTCATTTTGTAGTGATTTTCAATTTCACGGTCATTTAGCTCTCTAAATAAATCTGTAAATGACTGAAAAATAGCAAATGATGTTAGAAAGTGTTGAAAATTGATGACATCTCTTTGAATGGTGCATAGGAACGCAAAAAAATGTCTGGAGTTCAAATAAGTTTAAAAAAATGAAGTGCTCGTGTAACATGTGAGTTCTCGTCCGAAACCCTGATACTACGAAAGAGATTGTCCAGTTTGTAAACGAAGTGTGTCCAGTTTTTGCCATAACCCTCTACTCTTTTGCACATGCCATGTGGGTGAAATGATGATGCCATGCCAAGTTCCAACATTTACAGAGTTCATTTTGTAGTGATTTTCGATTTCACGGTCATTTAGCTCTCTAAATAAATCGATAAATGACTGAAAAATAGCAAATGATGTTAGAAAGTGTTGAAAATTGATGACATCTCTATGAATCGTGCATAGGAACGCAACAAAAATGTCTGGAGTTCAAATAAGTTTAAAAAAATGAAGTGCCCGTGTAACAGATGAGTTCTTGTCCGAAACCCTGATACTCCGAAAGAGATTTTCCAGTCTCTACACGCAGTGCGTCCAGTTTTTTCTGTAACCCTCTCTACTATTTTGCACATGCTATGTGGGTGAATGATGATACCATGCCAAGTTTCAACACTTACAGAGTTTGTTTTGTAGTGATTTTCAATTTCACGGTCATTTAGCTCTCTAAATAATCGGTAAATGACTGAAAAATAGCAAATGGTGTTAGAAAGTGTTGAAAATTAATGATATCTCTTTGAATGGTGCGTAGGAACGCAAAAAAAGTCTGGAGGTCAAATAAGTTTAAAAAAGATGGAGTGCCTGTGTAACCGATGAGTTCTCATTCAAAACCCTGATACTCCGAAAAAGATTGTCCAGTTTGCACACGAAGTGTGTCTAGTTTTTGCCGTAACCCTCTCTACTATTTTGCACATGCAATGTGGGTGAAATGATGATACCATGCCAAGTTTCGACATTTTCAGAGTTCATTTTGTAGTGATTTCAATTTCACGGTCATTTAGCTCTGTAAATAAATCGATATATGACTGAAAATAGAAAATGATGTTAGAAAGTGTTGAAAATTGATGAGGTCGCTTTGAATGGTGCATAGGAACGCAAAAAGTCTGGAGTTCAAATAAGTTTAAAAAATGAAGGGCCCGTGTAACAGATGAGTTCTCGTCCGAAACCCTGATACTCCGAAAGAGATTGCCCAGTTTGTACACGAAGTGCTTCCAGTTTTTGCCGTAACGCTCTCTACTCTTTTTCACATGCCATGTGGGGGAAATGATGATACCATGCCGAGTTTCAGCCTTTTCAGAGTTCATTTTGTAGTGATTTCAATTTCACTGTCATTTAGCTCTCTAAACAAATAGGTAAATGACTAAAAAATAGCAAACGATGTCAGAACGTGTTGAAAATTGAAGACCTCGCTTTGAATGGTGCATACGGAACGCAAAAAAAGCTTGGAGTTCAAATAAGTTTAAAAAAATGAAGTGCCCTTGTAACCGATGAGTTCTCGTCTGAAACCCTGATACTCCAAAATAGATTGTCCATTTTGTAGACGAAGTGTGTCCAGTTTTTGCTGTAACCCTCTCTACTATTTTGCACATCCCATGTGGGTGACATGATGATACCATGCCAAGTTTCAACATTTTTAGAGTTAATTTTGTAGTGATTTTCAATTTCACGGTCATTTAGCTCTCTAAATAAATCGGTAAATGACTGAAAATAGCAAATGATGTTAGAAAGTGTTGAAAATTGATGGCGTCGCTTTGAATGGTGCATACAGAACGCAAAAAAGTTTGGAGTTCAAATAAGTTTAAAAAAATGAAGTGCCCGTGTAACAGATGAGTTCTCGTCCGAAACCCTGATACTCCCGAAGATATTTTCCAGTCTCTACACGCAGTGCGTCCAGTTTTTTCTGTAACCCTCTCTACTATTTTACACATGCTATGTGGGTGGATGATGATACCATGCCAAGTTTCAACATTTACAGAGTTCATTTGGTAGTGATTTTCAATTTCACGGTCATTTAGCTCTCTAAATAAATCGGTAAATGACTGAAAAATAGCAAATGGTGTTAGAAAGTGTTGAAAATTAATTACATCTCTTTGAATGGTGCATAGGAACGCAAAAAAAGTCTGGAGTTCAAATAAGTTTAAAAAAGATGGAGTGCCTGTGTAACCGATGAGTTCTCATTCGAAACCCTGATACTCCGAAAAAGATTGTCCAGTTTGCACATGATGTGTGTCTAGTTTTTGCCGTAAACCTCTCTACTATTTTGCACATGCAATATGGGTGAAAGGATGATACCATGCCAAGTTTCGACATTTTCAGAGTTCATTTTGTAGTGATTTTCAATTTCACGGTCATTTAGCTCTGTAAATAAATCGATAAATGACTGAAAATAGAAAATGATGTTAGAAAGTGTTGAAAATTGACGAGGTCGCTTTGAATGGTGCATAGGAACGCAAAAAGTCTGGAGTTCAAATAAGTTTAAAAAATGAAGGGCCCGTGTAACAGATGAGTTCTCGTCCGAAACCCTGATACTCCGAAAGAGATTGCCCAGTTTGTACACGAAGTGCTTCCAGTTTTTGCCGTAACCCTCTCTACTCTTTTTCACATGCCATGTGGGGGAAATGATGATACCATGCCGAGTTTCAACCTTTTCAGAGTTCATTTTGTAGTGATTTCAATTTCACTGTCATTTAGCTCTCTAAACAAATAGGTAAATGACTAAAAAATAGCAAACGATGTCAAAACATGTTGAAAATTGAACACCTCGCTTTGAATGGTGCATATGGAACGCAAAAAAAGCTTGGAGTTCAAATAAGTTTAAAAAAATGAAGTGCCCGTGTAACCGATGAGTTCTCGTCTGAAACCCTGATACTCCAAAAGAGATTGTCCATTTTGTAGACGAAGTGTGTCCAGTTTTTGCTGTAACCCTCTCTATTATTTTGCACATCCCATGTGGGTGACATGATGATACCGTGCCAAGTTTCAACATTTTTAGAGTTAATTTTGTAGTGATTTTCAATTTCTCGGTCATTTAGCTCTCTAAATAAATCGGTAAATGACTGAAAATAGCAAATGATGTTAGAAAGTGTTGAAAATTGATGGCGTCGCTTTGAATGGTGCATACAGAACGCAAAAAAGTTTGGAGTTCAAATAAGTTTAAAAAATGAAGTGCCCGTTTAACAGATGAGTTCTCGTCCGAAACCCTGATACTCCGGAAGAGATTTTCCAGTCTGTACACGAAATGCGTCCAGTTTTTTCTGCAACCCTCTCTACTATTTTACATATGCTATGTGGGTGTATGATGATACCATGCCAAGTTTCAACATTTACAGAGTTCATTTTGTAGTGATTTTCAATTTCACGGTCATTTAGCTCTCTAAATAAATCGGTAAATGACTGAAAAATAGCAAATTATGTTAGAAAGTGTTGAAAATTGATGACATCTCTTTGAATGGTGCATAGGAACGCAAAAAAATGTCTGGAGTTGAAATAAGTTTAAAAAAATGAAGTGCCCGTGTAACATGTGAATTCTCGTCCGAAACCCTGATACTACGAAAGAGATTGTCCAGTTTGTAAACGAAGTGTGTCCAGTTTTTGCCATAACCCTCTACTCTTTTGTACATGCCATGTGGGTGAAATGATGATACCATGCCAAGTTTCAACATTTACGGAGTTCATTTTGTAGTGATTTTCGATTTCACGGTCATTTAGCTCTCTAAATAAATCGGTAAATGACTGAAAAATAGCAAATGATGTTAGAAAGTGTTGAAAATTGATGACATCTCTATGAATGGTGCATAGGAACGCAAAAAAAATGTCTGGAGTTCAAATAAGTTTAAAAAAATGAAGTGCCTGTGTAACAGATGAGTTCTCGTCCGAAACCCTGATACTCCGAAAGAGATTTTCCAGTTTGTACATGAAGTGCGTCCAGTTTTTTCCGTAACCCTCTCTACTATTTTGCACATGCTATGTGGGTGAATGATGATACCATGCCAAGTTTCAACACTTACAGAGTTCATTTTGTAGTGATTTTCAATTTCACGGTCATTTAGCTCTCTAAATAATCGGTAAATGACTGAAAAATAGCAAATGGTGTTAGAAAGTGTTGAAAATTAATGACATCTCTTTGAATGGTGCGTAGGAACGCAAAAAAAGTCTGGAGTTCAAATAAGTTTAAAAAAGATGGAGTGCCAGTGTAACCGATGAGTTCTCATTCAAAACCCTGATACTCCGAAAAAGATTGTCCAGTTTGCACACGAAGTGTGTCTAGTTTTTGTCGTAACCCTCTCTACTATTTTGCACATGCAATGTGGGTGAAATGATGATACCATGCCAAGTTTCGACATTTTCAGAGTTCATTTTGTAGTGATTTCAATTTCACGGTCATTTAGCTCTGTAAATAAATCGATAAATGACTGAAAATAGAAAATGATGTTAGAAAGTGTTGAAAATTGATGAGGTCGCTTTGAATGGTGCATAGGAGCGCAAAAAGTCTGGAGTTCAAATAAGTTTAAAAAATGAAGGGCCCGTGTAACAGATGAGTTCTCGTCCGAAACCCTGATACTCCGAAAGAGATTGCCAAGTTTGTACACGAAGTGCTTCCAGTTTTTGCCGTAACCCTCTCTACTATTTTTCACATGCCATGCGGGGGAAATGATGATACCATGCCGAGTTTCAACCTTTTCAGAGTTCATTTTGTAGTGATTTCAATTTCACTGTCATTTAGCTCTCTAAACAAATAGGTAAATGACTAAAAAATAGCAAACGATGTCAGAACGTGTTGAAAATTGAAGACCTCGCTTTGAATGGAGCATACGGAATGCAAAAAAAGCTTGGAGTTCAAATAAGTTTAAAAAAATGAAGTGCCCGTGTAACCGATGAGTTCTCGTCTGAAACCCTGATACTCCAAAAGAGATTGTCCATTTTGTAGACGAGGTGTGTCCAGTTTTTGCTGTAACCCTCTCTACTATTTTGCACATCCCATGTGGGTGACATGATGATACCATGCCAAGTTTCAACATTTTTAGAGTTAATTTTGTAGTGATTTTCAATTTCACGGTCATTTAGCTCTCTAAATAAATCGGTAAATGACTGAAAATAGCAAATGATGTTAGAAAGTGTTGAAAATTGATGGCGTCGCTTTGAATGGTGCATACAGAATGCAAAAAAGTTTGGAGTTCAAATAAGTTTAAAAAAATGAAGTGCCCGTTTAACAGATGAGTTCTCGTCCGAAACCCTGATACTCCGGAAGAGATTTTCCAGTCTGTACACGAAGTGCGTCCAGTTTTTTCTGCAACCCTCTCTACTATTTTACATATGCTATGTGGGTGTATGATGATACCATGCCAAGTTTCAACATTTACAGAGTTCATTTTGTAGTGATTTTCAATTTCACGGTCATTTAGCTCTCTAAATAAATCGGTAAATGACTGAAAAATAGCAAATGGTGTTAGAAAGTGTTGAAAATTAATTACATCTCTTTGAATGGTGCATAGGAACGCAAAAAAAGTCTGGAGTTCAAATAAGTTTTAAAAAGATGGAGTGCCTGTGTAACCGATGAGTTCTCATTCGAAACCCTGATACTCCGAAAAAGATTGTCCAGTTTGCACACGATGTGTGTCTAGTTTTTGCCGTAAACTTCTCTACTATTTTGCACATGCAATATGGGTGAAATGATGATACCATGCCAAGTTTCGACATTTTCAGAGTTCATTTTGTAGTGATTTTCCATTTCACGGTCATTTAGCTCTGTAAATAAATCGATAAACGACTGAAAATAGAAAATGATGTTAGAAAGTGTTGAAAATTGATGAGGTCGCTTTGAATGGTGCATAGGAGCGCAAAAAGTCTGGAGTTCAAATAAGTTTAAAAAATGAAGGGCCCGTGTAACAGATGAGTTCTCGTCCGAAACCCTGATACTCCGAAAGAGATTGCCCAGTTTGTACACGAAGTGCTTCCAGTTTTTGCCGTAACCCTCTCTACTATTTTTCACATGCCATGCGGGGGAAATGATGATACCATGCCGAGTTTCAACCTTTTCAGAGTTCATTTTGTAGTGATTTCAATTTCACTGTCATTTAGCTCTCTAAACAAATAGGTAAATGACTAAAAAATAGCAAACGATGTCAGAACGTGTTGAAAATTGAAGACCTCGCTTTGAATGGAGCATACGGAACGCAAAAAAAGCTTGGAGTTCAAATAAGTTTAAAAAAATGAAGTGCCCGTGTAACCGATGAGTTCTCGTCTGAAACCCTGATACTCCAAAAGAGATTGTCCATTTTGTAGACGAGGTGTGTCCAGTTTTTGCTGTAACCCTCTCTACTATTTTGCACATCCCATGTGGGTGACATGATGATACCATGCCAAGTTTCAACATTTTTAGAGTTAATTTTGTAGTGATTTTCAATTTCACGGTCATTTAGCTCTCTAAATAAATCGGTAAATGACTGAAAATAGCAAATGATGTTAGAAAGTGTTGAAAATTGATGGCGTCGCTTTGAATGGTGCATACAGAA
>NC_041384.1:294013346-294031183 GCF_002162155.2 Triticum dicoccoides
TATTTTGCACATGCAATATGGGTGAAATGATGATACCATGCCAAGTTTCGACATTTTCAGAGTTCATTTTGTAGTGATTTTCCATTTCACGGTCATTTAGCTCTGTAAATAAATCGATAAACGACTGAAAATAGAAAATGATGTTAGAAAGTGTTGAAAATTGATGAGGTCGCTTTGAATGGTGCATAGGAACGCAAAAAGTCTGGAGTTCAAATAAGTTTAAAAAATGAAGGGCCCGTGTAACAGATGAGTTCTCGTCCGAAACCCTGATACTCCGAAAGAGATTGCCCAGTTTGTACACAAAGTGCTTCTAGTTTTTGCTGTAACCCTCTCTACTCTTTTTCACATGCCATGTGGGGGAAATGATGATACCATGCCGAGTTTATACCTTTTCAGAGTTCATTTTGTAGTGATTTCAATTTCACTGTCATTTAGCTCTCTAAACAAATAGGTAAATGACTAAAAAATAGCAAACGATGTCAGAACGTGTTGAAAATTGAAGACCTCGCTTTGAATGGTGCATACGGAACGTAAAAAAAGCTTGGAGTTCAAATAAGTTTAAAAAAATGAAGTGCCCGTGCAACCGATGAGTTCTCGTCTGAAACCCTGATACTCCAAAAGAGATTGTCCATTTTGTAGACGAAGTGTGTCCAGTTTTTGCTGTAACCCTCTCTACTATTTTGCACATCCCATGTGGGTGACATGATGATACCATGCCAAGTTTCAACATTTTTAGAGTTAATTTTGTAGTGATTTTCAATTTCTCGGTCATTTAGCTCTCTAAATAAATCGGTAAATGACTGAAAATAGCAAATGATGTTAGAAAGTGTTGAAAATTGATGGCGTCGCTTTGAATGGTGCATACAGAACGCAAAAAAGTTTGGATTTCAAATAAGTTTAAAAAAATGAAGTGCCCGTTTAACAGATGAGTTCTCGTCCGAAACCCTCATGCTCCGGAAGAGATTTTCCAGTCTGTACACGAAGTGTGTCCAGTTTTTTTTGCAACCCTCTCTACTATTTTACATATGCTATGTGGGTGTATGATGATACCATGCCAAGTTTCAACATTTACAGAGTTCATTTTGTAGTGATTTTCAATTTCACGGTCATTTAGCTCTCTAAATAAATCGGTAAATGACTGAAAAATAGCAAATGATGTTAGAAAGTGTTGAAAAGTGATGACATCTCTTTGAATGGTGCATAGGAACGCAAAAAAATATCTGGAGTTCAAATAAGTTTAAAAAATGAAGTGCCCATGTAACATGTGAGTTCTCGTCCTAAACCCTGATACTACGAAAGAGATTGTCCTGTTTGTAAACGAAGTGTGTCCAGTTTTTGCCATAACCCTCTACTCTTTTGAACATGCCATGTGGGTGAAATATGATACCATGCCAAGTTTCAACATTTACAGAGTTCATTTTGTAGTGATTTTCGATTTCACGGTCATTTAGCTCTCTAAATAAATCGGTAAATGACTGAAAAATAGCAAATGATGTTAGAAAGTGTTGAAAATTGATGACATCTCTATGAATGGTGCATAGGAACGCAAAAAAAATGTCTGGAGTTCAAATAAGTTTAAAAAATGAAGTGCCCGTGTAATAGATGAGTTCTCGTCCGAAACCCTGATACTCCGAAAGAGATTTTCCAGTTTGTACATGAAGTGCGTCCAGTTTTTTCTATAACCCTCTCTACTATTTTGCACATGCTATGTGGGTGAATGATGATACCATCCCAAGTTTCAACACTTATAGAGTTCATTTTGTAGTGATTTTCAATTTCACGGTCATTTAGCTGTCTAAATAATCGGTAAATGACTGAAAAATAGCAAATGGTGTTAGAAAAGTGTTGAAAATTAATGACATCTCTTTGAATGGTGCGTAGGAACGCAAAAAAAGTCTGGAGTTCAAATAAGTTTAAAAAAGATGGAGTGCCTCTGTAACCGATGAGTTCTCATTCAAAACCCTGATACTCCGAAAAAGATTGTCCAGTTTGCACACGAAGTGTGTCTAGTTTTTGCCGTAACCCTCTCTACTATTTTGCACATGCAATGTGGGTGAAATGATGATACCATGCCAAGTTTCGACATTTTCAGAGTTCATTTTGTAGTGATTTCAATTTCACGGTCATTTAGCTCTGTAGATAAATCGATAAATGACTGAAAATAGAAAATGATGTTAGAAAGTTTTGAAAATTGATGAGGTCGCTTTGAATGGTGCATAGGAGCGCAAAAAGTCTGGAGTTCAAATAAGTTTAAAAAATGAAGGGCCCGTGTAACAGATGAGTTCTCGTCCGAAACCCTGATACTCCGAAAGAGATTGCCCAGTTTGTACACGAAGTGCTTCCAGTTTTTGCCATAACCCTCTCTACTCTTTTTCACATGCCATGTGGGGGAAATGATGATACCATGCCGAGTTTCAACCTTTTCAGAGTTCATTTTGTAGTGATTTCAATTTCACTGTCATTTAGCTCTCTAAACAAATAGGTAAATGACTAAAAAATAGCAAACGATGTCAGAACGTGTTGAAAATTGAAGACCTCACTTTGAATGGTGCATACGGAATGCAAAAAAATCTTGTAGTTCAAATAAGTTTAAAAAAATGAAGTCCCGTGTAACCGATGAGTTCTCGTCTGAAACCCTGATACTCCAAAAGAGATTGTCCATTTTGTAGACGAAGTGTGTCCAGTTTTTGCTGTAACCCTCTCTACTATTTTGCACATCCCATGTGGGTGACATGATGATACAATGCCAAGTTTCAACATTTTTAGAGTTAATTTTGTAGTGATTTTCAATTTCACGGTCATTTAGCTCTCTAAATAAATCGGTAAATGACTGAAAATAGCAAATGATGTTAGAAAGTGTTGAAAATTGATGGCGTCACTTTGAATGTTGCATATAGAACGCAAAAAAGTTTGGAGTTCAAATAAGTTTAAAAAAATGAAGTGCCCGTTTAACAGATGAGTTCTCGTCCGAAACCCTGATACTCCGGAAGAGATTTTCCAGTCTGTACACGAGTGCGTCCAGTTTTTTCTGCAACCCTCTCTACTATTTTACATATGCTATGTGCGTGTATGATGATACCATGCCAAGTTTCAACATTTACAGAGTTCATTTTGTAGTGATTTTCAATTTCGCGGTCATTTAGCTCTTTAAATAAATCAGTAAATGACTGAAAAATAGCAAATGATGTTAGAAAGTGCTGAAAATTGATGACATCTCTTTGAATGGTGCATAGGAACGCAAAAAAAATTTCTGGAGTTCAAATAAGTTTAAAAAATGAAGTGCCCGTGTAACATGTGAGTTCTCGTCCGAAACCCTGATACTACGAAAGAGATTGTCCAGTTTGTAAATCAAGTGTGTCCAGTTTTTGCCATAACCCTCTACTCTTTTGCACATGCCATGTGGGTGAAATGATGATACCATGCCAAGTTTCAACATTTACAGAGTTCATTTTGTAGTGATTTTCGATTTCACGGTCATTTAGCTCTCTAAATAAATCGGTAAATGACTGAAAAATAGCAAATGATGTTAGAAAGTGTTGAAAATTGATGACATCTCTATGAATGGTGCAAAGGAACGCAAAAAAATGTCTGGAGTTCAAATAAGTTTAAAAAAATGAAGAGCCCGTGTAACAGATGAGTTCTCGTCCGAAACCCTGATACTCCGAAAGAGATTTTCCAGTTTGTACATGAAGTGCGTCCAGTTTTTTCCGTAACCCTCTCTAATATTTTGCTCATGCTATGTGGGTGAATGATGATACCATGCCAAGTTTCAACATTTACAGAGTTCATTTTGTAGTGATTTTCGATTTCACGGTCATTTAGCTCTCTAAATAAATCGGTAAATGACTGAAAAATAGCAAATGATGTTAGAAAGTGTTGAAAATTGATGACATCTCTATGAATGGTGCATAGGAACGCAAAAAAATGTCTGGAGTTCAAATAAGTTTAAAAAAATGAAGTGCCCGTGTAACAGATGAGTTCTCGTCCGAAACCCTGATACTCCGAAAGAGATTTTCCAGTTTGTACATGAAGTGCGTCCAGTTTTTTCCGTAACCCTCTCTACTATTTTGCACATGCTATGTGGGTGAATGATGATACCATGCCAAGTTTCAACACTTACAGAGTTCATTTTGTAGTGATTTCAATTTCACGGTCATTTAGCTCTGTAAATAAATCGATAAATGACTGAAAATAGAAAATGATGTTAGAAAGTTTTGAAAATTGATGAGGTCGCTTTGAATGGTGCATAGGAGCGCAAAAAGTCTGGAGTTCAAATAAGTTTAAAAAATGAAGGGCCCGTGTAGCAGATGAGTTCTCGTCCGAAACCCTGATACTCCGAAAGAGATTGCCCAGTTTGTACACGAAGTGCTTCCAGTTTTTGCCGTAACCCTCTCTACTCTTTTTCACATGCCATGTGGGGGAAATGATGATACCATGCCGAGTTTCAACCTTTTCAGAGTTCATTTTGTAGTGATTTCAATTTCACTGTCATTTAGCTCTCTAAACAAATAGGTAAATGACTAAAAAATAGCAAACGATGTCAGAACATGTTGAAAATTGAAGACCTCACTTTGAATGGTGCATACGGAATGCAAAAAAATCTTGTAGTTCAAATAAGTTTAAAAAAATGAAGTGCCCGTGTAACCGATGAGTTCTCGTCTGAAACCCTGATACTCCAAAAGAGATTGTCCATTTTGTAGACGAAGTGTGTCCAGTTTTTGCTGTAACCCTCTCTACTATTTTGCACATCCCATGTGGGTGACATGATGATACAATGCCAAGTTTCAACATTTTTAGAGTTAATTTTGTAGTGATTTTCAATTTCACGGTCATTTAGCTCTCTAAATAAATCGGTAAATGACTGAAAATAGCAAATGATGTTAGAAAGTGTTGAAAATTGATGGCGTCGCTTTGAATGGTGCATATAGAACGCAAAAAAGTTTGGAGTTCAAATAAGTTTAAAAAAATGAAGTGCCCGTTTAACAGATGAGTTCTCGTCCGAAACCCTGATACTCCGGAAGAGATTTTCCAGTCTGTACACGACGTGCGTCCAGTTTTTTCTGCAACCCTCTCTACTATTTTACATATGCTATGTGCGTGTATGATGATACCATGCCAAGTTTCAACATTTACAGAGTTCATTTTGTAGTGATTTTCAATTTCGCGGTCATTTAGCTCTTTAAATAAATCAGTAAATGACTGAAAAATAGCAAATGATGTTAGAAAGTGCTGAAAATTGATGACATCTCTTTGAATGGTGCATAGGAACGCAAAAAAAATGTCTGGAGTTCAAATAAGTTTAAAAAATGAAGTGCCCGTGTAACATGTGAGTTCTCGTCCGAAACCCTGATACTACGAAAGAGATTGTCCAGTTTGTAAATCAAGTGTGTCCAGTTTTTGCCATAACCCTCTACTCTTTTGCACATGCCATGTGGGTGAAATGATGATACCATGCCAAGTTTCAACATTTACAGAGTTCATTTTGTAGTGATTTTGGATTTCACGGTCATTTAGCTCTCTAAATAAATCGGTAAATGACTGAAAAATAGCAAATGATGTTAGAAAGTGTTGAAAATTGATGACATCTCTATGAATGGTGCATAGGAACGCAAAAAAATGTCTGGAGTTCAAATAAGTTTAAAAAAATGAAGTGCCCGTGTAACAGATGAGTTCTCGTCCGAAACCCTGATACTCCGAAAGAGATTTTCCAGTTTGTACATGAAGTGCATCCAGTTTTTTCCGTAACCCTCTCTACTATTTTGCACATGCTATGTGGGTGAATGATGATACCATGCCAAGTTTCAACACTTATAGAGTTCATTTTTTAGTGATTTTCAATTTCACGGTCATTTAGCTCTCTAAATAATCGGTAAATGACTGAAAAATAGCAAATGGTGTTAGAAAGTGTTGAAAATTAATGACATCTCTTTGAATGGTGCGTACGAACGCAAAAAAAGTCTGGAGTTCAAATAAGTTTAAAAAAGATGGAGTGCCTGTGTAACCGATGAGTTCTCATTCAAAACCCTGATATTCCGAAAAAGATTGTCCAGCTTGCACACGAAGTGTGTCTAGTTTTTGCCGTAACCCTCTCTACTATTTTGCACATGCAATGTGGGTGAAATGATGATACCATGCCAAGTTTCGACATTTTCAGAGTTCATTTTGTAGTGATTTCAATTTCACGGTCATTTAGCTCTGTAAATAAATCGATAAATGACTGAAAATAGAAAATGATGTTAGAAAGTTTTGAAAATTGATGAGGTCGCTTTGAATGGTGCATAGGAGCGCAAAAAGTCTGGAGTTCAAATAAGTTTAAAAAATGAAGGGCCCGTGTAACAGATGAGTTCTCGTCCGAAACCCTGATACTCCGAAAGAGATTGCCCAGTTTGTACACGAAGTGCTTCCAGTTTTTGCCGTAACCCTCTCTACTCTTTTTCACATGCCATGTGGGGGAAATGATGATACCATGCCGTGTTTCAACCTTTTCAGAGTTCATTTTGTAGTGATTTCAATTTCACTGTCATTTAGCTCTCTAAATAAATAGGTAAATGACTAAAAAATAGCAAACGATGTCAGAACGTGTTGAAAATTGAAGACCTCGCTTTGAATGGTGCATACGGAATGCAAAAAAATCTTGGAGTTCAAATAAGTTTAAAAAAATGAAGTGCCCGTGTAATTGATGAGTTCTCGTCTGAAACCCTGATACTCCAAAAGAGATTGTCCATTTTGTACACGAAGTGTGTCCGATTTTTGCTGTAGCCCTCTCTACTATTTTGCACATCCCATGTGGGTGACATGATGATGCCATGCCAAGTTTCAACATTTTTAGAGTTAATTTTGTAGTGATTTTCAATTTCACGGTCATTTAGCTCTCTAAATAAATCGGTAAATGACTGAAAATAGCAAATGATGTTAGAAAGTATTGAAAATTGATGGCGTCACTTTGAATGGTGCATATAGAATGCAAAAAAGTTTGGAGTTCAAATAAGTTTAAAAAAATGAAGTGCCCGTTTAACAGATGAGTTCTCGTCCGAAACCCTGATACTCCGGAAGAGATTTTCCAGTCTGTACACGACGTGCGTCCAGTTTTTTCTGCAACCCTCTCTACTATTTTACATATGCTATGTGCGTGTATGATGATACCATGCCAAGTTTCAGCATTTACAGAGTTCATTTTGTAGTGATTTTCAATTTCGCGGTCATTTAGCTCTTTAAATAAATCAGTAAATGACTGAAAAATAGCAAATGATGTTAGAAAGTGCTGAAAATTGATGACATCTCTTTGAATGGTGCATAGGAACGCAAAAAAAAATGTCTGGAGTTCAAATAAGTTTAAAAAATGAAGTGCCCGTGTAACATGTGAGTTCTCGTCCGAAACCCTGATACTACGAAAGAGATTGTCCAGTTTGTAAATCAAGTGTGTCCAGTTTTTGCCATAACCCTCTACTCTTTTGCACATGCCATGTGGGTGAAATGATGATACCATGCCAAGTTTCAACATTTACAGAGTTCATTTTGTAGTGATTTTGGATTTCACGGTCATTTAGCTCTCTAAATAAATCGGTAAATGACTGAAAAATAGCAAATGATGTTAGAAAGTGTTGAAAATTGATGACATCTCTATGAATGGTGCATAGGAACGCAAAAAAATGTCTGGAGTTCAAATAAGTTTAAAAAAATGAAGTGCCCGTGTAACAGATGAGTTCTCGTCCGAAACCCTGATACTCCGAAAGAGATTTTCCAGTTTGTACATGAAGTGCATCCAGTTTTTTCCGTAACCCTCTCTACTATTTTGCACATGCTATGTGGGTGAATGATGATACCATGCCAAGTTTCAACACTTATAGAGTTCATTTTTTAGTGATTTTCAATTTCACGGTCATTTAGCTCTCTAAATAATCGGTAAATGACTGAAAAATAGCAAATGGTGTTAGAAAGTGTTGAAAATTAATGACATCTCTTTGAATGGTGCGTACGAACGCAAAAAAAGTCTGGAGTTCAAATAAGTTTAAAAAAGATGGAGTGCCTGTGTAACCGATGAGTTCTCATTCAAAACCCTGATATTCCGAAAAAGATTGTCCAGCTTGCACACGAAGTGTGTCTAGTTTTTGCCGTAACCCTCTCTACTATTTTGCACATGCAATGTGGGTGAAATGATGATACCATGCCAAGTTTCGACATTTTCAGAGTTCATTTTGTAGTGATTTCAATTTCACGGTCATTTAGCTCTGTAAATAAATCGATAAATGACTGAAAATAGAAAATGATGTTAGAAAGTTTTGAAAATTGATGAGGTCGCTTTGAATGGTGCATAGGAGCGCAAAAAGTCTGGAGTTCAAATAAGTTTAAAAAATGAAGGGCCCGTGTAACAGATGAGTTCTCGTCCGAAACCCTGATACTCCGAAAGAGATTGCCCAGTTTGTACACGAAGTGCTTCCAGTTTTTGCCGTAACCCTCTCTACTCTTTTTCACATGCCATGTGGGGGAAATGATGATACCATGCCGTGTTTCAACCTTTTCAGAGTTCATTTTGTAGTGATTTCAATTTCACTGTCATTTAGCTCTCTAAATAAATAGGTAAATGACTAAAAAATAGCAAACGATGTCAGAACGTGTTGAAAATTGGAGACCTCACTTTGAATGGTGCATACGGAATGCAAAAAAATCTTGGAGTTCAAATAAGTTTAAAAAAATGAAGTGCCCGTGTAATTGATGAGTTCTCGTCTGAAACCCTGATACTCCAAAAGAGATTGTCCATTTTGTAGACGAAGTGTGTCCAGTTTTTGCTGTAGCCCTCTCTACTATTTTGCACATCCCATGTGGGTGACATGATGATACCATGCCAAGTTTCAACATTTTTAGAGTTAATTTTGTAGTGATTTTCAATTTCACGGTCATTTAGCTCTCTAAATAAATCGGTAAATGATTGAAAATAGCAAATGATGTTAGAAAGTATTGAAAATTGATGGCGTCACTTTGAATGGTGCATATAGAATGCAAAAAAGTTTGGAGTTCAAATAAGTTTAAAAAAATGAAGTGCCCGTTTAACAGATGAGTTCTCGTCCGAAACCCTGATACTCCGGAAGAGATTTTCCAGTCTGTACACGACGTGCGTCCAGTTTTTTCTGCAACCCTCTCTACTATTTTACATATGCTATGTGCGTGTATGATGATACCATGCCAAGTTTCAACATTTACAGAGTTCATTTTGTAGTGATTTTCAATTTCGCGGTCATTTAGCTCTTTAAATAAATCAGTAAATGACTGAAAAATAGCAAATGATGTTAGAAAGTGCTGAAAATTGATGACATCTCTTTGAATGGTGCATAGGAACGCAAAAAAAATGTCTGGAGTTCAAATAAGTTTAAAAAATGAAGTGCCCGTGTAACATGTGAGTTCTCGTCCGAAACCCTGATACTACGAAAGAGATTGTCCAGTTTGTAAATCAAGTGTGTCCAGTTTTTGCCATAACCCTCTACTCTTTTGCACATGCCATGTGGGTGAAATGATGATACCATGCCAAGTTTCAACATTTACAGAGTTCATTTTGTAGTGATTTTGGATTTCACGGTCATTTAGCTCTCTAAATAAATCGGTAAATGACTGAAAAATAGCAAATGATGTTAGAAAGTGTTGAAAATTGATGACATCTCTATGAATGGTGCATAGGAACGCAAAAAAAATTCTGGAGTTCAAAAAAGTTTAAAAAAATGAAGTGCCCGTGTAACAGATGAGTTCTCGTCCGAAACCCTGATACTCCGAAAGAGATTTTCCAGTTTGTACATGAAGTGCGTCCAGTTTTTTCCGTAACCCTCTCTACTATTTTGCACATGCTATGTGGGTGAATGATGATACCATGCCAAGTTTCAACACTTACAGAGTTCATTTTGTAGTGATTTTCAATTTCACGGTCATTTAGCTCTCTAAATAATCGGTAAATGACTGAAAAATAGCAAATGGTGTTAGAAAGTGTTGAAAATTAATGACATCTCTTTGAATGGTGCGTACGAACGCAAAAAAAGTCTGGAGTTCAAATAAGTTTAAAAAAGATGGAGTGCCTGTGTAACCGATGAGTTCTCATTCAAAACCCTGATACTCCGAAAAAGATTGTCCAGCTTGCACACGAAGTGTGTCTAGTTTTTGCCGTAACCCTCTCTACTATTTTGCACATGCAATGTGGGTGAAATGATGATACCATGCCAAGTTTCGACATTTTCAGAGTTCATTTTGTAGTGATTTCAATTTCACGGTCATTTAGCTCTGTAAATAAATCGATAAATGACTGAAAATAGAAAATGATGTTAGAAAGTTTTGAAAATTGATGAGGTCGCTTTGAATGGTGCATAGGAGCGCAAAAAGTCTGGAGTTCAAATAAGTTTAAAAAATGAAGGGCCCGTGTAACAGATGAGTTCTCGTCCGAAACCCTGATACTCCGAAAGAGATTGCCCAGTTTGTACACGAAGTGCTTCCAGTTTTTGCCGTAACCCTCTCTACTCTTTTTCACATGCCATGTGGGGGAAATGATGATACCATGCCGTGTTTCAACCTTTTCAGAGTTCATTTTGTAGTGATTTCAATTTCACTGTCATTTAGCTCTCTAAACAAATAGGTAAATGACTAAAAAATAGCAAACGATGTCAGAACGTGTTGAAAATTGAAGACCTCGCTTTGAATGGTGCATACGGAATGCAAAAAAAGCTTGTAGTTCAAATAAGTTTAAAAAAATGAAGTGCCCGTGTAACTGATGAGTTCTTGTCTGAAACCCTGATACTCCAAAAGAGATTGTCCATTTTGTACACGAAGTGTGTCCGATTTTTGCTGTAACCCTCTCTACTATTTTGCACATCCCATGTGGGTGACATGATGATGCCATGCCAAGTTTCAACATTTTTAGAGTTAATTTTGTAGTGATTTTCAATTTCACGGTCATTTAGCTCTCTAAATAAATCGGTAAATGACTGAAAATAGCAAATGATGTTAGAAAGTGTTGAAAATTGATGACGTCGCTTTGAATGGTGCATATAGAACGCAAAAAAGTTTGGAGTTCAAATAAGTTTAAAAAAATGAAGTGCCCGTTTAACAGATGAGTTCTCGTCCAAAACCCTGATACTCCGGAAGACATTTTCCAGTCTGTACACGAAGTGCGTCCAGTTTTTTCTGCAACCCTCTCTACTATTTTACATATGATATGTGGGTGTATGATGATACCATGCCAAGTTTCAACATTTACAGAGTTCATTTTGTAGTGATTTTCGATTTCACGGTCATTTAGCTCTCTAAATAAATCGGTAAATAACTGAAAAATAGCAAATGATGTTAGAAAGTGTTGAAAATTGATGACATCTCTATGAATGGTGCATAGGAACGCAAAAAAAATGTCTGGAGTTCAAATAAGTTTAAAAAAATGAAGTGCCCGTGTAACAGATGAGTTCTCGTCCGAAACCCTGATACTCCGAAAGAGATTTTCCATTTTGTACATGAAGTGCGTCCAGTTTTTTCCATAACCCTCTCTACTCTTTTGCACATGCTATGTGGGTGAATGATGATACCATGCCAAGTTTCAACACTTACAGAGTTCATTTTGTAGTGATTTTCAATTTCACGGTAATTTAGCTCTCTAAATAAATCGGTAAATGACTGAAAAATAGCAAATGATGTTAGAAAGTGTTGAAAATTGATGACATCTCTTTGAATGGTGCATAGGAACGCAAAAAAATGTCTGGAGTTCAAATAAGTTTAAAAAATAGAAGTGCCCGTGTAACAGATGAGTTATCGTCCGAAACCTTGATACTCCAAAAGAGATTTTCTAGTTTGTACACGAAGTGCATCCAGTTTTTGCCGTAACCCTTTCTACTATTTTACACATGCTATGTGGATGAATGACGATACCATGCGAAGTTTCAACATTTTCAGAGTTCATTTTGAAGTGATTTTCAATTTCACGGTCATTTACCTCTCTAAACAAATCGGTAAATGACTAAAAAATAGCAAATGGTGTCAGAAGGTGTTGAAAATTGATGACGTCTCTTTGAATGGTGCATAGGAACGCAAAAAAATGTCTAGAGTTCAAATAAGTTTAAAAAAATGAAGTGCCCGTGTAACAGATGAGTTCTCGTTCGAAACCCTAATACGCCGAAAGAGATTGTCCAGTTTGTACACGAAGTGTGTCCAGTTTTTGTCGTAACCCTCTACTCTTTTGCACATTCCATGTGGGTGAAATGATGATACCATGCCAAGTTCCAACCTTTCAAGAGTTCATTGTGTAGTGATTTTCAATTTCATAGTCATTTAGCTCTCTAAATAAATCCGTAAATGACTGAAAATAGCAAATGATGTTAGAATGTGTTGAAAATTGATGACATCGCGTTGAATGGTGCATACGGAACGCAAAAAAAGTCTGGTGTTCAAATAATTCTAAAAAAATGAAGTGCCTTTGTAACAGATGAGTTCTCGTCCGAAACCCTGATATTCCGAAAGGATTGCTTAGTTTGTACGCGAAGTGCGTCCAGTTTTTGCCGTAACCCTCTCTACTCTTTTTCACATGCCACGTGGGTGAAATAATGATACCATGCCAAGTTTCAACCTTTTCAGAGTTCATTTTGTAGTGATTTTCAATTTCACGGACATTTAGCTCTCTAAACAAATAGGTAAATGACTGAAAAATAGCAAATGATGTCAGAAAGTGTTGAAAATTGATGACCTCGCATTGAATGGTGCATACGGAATGCAAAAAAAGTGTGGAGTGCAAATAAGTTTAAAAAAACAAAGTGCCCGTGTAACCGATGAGTTCTCGTCCGAAACCGTGATACTGCGAAAGAGATTGTCCAGTTTGTACATGAAGTGCATCCAGTTTTTTTCCGTAACCCTCTCTACTCTTTTTCACATGCCATGTGGGTGAAATGATGATACCATGCCAAGTTTCAACCTTTTCAGAGTTCATTTTGTAGTGATTTTTCAATTTCACGGTCATTTAGCTCTCTAAAGAAATAGGTAAATGACTAAAAAAATAGCAAATGATGTTAGCACGTGTTGAAAATTGATGGCCTCGCTTTGAATGGTGCATACGAAACGCAAAAAAGTCTGTAGTTCAAATAAATTTAAAAAAATGAAGTGCCCGTGTAACAGATGAGTTCTCATTCGAAACCCTGATACTCCGAAAGAGATTGTCCAGTTTGTACACGAAGTGTGTCCAGTTTTTGCCGTAACCCTCTACTCTTTTGCACATTCCATGTGGGTGAAATGATGATACCATGCCAAGTTTCAACCTTTTTAGAGTTCATTGTGTAGTGATTTTCAATTTCACGATCATTTAGCTCTCTAAACAAATCGGGAAATGACTAAAAATAGCAAATGATGTTAGAAAGTGTTGAAATTTAATGACGTCGCTTTGAATGGTGCATAGGAACACAAAAAAAGTGTGCAGTTCAAATAATTTTAAAAAAATGAAGTGCCCGTGTAACAGATGAGTTCTCGTCCGAAACCCTCATACTCCGAAAGAGATTGCCCAGTTTGTACGCGAAGTGCGTCCAGTTTTTGCCGTAACCCTCTCTACTCTTTTTCACATGCCATGTGGGTGAAATGATGATACCATTCCAAGTTTCAACCTTTTCAGCGTTCATTTTGTAGTGATTTTCAATTTCACGGTCATTTAGTTCTCTAAACAAACAGGTAAATGACTGAAAAATAGCAAATGAGGTCAGAACATGTTGAAAATTGATGACCTCGCTTTGAATGGTGCATAGGGAACGCAAAAAAGTCTGGAGTTCAAATAAGTTTAAAAAATGAAGTGCCCATGTAACAGAAGAGTTCTCGTCCGAAACCCTGATACTCCGAAAGAGATTGCCTAGTTTGTACACAAAGTGCGTCTAGTTTTTGCCGTAACCCTCTCTACTATTTTGCACATGCTATGTGGGTGAATGACGATACCATGCCAAGTTTCAACATTTTCAGAGTTCAATTTGTAGTGATTTTCAATTTCACGGTCATTTAGCTCTCTAAACAAATCGGTAAATGACTGAAAAATAGCAAATGATGTTAGAAAGTGTTGAAATTTTATGACGTCGCTTTGAATGGTGCATAGGAACGCAAAAAAGTCTGGAGTTCAAATAAGTTTAAAAAAATGAAGTCCCGTGTACCAGATGAGTTCTCGTCCGAAACCCTGATACTCCGAAAGAGATTGCCCAGTTTGTAGGCGAAGTGCGTCCAGTTTTTGCCGTAACCCTCTCTACTCTTTTTCACATGCCATGTGGGTGAAATGATGATACCATTCCAAGTTTCAACCTTTTCAAAGTTCATTTTGTAGTGATTTTCAATTTCACGGTCATTTAGTTCTCTAAACAAACAGGTAAATGACTGAAAAATAGCAAATGAGGTCAGAACATGTTCAAAATTAATGACCTCGCTTTGAATGGTGCATACGGAATGCAAAAAAGTCTGGAGTTCAAATAAGTTTAAAAAAATGAAGTGCCCGTGTAACAGATGTTTTCTCATCCGAAACCCTGATACTCCAAAAGAGATTGCCCAGTTTGTACACGAAGTGCGTCCAGTTTTTGCCATAACCCTCTCTACTATTTTGCACATGCTATGTGGGTGAATGACGATGCCATGCCAAGTTTCAACATTTTCGGAGTTCAATTTGTAGTGATTTTCAATTTCACGGTCATTTAGCTCTCTAAAAAAATTGGTAAATGACTGAAAAATAGCAAATGATGTTAGAAAGTGTTGAAAATTGATGACGTCTCTTTGAATGGTGCATAGGAATGCAAAAAAAAGTCTAGAGTTCAAATAAGTTTAAAAAAATGAAGTGCCCGTGTAACAGATGAGTTCTCGTTCGAAACCCTGATACTCCGAAAGAGATTGTCCAGTTTGTACACGATGTGTGTCCAGTTTTTGTCGTAACCCTCTACTCTTTTGCACATTCCATGTGGGTGAAATGATGATACCATGCCAAGTTCCAACCTTTCAAGAGTTCATTGTGTAGTGATTTTTAATTTCACAGTCATTTAGCTCTCTAAATAAATCCGTAAATGACTGAAAATAGCAAATGATGCTAGAATGTGTTGAAAATTGATGACATCGCGTTGAATGGTGCATGCGGAATGCAAAAAAAGTCTGGTGTTCAAATAATTTGAAAAAAATGAAGTGCCCGTGTAACAGATGAGTTCTTGTCCGAAACCCTGATATTCCGAAAGAGATTGCCCAGTTTGTACGCGACGTGCGTCCAGTTTTTGCCGTAACCCTCTCTACTCTTTTTCACATGCCACGTGGGTGAAATAATGATACCATGCCAAGTTTCAACCTTTTTAGAGTTCATTTTGTAGTGATTTTCAATTTCACTGTCATTTAGCTCTCTAAACAAATAGGTAAATGACTGGAAAAAAAGCAAATCATGTCAGAACGTGTTGAAAATTGATGACCTCGCTTTGAATGGTGCATACGGAACGCAAAAAAAGTCTGGAGTTCAAATAAGTTTAAAAAAATGAAGTGCCCGTGTAACAGATGAGTTCTCGTCCTAAACCCTGATATTCTCCGAAAGAGATTGCCCAGTTTGTACACGAAGTGCGTCTAGTTTTTGCCGTAACCCTCTCTACTCTTTTTCACATGCTATGTGGGTGAAATGATGATACCATGCCAAGTTTCAACCTTTTCAGAGTTCATTTTGTAGTGATTTTCAATTTCACGGACGTTTAGCTCTCTAAACAAATAGGTAAATGACTGAAAAATAGCAAATGATGTCAGAACGTGTTGAAAATTGGTGACCTCGCTTTGAATGGTGCATACGGAATGCAAAAAAGTCTGGAGTTCAAATAAGTTTAAAAAAATGAAGTGCCCGTGTAACCGATGAGTTCTCGTCCGAAACCCTGATACTCCGAAAGAGATTGTCCAGTTTGTACACGAAGTGCGTCCAGTTTTTTTCCGTAACGTTCTGTACTCTTTTTTAGATGCCATGTGGGTGAAATGATGATACCATGCCAAGTTTCAACCTTTTGAGAGTTCATTTTGTAGTGATTTTTTCAATTTCACGGTCATTTAGCTCTCTAAACAAATAGGTAAATGACTAAAAAATAGCAAATGATATCAGCTCTTGTTGAAAATTGATGGCCTCGCTTTGAACGGTGCATACGGAACGCAAAAAAAGTCTGGAGTTCAAATAAATTTAATAAAATGAAGTGCCCGTGTAACAGATGAGTTCTCATTCGAAACCCTGATACTCCGAAAGAGATTGTCCAGTTTGTACACGAAGTGTGTCCATTTTTTGCCGTAACCCTCTACTCTTTTGCACATTCCATGTGGGTGAAATGATGATACCATGCCAAGTTTCAACCTTTTTAGAGTTCATTGTGTAGTGATTTTCAATTTGATGATCATTTAGCTCTCTAAACAAATCGGTAAATGACTAAAAAAGCAAATGATGTTAGAGAGTGTTGAAATTTTATGACGTCGCTTTGAATGGTGCATAGGAACACAAAAAAAGTGTGCAGTTCAAATAAGTTTAAAAAAATGAAGTGCCCGTGTAACAGATGAGTTCTCGTCCAAATCCCTGATACTCCGAAAGAGATTGCCCAGTTTGTACACGCAGTGCGTCCAGTTTTTTCCGTAACCCTCTCTACTCTTTTTCACACGCCATGTGGGTGAAATGATGATACCATGCCAAGTTTCAACCTTTTCAGAGTTCAGTATGTAGTGATTTTCAATTTCACAGACATTTATCTCTCTAAACAAATAGGTAAATGACTGAAAAATAGCAAATGATGTCAGAACATGTTGAAAATTGATGACGTCTCTTTGAATGGTGCATACGGAACACAAAAAAGTTTGGAGTTCAAATAAGTTTAAAAAAATGAAGTGCCCGTGTAACAGATGAGTTCTCGTCCGAAACCCTGATACTCCGAAAGAGATTGCCTAGTTTGTACACGAAGTGCGTCTAGTTTTTGCCGTAACCCTCTCTACTATTTTGCACATGCTATGTGGGTGAATGACGATACCATGCCAAGTTTCAACATTTTCAGAGTTCAATTTGTAGTGATTTTCAATTTCACGGTCATTTAGCTCTCTAAACAAATCGGTAAATGACTGAAAAATAGCAAATGATGTTAGAAAGTGTTGAAATTTTATGACGTCGCTTTGAATGGTGCATAGGAACGCAAAAAAGTCTGGAGTTCAAATAAGTTTAAAAAAATGAAGTCCCGTGTACCAGATGAGTTCTCGTCCGAAACCCTGATACTCCGAAAGAGATTGCCCAGTTTGTACGCGAAGTGCGTCCAGTTTTTGCCGTAACCCTCTCTACTCTTTTTCACATGCCATGTGGGTGAAATGATGATACCATGCCAAGTTTCAACCTTTTCAGAGTTCATTTTGTAGTGATTTTCAATTTCACAGACATTTATCTCTCTAAACAAATAGGTAAATGACTGAAAAATAGCAAATGATGTCAGAACATGTTGAAAATGGATGACGTCTCTTTAAATGGTGCATACGGAATGCAAAAAAGTTTGGAGTTCAAATAAGTTCAAAAAAATGAAGTGCCCGTGTAACAGATGAGTTCTCGTCTGAAACCCTGATACTCCGAAAGAGATTGCCCAGTTTGTACACGAAGTGCGTCCAGTTTTTGTTGTAACCCTCTCTACTCTTTTTCACATGCCATGTGGGTGAAACGATGATACCATGCCAAGTTTCAACCTTTTCCGAGTTCATTTTGTAGTGATTTTCAATTTCACGATCATTTAGCTCTCTAGACAAATATCTAAATGACTGAAAAATAGCAAATGATGTCAGAACGTGTTGAAAATTGATGACCTCGCTTTGAATGGTTCATTCGGAATGCAAAAAAGTCTGGA
>NC_041384.1:294032060-294035342 GCF_002162155.2 Triticum dicoccoides
ATACCATGCCAAGTTTCAACCTTTTCAGAGTTCATTTTGTAGTGATTTTCAATTTCACGGACATTTAGCTCTCTAAACAAATAGGTAAATGACTGAAAAATAGAAAATGGTGTCAGAACATGTTGAAAATTGATGACCTCGCTTTGAATGGTGGATACGGAACGAAAAAAAGTCCGGAGTTCAAATAAGTTTAAAAAAATGAAGTGCCCGTGTAACCGATGAGTTCTCGTCCGAAACCCTGATACTCCGAAAGAGATTGTCCAGTTTGTACACGAAGTGCGTCCAGTTTTTTTCGGTAACCCTCTCTACTATTTTGCACATGCCATGTGGGTGAAATGATGTTACCATGCCAAGTTTCAACATGTTCAGAGTTCATTTTGTAGTGATTTTCAATTTCATAGTAATTTAGCTCTCTAAATAAATTGGTAAATGACTGAAAATAGCAAATGATGTTAGAAAGTGTTGAAAATTGATGACGTCGCTTTGAATGGCGCATACGGAACGCAAAAAATGTCTGGAGTTCGAATAAGTTGTAAAAAATGAAGTGCCCGTGTAACAGATGAGTTCTCGTCCGAAACCCTGATACTCCAAAAGAGATTTTCCAGTTTGTACACGAAGTGCGTCCAGTTTTTGCCGTAACCCTCTCTACTATTTTGCACATGCTATGTGGGTCAATGACGATACCATGCCAAGTTACAACATTTTCAGAGTTCAATTTGTAGTGATTTTCAATTTCACGGTCATTTAGCTCTCTAAACAAATTGGAAAATGACTGAAAAATAGCAAATGATGTTAGAAAGTGTTGAAAATTGATGACGTCTCTTTGAATGGTGCATAGGAATGCAAAAAATAACAGGAGTTCAAATAAGTTTAAAAAAATGAAGTGCCCGTGTAACAGAAGAGTTCTCGTCCGAAACCCTGATACTCCGAAAGAGATTACCTAGTTTGTACACGAAGTGCGTCTAGTTTTTACCGTAACCCTCTCTACTATTTTGCACATGCTATGTGGGTGAATGACGATACCATGCCAAGTTTCAACATTTTCAGAGTTCAATTTGTAGTGATTTTCAATTTCACGGTTATTTAGCTCTCTAAACAAATCGGTAAATGACTGAAAAATAGCAAATGATGTCAGAAAGTGTTGAAATTTTATGACGTTGCTTTGAATGGTGAATAGGAATGCCAAAAAAGTCTGGTGTTCAAATAAGTTTAAAAAAATGAAGTGCCCGTGTAACAGATGAGTTCTCGTCCGAAACCCTGATATTCCGAAAGAGATTGCCCAGTTTGTACGCGAAGTGCCTCCAGTTTTTGCCGTAACCCTCTCTACTCTTTTTCACATGCCACGTGGGTGAAATAATGATACCATGCCAAGTTTCAACCTTTTCAGAGTTCATTTTGCAGTGATTTTCAATTTCACGGTCATTTAGCTCTCTAAACAAATAAGTAAATGACTGAAAAATAGCAAATCATGTCAGAACGTGTTGAAAATTGATGACCACGCTTTGAATGGTGCATACGGAACGCAAAAAAAGTCTGGAGTTCAAATAAGTTTTAAAAAATGAAGTGCCCGTGTAACAGATGAGTTCTCGTCCTAAACCCTGATACTCCGAAAGAGATTGCCCAGTTTGTACACGAAGTGCGTCTAGTTTTTGCCGTAACCCTCTCTACTCTTTTTCACATGCCATGTGGGTGAAATGATGATACCATGCCAAGTTTCAACCTTTTCAGAGTTCATTTTGTAGTGATTTTCAATTTGACGAACATTTAGCTCTCTAAACAAATAGGTAAATGACTGAAAAATAGAAAATGATGTCAGAACATGTTGAAAATTGATGACCTCGCTTTGAATGGTGCATACGGAACTAAAAAAAAGTTTGGAGTTCAAATAAGTTTAAAAAATGAAGTGCCCGTGTAACCGATGAGTTCTCGTCCGAAACCCTGATACTCCGAAAGAGATTGTCCAGTTTGTACACGAAGTGCGTCCAGTTTTTTTCCGTAACCCTCTCTACTATTTTTCACATGCCATGTGGGTGAAATGATGTTACCATGCCAAGTTTCAACATGTTCAGGGTTCATTTTGTAGTGATTTTCATTTTCACAGTCATTTAGCTCTCTAAATAAATTGGTAAATGACTGAAAATAGCAAATGATGTTAGAAAGTGTTGAAAATTGATGACGTCGCTTTGAATGGTGCATACGGAATGCAAAAAAAGTCTGGAGTTCGAATAAGTTTGAAAAAATGAAGTGCCCGTGTAACAGATGAGTTCTCGTCCGAAACCCTGATACTCCAAAAGAGATTTTCCAATTTGTACACGAAGTGCGTCCAGTTTTTGCCGTAACCCTATCTACTATTTTGGACATGCTATGTGGGTCAATGACGATACCATGCCAAGTTTCAACATTTTCAGAGTTCAATTTGTAGTGATTTTCAATTTCACGGTCATTTAGCTCTCTAAACAAATTGGTAAATGACTGAAAAATAGCAAATGATGTTAGAAAGTGTTGAAAATTGATGACGTCTCTTTGAATGGTGCATAGGAACGCAAAAAATAACGGGAGTTCAAATAAGTTTAAAAAAATGAAGTGCCCGTGTAACAGAAGAGTTCTCGTCCGAAACCCTGATACTCCGAAAGAGATTGCCTAGTTTGTACACGAAGTGCGTCTAGTTTTTGCCGTAACCCTCTCTACTATTTTGCACATGCTATGTGGGTGAATGACGATACCATGCCAAGTTTCAACATTTCCAGAGTTCGATTTGTAGTGATTTTCAATTTCACGGTCATTTAGCTCTGTAAACAAATCGGTAAATGACTGAAAAATAGCAAATGATGTCAGAAAGTGTTGAAATTTTATGACATTGCTTTGAATGGTGAATAGGAATGCAAAAAAAGTCTGGTGTTCAAATAAGTTTAAAAAATGAAGTGCCCATGTAACAGATGAGTTCTCATCCGAAACCCTGATATTCCAAAAGAGATTGCCCAGTTTGTACGCGAAGTGCCTCTAGTTTTTGCCGTAACCCTCTCTACTCTTTTTCACATGCCACGTGGGTGAAATAATGATACCATGCCAAGTTTCAACCTTTTCAGAGTTCATTTTGAAGTGATTTTCAATTTCACGGTCATTCAGCTCTCTAAACAAATAGGTAAATGACTGAAAAATAGCAAATCATGTCAGAACGTGTTGAAAATTGATGACCTCGCTTTGAATGGTGCATACGGAACGCAAAAAAGTCTTGAGTTCAAATAAGTTTAAAAAAATGAAGTGCCCGTGTAACAGATGAGT
>NC_041384.1:294035709-294038792 GCF_002162155.2 Triticum dicoccoides
GTCCGAAACCCTGATACTCCGAAAGAGATTGCCTAGTTTGTACACGAAGTGCGTCCAGTTTTTGCCGTAACCCTCTCTACTCTTTTTCACATGCCATGTGGGTGAAATGATGATACCATGCCAAGTTTCAACCTTTTCAGAGTTCATTTTGTAGTGATTTTCAATTTCACGGACATTTAGCTCTCTAAACAAATAGGTAAATGACTGAAAAATAGAAAATGATGTCAGAACATGTTGAAAATTGATGACCTCGCTTTGAATGGTGGATACGGAACGAAAAAAAGTCCGGAGTTCAAATAAGTTTAAAAAAATGAAGTGCCCGTGTAACCGATGAGTTCTCGTTCGAAACCCTGATACTCCGAAAGAGATTGTCCAGTTTGTACACGAAGTGCGTCCAGTTTTTTTCGGTAACCCTCTCTACTATTTTGCACATGCCATGTGGGTGAAATGATGTTACCATGCCAAGTTTCAACATGTTCAGAGTTCATTTTGTAGTGATTTTCAATTTCATAGTAATTTAGCTCTCTAAATAAATTGGTAAATGACTGAAAATAGCAAATGATGTTAGAAAGTGTTGAAAATTGATGACGTCGCTTTGAATGGTGCATACGGAACGCAAAAAAAGTCTGGAGTTCGAATAAGTTGTAAAAAATGAAGTGCCCGTGTAACAGATGAGTTCTCGTCCGAAACCCTGATACTCCAAAAGAGATTTTCCAGTTTGTACACGAAGTGCGTCCAGTTTTTGCCGTAACCCTCTCTACTATTTTGCACATGCTATGTGGGTCAATGACGATACCATGCCAAGTTTCAACATTTTCAGAGTTCAATTTGTAGTGATTTTCAATTTCACGGTCATTTAGCTCTCTAAACAAATTGGAAAATGACTGAAAAATAGCAAGTGATGTTAGAAAGTGTTGAAAATTGATGACGTCTCTTTGAATGGTGCATAGGAATGCAGAAAATAACAGGAGTTCAAATAAGTTTAAAAAAATGAAGTGCCCGTGTAACAGAAGAGTTCTCGTCCGAAACCCTGATACTCCGAAAGAGATTGCCTAGTTTGTACACGAAGTGCGTCTAGTTTTTACCGTAACCCTCTCTACTATTTTGCACATGCTAAGTGGGTGAATGACGATACGATGCCAAGTTTCAACATTTTCGGAGTTCAGTTTGTAGTGATTTTCAATTTGACGGTCATTTAGCTCTCTAAACAAATCGGTAAATGACTGAAAAATAGCAAATGATGTCAGAAAGTGTTGAAATTTTATGACGTTGCTTTGAATGGTGAATAGGAATGCAAAAAAAGTCTGGTGTTCAAATAAGTTTAAAAAAATGAAGTGCCCGTGTAACAGATGAGTTCTCGTCCGAAACCCTGATATTCCGAAAGAGATTGCCCAGTTTGTACGCGAAGTGCCTCCAGTTTTTGCCGTAACCCTCTCTACTCTTTTTCACATGCCACGTGGGTGAAATAATGATACCATGCCAAGTTTCAACCTTTTCAGAGTTCATTTTGTAGTGATTTTCAATTTCACGGTCATTTAGCTCTCTAAACAAATAGGTAAATGAGTAAAAAATAGCAAATGAGGTCAGCACGTGTTGAAAATTGATGGCCTCGCTTTGAATGGTGCATACGGAACACAAAAAAAGTCTGGAGTTCTAATAAGTTTAAAAAAATGAAGTGCCCGTGTAACCGATGAGTTCTCGTCCGAAACCCTGATACTCTGAAAGAGATTGTCCAGTTTGTACACGAAGTGCGTCCAGTTTTTTTCTGTAACCCTCTCTACTCTTTTTCACATGCCATGTGTGTGAAATGATGATACCATGCCAAGTTTCAACCTTTTCAGAGTTCATTTTGTAGTGATTTTCAATTTCACAGTCATTTAGCTCTCTAAATAAATTGGTAAATGACTGAAAATAGCAAATGATGTCACAAAGTGTTGAAAATTGATGACGTCGCTTTGAATGGTGCATACGGAACGCAAAAAAAGTCTGGAGTTCGAATAAGTTTTAAAAAATGAAGTGCCCGTGTAACAGATGAGTTCTCGTCCGAAACCCTGATACTCCAAAAGAGATTTTCCAGTTTGTACATGAAGTGTGTCCAGTTTTTGCCGTAACCCTCTCTACTATTTTGCACATGCTATGTGGGTCAATGACGATACCATGCCAAGTTTCAACATTTTCAGAGTTCAATTTGTAGTGATTTTCAATTTCACGGTCATTTAGCTCTCTAAACAAATCGGTACATGACTAAAAAATAGCAAATGATGTTAGAAAGTGTTGAAAATTCATGACGTCTCTTTGAATGGTGCATAGGAACGCAAAAAATAACAGGAGTTCAAATAAGTTTAAAAAAATGAAGTGCCCGTGTAACAGAAGAGTTCTCGTCCGAAACCCTGATACTCTGAAAGAGATTGCCTAGTTTGTACACGAAGTGCGTCTAGTTTTTGCCGTAACCCTCTCTACTATTTTGCACATGCTATGTGGGTGAATGACGATACGATGCCAAGTTTCAACATTTTCAGAGTTCAATTTGTAGTGATTTTCAATTTGACGGTCATTTAGCTCTCTAAACAAATCGGTAAATGACTGAAAAATAGCAAATGATGTCAGAAAGTGTTGAAATTTTATGACGTTGCTTTGAATGGTGAATAGGAATGCAAAAAAAGTCTGGTGTTCAAATAAGTTTAAAAAAATGAAGTGCCCGTGTAACAGATGAGTTCTCGTCCGAAACCCTGATATTCCGAAAGAGATTGCCCAGTTTGTACGCGAAGTGCCTCCAGTTTTTGCCGTAACCCTCTCTACTCTTTTTCACATGCCACGTGGGTGAAATAATGATACCATGCCAAGTTTCAACCTTTTCAGAGTTCATTTTGTAGTGATTTTCAATTTCACGGTCATTCAGCTCTCTAAACAAATAGGTAAATGACTGAAAAATAGCAAATCATGTCAGAACGTGTTGAAAATTGATGACCTCGCTTTGAATGGTGCATACGGAACGCAAAAAAGTCTAGAGTTCAAATAAGTTTTAAAAAATGAAGTGCCCGTGTAACAGATGAGTTCTCGGCCTAAACCTTGATACTCCGAAA
>NC_041384.1:294038802-294040097 GCF_002162155.2 Triticum dicoccoides
GTCCGAAACCCTGATACTCTGAAAGAGATTGTCCAGTTTGTACACGAAGTGCGTCCAGTTTTTTTCTGTAACCCTCTCTACTCTTTTTCACATGCCATGTGTGTGAAATGATGATACCATGCCAAGTTTCAACCTTTTCAGAGTTCATTTTGTAGTGATTTTCAATTTCACAGTCATTTAGCTCTCTAAATAAATTGGTAAATGACTGAAAATAGCAAATGATGTCACAAAGTGTTGAAAATTGATGACGTCGCTTTGAATGGTGCATACGGAATGCAAAAAAAGTCTGGAGTTCGAATAAGTTTTAAAAAATGAAGTGCCCGTGTAACAGATGAGTTCTCGTCCGAAACCCTGATACTCCAAAAGAGATTTTCCAGTTTGTACATGAAGTGTGTCCAGTTTTTGCCGTAACCCTCTCTACTATTTTGCACATGCTATGTGGGTCAATGACGATACCATGCCAAGTTTCAACATTTTCAGAGTTCAATTTGTAGTGATTTTCAATTTGACGGTCATTTAGCTCTCTAAACAAATCGGTACATGACTGAAAAATAGCAAATGATGTCAGAAAGTGTTGAAATTTTATGACGTTGCTTTGAATGGTGAATAGGAATGCAAAAAAAGTATGGTGTTCAAATAAGTTTAAAAAAATGAAGTGCCCGTGTAACAGATGAGTTCTCGACCGAAACCCTGATATTCCGAAAGAGATTGCCCAGTTTGTACGCGAAGTGCCTCCAGTTTTTGCCGTAACCCTCTCTACTCTTTTTCACATGCCACGTGGGTGAAATAATGATACCATGCCAAGTTTCAACCTTTTCAGAGTTCAATTTGTAGTGAATTTCAATTTCACGGTCATTTAGCTCTGTAAACAAATCGGTAAATGACTGAAAATAGCAAATCATGTCAGAAAGTGTTGACAATTGAAGACCTCGCTTTGAATGGTGCATACGGAACGCAAAAAAAGTCTGGAGTTCAAATAAGTTTAAAAAAATGAAGTGCCCGTGTAACAGATGAGTTCTCATCCTAAACCCTGATACTCCGAAAGAGATTGCCCAGTTTGTACACGAAGTGCGTCTAGTTTTTGCCGTAACCCTCTCTACTCTTTTTCACATGCCACGTGGGTGAAATAATGATACCATGCCAAGTTTCAACCTTTTCAGAGTTCATTTTGTAGTGATTTTCAATTTCACGGTCATTCAGCTCTCTAAACAAATAGGTAAATGACTGAAAAATAGCAAATCATGTCAGAACGTGTTGAAAATTGATGACCTCGCTTTGAATGGTGCATACGGAAC
>NC_041384.1:294040107-294041568 GCF_002162155.2 Triticum dicoccoides
GTCCGAAACCCTGATACTCTGAAAGAGATTGTCCAGTTTGTACACGAAGTGCGTCCAGTTTTTTTCTGTAACCCTCTCTACTCTTTTTCACATGCCATGTGTGTGAAATGATGATACCATGCCAAGTTTCAACCTTTTCAGAGTTCATTTTGTAGTGATTTTCAATTTCACAGTCATTTAGCTCTCTAAATAAATTGGTAAATGACTGAAAATAGCAAATGATGTCACAAAGTGTTGAAAATTGATGACGTCGCTTTGAATGGTGCATACGGAACGCAAAAAAAGTCTGGAGTTCGAATAAGTTTTAAAAAATGAAGTGCCCGTGTAACAGATGAGTTCTCGTCCGAAACCCTGATACTCCAAAAGTGATTTTCCAGTTTGTACATGAAGTGTGTCCAGTTTTTGCCGTAACCCTCTCTACTATTTTGCACATGCTATGTGGGTCAATGACGATACCATGCCAAGTTTCAACATTTTCAGAGTTCAATTTGTAGTGATTTTCAATTTCACGGTCATTTAGCTCTCTAAACAAATCGGTACATGACTAAAAAATAGCAATTGATGTTAGAAAGTGTTGAAAATTGATGACGTCTCTTTGAATGGTGCATAGGAACGCAAAAAATAACAGGAGTTCAAATAAGTTTAAAAAAATGAAGTGCCCGTGTAACAGAAGAATTCTCGTCCGAAACCCTGATACTCCGAAAGAGATTGCCTAGTTTGTACACGAAGTGTGTCTAGTTTTTGCCGTAACCCTCTCTACTATTTTGCACATGCTATGTGGGTGAATGACGATACGATGCCAAGTTTCAACATTTTCAGAGTTCAATTTGTAGTGATTTTCAATTTCACGGTCATTTAGCTCTCTAAACAAATCGGTAAATGACTGAAAAATAGCAAATGATGTCAGAAAGTGTTGAAATTTTATGACGTTGCTTTGAATGGTGAATAGGAATGCAAAAAAAGTCTGGTGTTCAAATAAGTTTTAAAAAATGAAGTGCCCGTGTAACAGATGAGTTCTCGTCCGAAACCCTGATATTCCGAAAGAGATTGCCCAGTTTGTACGCGAAGTGCCTCCAGTTTTTGCCGTAACCCTCTCTACTCTTTTTCACATGCCACGTGGGTGAAATAATGATACCATGCCAAGTTTCAACCTTTTCAGAGTTCATTTTGTAGTGATTTTCAATTTCACGGTCATTTAGCTCTCTAAACAAATAGGTAAATGACTGAAAAATAGCAAATCATGTCAGAACGTGTTGACAATTGATGACCTCGCTTTGAATGGTGCATACGGAACGCAAAAAAAGTCTGGAGTTCAAATAAGTTTAAAAAAATGAAGTGCCCGTGTAACAGATGAGTTCTCATCCTAAACCCTGATACTCCGAAAGAGATTGCCCAGTTTGTACACGAAGTGCGTCTAGTTTTTGCCGTAACCCTCTCTACTCTTTTTCACATGCCATGTGG
>NC_041384.1:294041578-294043466 GCF_002162155.2 Triticum dicoccoides
CCGTAACCCTCTCTACTCTTTTTCACATGCCACGTGGGTGAAATAATGATACCATGCCAAGTTTCAACCTTTTCAGAGTTCATTTTGTAGTGATTTTCAATTTCACGGTCATTTAGCTCTCTAAACAAATAGGTAAATGACTAAAAAATAGCAAATGAGGTCAGCACGTGTTGAAAATTGATGGCCTCGCTTTGAATGGTGCATACGGAACACAAAAAAAGTCTGGAGTTCTAATAAGTTTTAAAAAATGAAGTGCCCGTGTAACCGATGAGTTCTCGTCCGAAACCCTGATACTCTGAAAGAGATTGTCCAGTTTGTACACGAAGTGCGTCCAGTTTTTTTCTGTAACCCTCTCTACTCTTTTTCACATGCCATGTGTGTGAAATGATGATACCATGCCAAGTTTCAACCTTTTCAGAGTTCATTTTGTAGTGATTTTCAATTTCACAGTCATTTAGCTCTCTAAATAAATTGGTAAATGACTGAAAATAGCAAATGATGTCACAAAGTGTTGAAAATTGATGACATCGCTTTGAATGGTGCATACGGAACGCAAAAAAAGTCTGGAGTTCGAATAAGTTTTAAAAAATGAAGTGCCCGTGTAACAGATGAGTTCTCATCCGAAACCCTGATACTCCAAAAGAGATTTTCCAGTTTGTACATGAAGTGTGTCCAGTTTTTGCCGTAACCCTCTCTACTATTTTGCACATGCTATGTGGGTCAATGACGATACCATGCCAAGTTTCAACATTTTCAGAGTTCAATTTGTAGTGATTTTCAATTTCACGGTCATTTAGCTCTCTAAACAAATCGGTACATGACTAAAAAATAGCAAATGATGTTAGAAAGTGTTGAAAATTTATGACGCCTCTTTGAATGGTGCATAGGAACGCAAAAAATAACAGGAGTTCAAATAAGTTTAAAAAAATGAAGTGCCCTTGTAACAGAAGAGTTCTCGTCAGAAACCCTGATACTCTGAAAGAGATTGCTTAGTTTGTACACGAAGTGCGTCTAGTTTTTGCTGTAACCCTCTCTACTATTTTGCACATGCTATGTGGGTGAATGACGATACGATGCCAAGTTTCAACATTTTCAGAGTTCAATTTGTAGTGATTTTCAATTTGACGGTCATTTAGCTCTCTAAACAAATCGGTAAATGACTGAAAAATAGCAAATGATGACAGAAAGTGTTGAAATTTTATGACGTTGCTTTGAATGGTGAATAGGAATGCAAAAAAAGTCTGGTGTTCAAATAAGTTTAAAAAAATGAAGTGCCCGTGTAACAGATGAGTTCTCGTCCGAAACCCTGATATTCCGAAAGAGATTGCCCAGTTTGTACGCGAAGTGCCTCCAGTTTTTCCCGTAACCCTCTCTACTCTTTTTCACATGCAACGTGGGTGAAATAATGATACCATGCCAAGTTTCAACCTTTTCAGAGTTCAATTTGTAGTGATTTTCAATTTCACAGTCATATAGCTCTGTAAACAAATCGGTAAATGACTGAAAATAGCAAATCATGTCAGAAAGTGTTGACAATTGATGACCTCGCTTTGAATGGTGCATACGGAATGCAAAAAAGTCTAGAGTTCAAATAAGTTTAAAAAAATGAAGTGCCCGTGTAACAGATGAGTTCTCATCCTAAACCCTGATACTCCGAAAGAGATTGCCCAGTTTGTACACGAAGTGCGTCTAGTTTTTGCCGTAACCCTCTCTACTCTTTTTCACATGCCACGTGGGTGAAATAATGATACCATGCCAAGTTTCAACCTTTTCAAAGTTCATTTTGTAGTGATTTTCAATTTCACGGTCATTCAGCTCTCTAAACAAATAGGTAAATGACTGAAAAATAGCAAATCATGTCAGAACGTGTTGAAAATTGATGACCTCG
>NC_041384.1:294045129-294058267 GCF_002162155.2 Triticum dicoccoides
GTAACCCTCTCTACTCTTTTTCACATGCCATGTGGGTGAAATGATGATACCATGCCAAGTTTCAACCTTTTCAGAGTTCATTTTGTAGTGATTTTCAATTTCACGGACATTTAGCTCTCTAAACAAATAGGTAAATTACTGAAAAATAGCAAATGATGTCAGAACATGTTGAAAATTGATGACCTCGCTTTGAATGGTGCATACGGAACACAAAAAAAGTCTGGAGTTCTAATAAGTTTAAAAAAAGGAAGTGCCCGTGTAACCGATGAGTTCTCGTCCGAAACCCTGATACTCTGAAAGAGATTGTCCAGTTTGTACATGAAGTGCGTCCAGTTTTTTTCCATAACCCTCTCTACTCTTTTTCACATGCCATGTGGGTGAAATGATGATACCATGCCAAGTTTCAACCTTTTCAGAGTTCATTTTGTAGTGATTTTTCAATTTCATGGTCATTTAGCTTTCTAAACAAATAGGTAAATGACTAAAAAATAGCAAATGATGTCAGCACGTGATGAAAATTGATGGCCTCGCTTTGAATGGTGCATACGGAACACAAAAAAAGTCTGGAGTTCTAATAAGTTTAAAAAAATGAAGTGCCCGTGTAACCGATGAGTTCTCGTCCGAAACCCTGATACTCTGAAAGAGATTGTCCAGTTTGTACACGAAGTGCGTCCAATTTTTTTCCGTAACCCTCTCTACTCTTTTTCACATGCCACGTGGGTGAAATAATGATACCATGCCAAGTTTCAACCTTTTTAGAGTTCATTTTGTAGTGATTTTCAATTTCACGGTCATTTAGCTCTCTAAGCAAATAGGTAAATGACTGAAAAATAGCAAATCATGTCAGAACGTGTTGAAAATTGATGACCTCGCTTTGAATGGTGCATACAGAACACAAAAAAAGTCTGGAGTTCAAATAAATTTATAAAAATGAAGTGCCCGTGTAACAGATGAGTTCTTGTTCGGAACCCTGATACTCCGAAAGAGATTGTCCAGTTTGTACACGAAGTGTGTCTAGTTTTTGTCGTAACCCTCTACTCTTTTGCACATTCCATGTGGGTGAAAAGATGATACCATGCCAAGTTTCAACCTTTTCAGAGTTCATTGTGTACTGATTTTCAATTTCACGATCATTTAGCTCTCTAAAGAAATCGGTAAATGACTGAAATAGCAAATGATGTTAGAAAGTGTTGAAATTTTATGACGTCGCTTTGAATGGTGCATAGGAACAAAAAAAAGTGTGCAGTTCAAATAAGTTTAAAAAAATGATGTGCCCGTGTAACAAATGAGTTCTCGTCCAAAACCCTAATACTCCGAAAGAGATTGCCCAGTTTGTACACGAAGTGCGTCCAGTTTTTGCCATAACCCTCTCTACTCTATTTCACGTGCTATGTGGGTGAAATGATGATACCATGCCAAGTTTCAACCTTTTCAGAGTTCATTTTGTAGTGATTTTCAATTTCACAAACATTTATCTCTCTAAAAAAATAGGTAAATGACTGAAAAATAGCAAATAATGTCAGAACATGTTGAAAATTGATGACGTCTCTTTGAATGGTGCATACAGAACGCAAAAAAGTCTGGAGTACAACTAACTTTAAAAAAATGAAGTGCCCGTGTAACAGATGAGTTCTCGTTTGAAACCCTAGTACTCCGAAAGAGATTGCCCAGTTTGTACACGAAGTGCGTCCAGTTTTTGCTGTAACACTCTCTACTCTTTTTCACATGCCATGTGGGTGAAATGATGATACCATGCCAAGTTTCAACCTTTTCAGAGTTCATTTTGTAGTGATTTTTCAATTTCACGGTCATTTAGCTCTCTAAACAAATAGGTAAATGACTAAAAAATAGCAAATGATGTCAGCACGTTTTGAAAATTGATGGCCTCACTTTGAATGGTGCATACGGAACACAAAAAAAGTCTGGAGTTCTAATAAGTTTTAAAAAATGAAGTGCCCGTGTAACCGATGAGTTCTCGTCCGAAACCCTGATACTTTGAAAGAGATTGCCCAGTTTGTACACGAAGTGCATCCAGTTTTTTTCCGTAACCCTCTCTACTCTTTTTCACATGCCACAAGGGTGAAATAATGATACCATGCCAAGTTTCAACCTTTTCAGAGTTCATTTTGTAGTGATTTTCAATTTCACGGTCATTTAGCTCTCTAAACAAATAGGTAAATGACTGAAAAATAGCAAATCATGTCAGAACATGTTGAAAATTGATGACCTTGCTTTGAATGGTGCATACGGAACGCAAAAAAAGTCTGGAGTTCAAATAAGTTTAAAAAAATGAAGTGCCCGTGTAACAGATGAGTTCTCGTCCTAAACCCTGATACTCCGAAAGAGATTGCCCAGTTTGTACACGAAGTGCGTCTAGTTTTTGCCGTAACCCTCTCTACTCTTTTTCACATGCCATGTGGGTGAAATAATGATACCATGCCAAGTTTCAACATTTTCAGAGTTCATTTTGTAGTGATTTTCAATTTCACGGACATTTAGCTCTCTAAACAAATAAGTAAATGACTGAAAAATAGCAAATGATGTCAGAACATGTTGAAAATTGATGACCTCGCTTTGAATGGTGCATACGGAACACAAAAAAAGTTTGGAGTTCCAATAAGTTTAAAAAAATGAAGTGCCCATGTAACCGATGAGTTCTCGTCCAAAACCCTGATACTCTGAAAGAGATTGTCCAGTTTGTACACGAAGTGCGTCCAGTTTTTTTCCGTAACCCTCTCTACTCTTTTTCACATGCCATGTGGGTGAAATGATGATACCATGCCAAGTTTCACCCTTTTCAGAGTTCATTTTGTAGTGATTTTTCAATTTCACGGTCATTTAGCTCTCTAAACAAATAGGTAAATGACTAAAAAATAGCAAATGATGTCAGCACGTGTTGAAAATTGATGGCCTCGCTTTGAATGGTGCATACAGAACGCAAAAAAAGTCTGGAGTTCAAATAAATTTATAAAAATGAAGTGCCCGTGTAACAGATGAGTTCTCATTCAGAACACTGATAATTCGAAAGAGATTGTCCAGTTTGTACACGAAGTGTGTCCAGTTTTTGCCGTAACCCTCTAATCTTTTGCACATTCCATGTGGGTGAAATGATGATACCATGCCAAGTTTCAACCTTTTTAGAGTTCATTGTGTACTGATTTTCAATTTCACGATCATTTAGCTCTCTAAATAAATCGGTAAATGACTGAAAATTGCAAATGATGTTAGAAAGTGTTGAAATTTTATGACGTCGCTTTGAATGGTGCATAGGAACAAAAAAAGTGTGCAGTTCAAATAAGTTTAGAAAAATGAAGTGCCCGTGTAACAGATGAGTTCTCGTCCAAAACCCTGATACTCCGAAAGAGATTGCCCAGTTTGTACATGAAGCGCGTCCAGTTTTTGCCGTAACCCTCTCAACTCTTTTTCACTTGCCATGTGGGTGAAATGATGATACCATGCCAAGTTTCAACCTTTTCAGAGTTCATTTTGTAGTGATTTTCAATTTCACAGACATTTATCTCTCTAAACAAATAGGTAAATGACTGAAAAATAGCAAATAATGTCAGAACATGTTGAAAATTGATGACGTCTCTTTGAATGGTGCATACGGAACGCAAAAAAGTCTGGAGTTCAACTAAGTTTAAAAAAATGAAGTGCCCGTGTAACAGATGAGTTCTCGTCTGAAACCCTGATACTCCGAAAGAGATTGCCCAGTTTGTACACAAAGTGCATCCAGTTTTTGCTGTAACACTCTCTACTCTTTTTCACATGCCATGTGGGTGAAATGATGATACCATGCCAAGTTTCAACCTTTTCAGAGTTCATTTTGTAGTGATTTTCAATTTCACGGTCATTTAGCTCTCTAAACAAATAGGTAAATGACTGAAAAATAGCAAATGATGTCAGAACATGTTGAAAATAGATGACCTCGCTTTGAATGGTGCATACGGAACGCTAAAAAAGTTTGGAGTTCAAATAAGTTTACAAAAATGAAGTGCCCCTGTAACCGATGAGTTCTCGTCCGAAACCCTGATACTCCGAAAGGGATTGTCTAGTTTGTACACGAAGTGCGTCTAGTATTTTTCGTAACCCTCTCTAATATTTTGCACATGCCATGTGGGTGAAATGATGTTACCATGCCAAATTTCAACATGTTCAGAGTTCATTTTGTAGTGATTTTCAATTTCACGGTCATTTAGCTCTCTAAACAAATAGGTAAATGACTGAAAAATAGCAAATCATGTCAGAACATGTTGAAAATTGATGACCTCGCTTTGAATGGTGCATACGGAATGCAAAAAAAGTCTGGAGTTCAAATAAGTTTAAAAAAATGAAGTGCCCGTGTAACAGATGAGTTCTCGTCCTAAACCCTGATACTCCGAAAGAGATTGCCCAGTTTGTACACGAAGTGCGTCTAGTTTTTGCCGTAACCCTCTCTACTCTTTTTCACATGCCATGTGGGTGAAATGATGATACCATGCCAAGTTTCAACCTTTTCAGTGTTCATTTTGTAGTGATTTTCAATTTCACGGACATTTAGCTCTCTAAACAAATAGGTAAATGACTGAAAAATAGCAAATGATGTCAGATCGTGTTGAAACTTGATGACCTCGCTTTGAATGGTGCATATGGAACACAAAAAAAGTCTGGAGTTCTAATAAGTTTAAAAAAATGAAGTGCCCGTGTAACCGATGAGTTCTCGTCCGAAACCCTGATACTCTGAAAGAGATTGTCCGGTATGTACACGAAGTGCGTCCAGTTTTTTTCCGTAACCCTCTCTACTCTTTTTCACATGCCATGTGGGTGAAATGATGATACCATGCCAAGTTTCAACCTTTTCAGAGTTCATTTTGTAGTGATTTTTCAATTTCACGGTCATTTAGCTCTCTAAACAAATAGGCAAATGACTAAAAAAATAGCAAATGATGTCAGCACGTGTTGAAAATTGATGGCCTCATTTTGAATGGTGCATACGGAATGCAAAAAAAGTCTGGAGTTCAAATAAATTTATAAAAATGAAATGCCCGTGTAACAGATGAGTTCTTGTTCGGAACCCTGATACTCCGAAAGATATTGTCCAGTTTGTACATGAAGTGTGTCCAGTTTTTGCCGTAACCCTCTACTCTTTTGCACATTCCATGTGGGTGAAATGATGATACCATGCCAAGTTTCAACCTTTTTAGAGTTCATTGTGTACTGATTTTCAATTTCATGATCATTTAGCTCTCTAAATAAATCGGTAAATGACTAAAAATAGCAAATGATGTTAGAAAGTGTTGAAATTTTATGATGTCGCTTTGAATGGTGCATAGGAACACAAAAAAAGTGTGCAGTTCAAATAAGTTTACAAAAATGAAGTGCCCGTGTAACAGATGAGTTCTCGTCCAAAACCCTGATACTCCGAAAGAGATTGCCCAGTTTGTACACGAAGTGCGTCCAGTTTTTGCCGTAACCCTCTCTACTCTTTTTCACGTGCCATGTGGGTGAAATGATGATACCATGCCAAGTTTCAACCTTTTCAGAGTTCATTTTGTAGTGATTTTCAATTTCACGGTCATTTAGCTCTCTAAACAAATAGGTAAATGACTGAAAAATAGCAAATGATGTCAGAACATGTTGAAAATAGATGACCTCTCTTTGAATGGTGCATACGGAACGCTAAAAAAGTCTGGAGTTCATATAAGTTTAAAAAAATGAAGTGCCCCTGTAACCGATGAGTTCTCGTCCGAAACCCTGATAATCCGAAAGGGATTGTCTAGTTTGTACATGAAGTGCGTCTAGTTTTTTTCGTAACCCTCTCTAACATTTTGCACATGCCATGTGGGTGAAATGATGTTACCATGCCAAGTTTCAACATATTCAGAGTTCATTTTGTAGTGATTTTCAATTTCACGGTAATTTAGCTCTCTAAATAAATCCGTAAATTACTAAAAATAGCAAATGATGTCAGAACGTGTTGAAAATTGATGACGTCGCTTTGAATGGTGCATACGGAACGCAAAAAAGTCTGGAGTTCAAATAAGTTTAAAAAAATGAAGTGCCCGTGTAACAGATGAGTTCTCATCTGAAACCCTGATACTCCGAAAGAGATTTTCCAATTTGTACACGAAGTGCGTCCAGTTTTTGCCGTAACCCTTTCTACTATTTTGCACATGCTAGGTGGGTGAATGACGATACCATGCCAAGTTTCAACATTTTTAGAGTTCATTTTGTAGTGATTTTCAATTTCACGGTCATTTAGCTCTTTAAACAAATCGGTAAATGACTGAAAAATAGCAAATGATGTCAGAAAGTGTTGAAAATTGATGACGTCTTTTTGAATGGTGCATAGGAACGCAAAAAAATGTCTAGAGTTCAAATAAGATTAAAAAAACGAAGTGCCCGTGTAACAAATGAGTTCTCGTTCGAAACGCTGATACTCCGAAAGAGATTGTCCGGTTTGTACACGAAGTGTGTCCAGTTTTTGTCGTAATCCTCTACTCTTTTGCACATTCCATGTGGGTGAAATGATGATACCATGCCAAGTTGCAACCTTTCAAGAGTTCATTGTGTAGTGATTTTCAATTTGACAGTCATTTAGCTCTCTAAATAAATCCGTAAATGATTGAAAATAGCAAATGATGTTAGAATGTGTTGAAAATTGATGACATCGCGTTGAATGGTGCATACAGAACGCAAAAAAAGTCTGGAGTTCAACTAAGTTTAAAAAAATGAAGTGCCCGTGTAACAGATGAGTTCTCGTCCGAAACCCTGATACTCCAAAAGAGATTTTCCAGTTTGTACATGAAGTGCGTCCAGTTTTTGCCGTAACCCTCTACTCTTTTGCACATTCCATGTGGGTGAAATAATGATACCATGCCAAGTTTCAATATTTACAGAGTTCATTTTATAGTGATTTTCAATTTCACTGTCATTTAGCTCTCTAAACAAATCGGTAAATGACTGAAAAATAGCAAATCATGTTAGAAAGTGTTGAAAATTGATGACGTCTCTTTGAATGGTGCATAGGAACGCAAAAAAATGTCTGGAGATCAAATAAGTTTAAAAAACTGAAGTACCCGTGTAACAGATGAGTTCTCGTTCGAAACCCTGATACTCCGAAAGAGATTGTTCGGTTTGTACACGTAGTGTGTCCAGTTTTTGCCGTAACCCTCTACTCTTTTGCACATTCCATGTGGGTGTAATGATGATACCATGCCAAGTTTCAACCTTTTTAGAGTTCATTGTGTAGTGATTTTCAATTTCACGATCATTTAGCTCTCTAAACAAATCGGTAAATGACTGAAAATAGCAAATGATGTTAGAAAGTGTTGAAATTTTATGACGTCGCTTTGAATGGTGCATAGGAACGCAAAAAAAGTGTGCAGTTCAAATAAGTTTAAAAAATGAAGTGCCTGTGTAATAGATGAGTTCTCGTCCGAAACCCTGATACTCCGGAAGAGATTGACCAGTTTGTACGCGAAGTGCGCCAAGTTTTTGCCGTAACCCTCTCTACTCTTTTTCACATGCCATATGGGTGAAATGATGATACCATGCCAAGTTTCAACCTTTTCAGAGTTCATTTTCTAGTGATTTTCAATTTCACGGACATTTAGCTCTCTAAACAAATAGGTAAATGACTGAAAAATAGCAAATGATGTCAGAAGGTGTGTCAGGGGAAACTGATCCACGAACACCTATGGGGCACGAAGAGCAGATCGAGGCGAAGCACACGAGCAGTTTTACCCAGCTTCGAAGCTCTCCGGAGAGATAACACTCCTACTGCTGCTTGTTTGATTATCTTGTGTTCTTGCTCTAGAGAGAGAGCGTAGTGTTTTTCTGGGTTACGAATGAGTCGAACTTCGCGAACCAGTCCAACCGAACCCCCTCTACGTTGCGCATGGGCCTCCTTTTATACGCTAAAGGGGTCACCGACAGGTGGCAACGCAGAGAAGGGTACAAATGTAAAAAGCGAGGTGGTTGGTACAGTTACTTGTACAGTGCACCCTACCTAACCCTGACGGCAGGGGACAAGGGCATTAAATGCCCGTCCGAGTCACCCAAACAGTGCAGAAAAGGACCGTTAGGGGCGCCACCGTTCGCCACGATGGCGATCTTCTCAGCTTCGCATGCCACTGTGCACCGCTGGCTGCACAACCTCCCGCCACGCGCGCCTGGAGAGGCCTCCAGAGCGACACGTTGGTGGATGCGCTGGAGCGTGGGCACAGAGTGGCCGCCTGCCGCGGCAAGCGCCTTGCCGCTGCTGTTATCTTGTCGGGTCCGGAGGCTTGTCGCTCACCGGGCCTCGAGGTACCTTGGTTGGTCTTCTCGGCAATCTCCTCTTGCCGGGGCCTTGTTGCCTTGCCGGAGCGCGTGGCGCGTCGCGGCAAGTTCCTTGGAGTGCCTCGGTTTGCCTTCCCGGCAAGCTCCTCTTGCCGGGGCCTTGTCTCCTGAGCTTAAATACTTTGTTCTTGAATGGCTCCAAGGGAACCACGGAGGATCTTGGTGTTAGCCCGGCAAGCCTTGCCGCGGGGTGCTGCAACTGCCCGTGCACAAGTTCGGGGTACTAGGGTACCCCTATTCTAGTACACCGACAGGAGCCCCCGGGCCTGGGCCAGACACGGTGCCGAGCGCTGTTGGGCCAGGCCCAAGACAGGGCACGGGCACATGTGGACTGGGCCACGCCGAATCTCGCTCTGTATCCACCGTGCTCTCCCCTAACAGCATGCGTTGAATGCGGCATCATGGGAGAGATCGTGGGTGGTTCTTTATTCGGAAGCGCCAAAGATGTCGGGGGAAACTGATCCACGAACAACTATGGGGCCGGCGGACCGGGCCCCTTTCGGTTCGGTGGGAGGGCGGAGATCGCACGAAGAGCAAATCGAGGCGAAGCACACGAGCAGTTTTACCCAGCTTCGGAGCTCTCCGGAGAGATAACACTCCTACTGCTGCTTGTTTGATTATCTTGTGTTCTTGCTCTAGAGAGAGAGCATAGTGTTTTTCTGGGTTACGAATGAGTCGAACTTCGCGAACCAGTCCAACCGAACCCCCTCTACGTTGCGCATGGGCCTCCTTTTATACGCTAAAGGGGTCACCAACAGGTGGCAACGCAGAGAAGGGTACAAATGTAAAAAGCGAGGTGGTTGGTACAGTTACTTGTACAGTGCACCCTACCTAACCCTGACGGCAGGGGACAAGGGCATTAAATGCCTGTCTGAGTCGCCCAAACAGTGCAGAAAAAGACCGTTAGGGGCGCCACCGTTCGCCATGATGGTGATCTTGTCAGCTTCGCATGCCACTGCGCACCGCTGGCTGCACAGCCTCCCGCCACGCGTGCCTGGAGACGCCCCCAGAGTGACACGTTGGTGGATGCGCTAGAGCATGGGCACAGAGTGGCCGCCTGCCGCGGCAAGCGCCTTGCCGCTGCTGTTATCTTGTCGGGTCCGGAGGATTGTTGCTCACCGGGCCTCGAGGTACCTTGGTTGGTCTTCCCGGCAAGCTCCTCTTGCCGGGGCCTTGTTGCCTTGCCGGAGCGCATGGCGCATCGCGGCAAGTTCCTTGGAGTGCCTCGGTTGGCCTTCCCGGCAAGCTCCTCTTGCCGGGGCCTTGTCTCCTGAGCTTAAATACTTTGTTCTTGAATGGCTCCAAGGGAACCACGGAGGATCTTGGTGTTAGCCCGGCAAGCCTTGCCGCGGGGTGCTGCAACTGCCCGTGCACAAGTTCGGGGTACTAGGGTACCCCTATTCTAGTACACCGACAACGTGATGAAAATTGATGACCTTGCTTTGAATGGTCCATACGGAACGAAAAAAACTCTGGAGTTCAAATCAGTTTAAAAATATGAAGTGCCCGTGTAATAGATGAGTTCTCGTCCGAAACCCTGATACTCCGAAAGAGATTGCCCAGTTTGTACACGAAGTGCGTCTAGTTTTTGCTGTAACCCTCTCTACTCTTTTTCACATTCCATGTGGGTGAAATGATGATACCATGCCAAGTTTCAACCTTTTCAGAGTTCATTTTGTAGTGATTTTCAATTTGACGGTCATTTAGCTCTCTAAACAAATAGGTAAATGACTGAAAAATAGCAAATGATGTTAGAACGTGTTGAAAATTGATGACCTCGCTTTGAATGGTGCATACGGAACGCTAAAAAAGTCTGGAGTTCAAATAAGTTTAAAAAAATTAAATGCCCCTGTAACCGATGAGTTCTCGTCCGAAACCCTGATACTCCGAAAGGGATTGTCCAGTTTGTACATGAAGTGCATCTAGTTTTTTTCGTAACCCTCTCTACTATTTTGCACATGCCATGTGGGTGAAATGATGTTACCATGCCAAGTTTCAACCTTTTCAGAGTTCATTTTGTAGTCATTTTCAATTTCACGGTCATTTAGCTCTCTAAACAAATAGGTAAATGACTGAAAAATAGCAAATGATGTCAGAACGTGTTGAAAATAGATGACCTCGCTTTGAATGGTGCATACAGAACGCTAAAAAAGTCTGTAGTTCAAATAAGTTTAAAAAAATGAAGTACCCCTGTAACCGATGAGTTCTCCTCCGAAACCCTGATACTCCGAAAGGGATTGTCCAGTTTGTACACGAAGTGCGTCTAGTTTTTTTCGTAACCCTCTCTACTATTTTGCACATGCTATGTGGGTGAATGATGATACCATGCCAAGTTTCAACATTTTCAGAGTTCATTTTGTAGTGATTTTCAATTTCACGGTCATTTAGCTCTCTAAACAAATCGGTAAATGACTGATATATAGCAAATGATGTCAGAAAGTGTTGAAAATTGATGAAGTCTCTCTGAATGGTGCATAGGAATGTAAAAAAATGTATGGAGTTCAAATAAGTTTAAAAAAATGAAGTGCCCGTGTATCAGATGAGTTCTAGTTCGAAACCCTGATACTCCGAAAAAGATTGTCCAGTTTGTACACGAAGTTTGTCCAGTTTTTGCTGTAACCCTCTACTCTTTTGCACATTCCATGTGGGTGAAATGATGATACCAGGCCAAGTTTCATCCTTTTCAGAGTTCATTGTGTAGTGATTTTCAATTTCACGGTCATTTAGCTCTCTAAACAAATCGGCAAATGACTGAAAATAGCAAATGATGTTAGAAAGTGTTGAAATTTTATGACGTCGCTTTGAATGGTGAATAGGAACGCAAAAAAGTCTAGTGTTCAAATAAGTTTAAAAAAATGAAGTGCCCGTGTAACAGATGAGTTCTCGTCCGAAACCCTGATACTCCGAAAGAGATTGCCTAGTTTGTATGCGAAGTGCGTCCAGTTTTTTCCGTAACCCTCTCTACTCTTTTTCACATGCCACGTGGGTGAAATCATGATACCATGCCAAGTTTCAACCTTTTCAGAGTTCATTTTCTAGTGATTTTCAATTTCACGGACATTTAGCTCTCTAAACAAATAGGTAAATGACTGAAAATAGCATATGATGTCAGAACATGTTGAAAATTGATGACCTCGCTTTGAATGGTGCATACGGAACACAAAAAACTCTGGAGTTCAAATCAGTTTAAAAAAATGAAGTGCCCGTGTAACAGATGAGTTCTCGTCCGAAACCCTGGTACTCCGAAAGAGATTGCCCAGTTTGTACATGAAGTGCGTCTAGTTTTTGCTGTAACCCTCTCTACTCTTTTTCACATGCCATGTGGGTGAAATGATGATACCATGCCAAGTTTCAACCTTTTCAGAGTTCATTTTGTAGTGATTTTCAATTTCACGGTCATTTAGCTCTCTAAACAAATAGGTAAATGACTGAAAAATAGCAAATGATGTCAGAACGTGTTGAAAATTGATGACCTCGCTTTGAATGGTGCATACGGAACGCTAAAAAAGTCCGGAGTTCAAATAAGTTTAAAAAATTTAAATGCCCCTGTAACCGATGAGTTCTCGTCCGAAACCCTGATACTCCGAAAGGGATTGTCCAGTTTGTACATGAAGTGCGTCTAGTTTTTTTCGTAACCCTCTCTACTATTTTGCACATGCCATGTGGGTGAAATGATGTTACCATGCCAAGTTTCAACCTTTTCAGAGTTCATTTTGTAGTGATTTTCAATTTCACGGTCATTTAGCTCTCTAAACAAATAGGTAAATGACTGAAAAATAGCAAATGATGTCAGAACGTGTTGAAAATAGATGACCTCGCTTTGAATGGTGCATACAGAACGCTAAAAAAGTCTGTAGTTCAAATAAGTTTAAAAAAATGAAGTACCCCTGTAACCGATGAGTTCTCCTCCGAAACCCTGATACTCCGAAAGAGATTTTCCAGTTTGTACACGAAGTGCGTCCAGTTTTTTCCGTAACCCTCTCTACTATTTTGCACATTCTATGTGGGTGAATGACGATACCATGCCAAGTTTCAACATTTTCAGAGTTCATTTTGTAATGATTTTCAATTTCACGGTCATTTAGCTCTCTAAACAAATCGGTAAATGACTAAAAAATAGCAAATGATGTCAGAAAGTGTTGAAAATTGATGAAGTCTCTTTGAATGGTGCATAGGAACGCAAAAAAGTGTCTGGAGTTCAAATAAGTTTAAAAAATGAAGTGCCCATGTATCAGATGAGTTCTTGTTCGAAACCCTGATACTCCGAAAAAGATTGTCTAGTTTGTACACGAAGTGTGTCCAGTTTTTGCCCTAACCCTCTACTCTTTTGCACATTCCATGTGGGTGAAATGATGCTACCAGGCCAAGTTTCATCATTTTCAGAGTTCATTGTGTAGTGATTTTCAATTTCACAGTCATTTAGCTCTCTAAACAAATCGGCAAACGACTGAAAATAGCAAATGATGTTAGAAAGTTTTGAAATTTTATGACGTCGCTTTGAATGGTGAATAGGAACGCAAAAAAAGTCTGGTGTTCAAATCAGTTTAAAAATATGAAGTGCCCGTGTAATAGATGAGTTCTCGTCCGAAACCCTGATACTCCGAAAGAGATTGCCCAGTTTGTACGTGAAGTGCGTCCAGTTTTTGCCGTAACCCTCTCTACTCTTTTTCACATGCCACGTGGGTGAAATAATGATACCATGCCAAGTTTCAACCTTTTTAGAGTTCATTTTGTAGTGATTTTCAATTTCATGGTCATTTAGCTCTCTAAACAAATAGGTAAATGACTGAAAAATAGCAAATCATGTCAGAACATG
>NC_041384.1:294058277-294059854 GCF_002162155.2 Triticum dicoccoides
ACCATGCCAAGTTTCAACCTTTTCAGAGTTCATTTAGTAGTGATTTTCAATTTCACGGACATTTATCTCTCTAAACAAATAGGTAAATGACTGAAAAATAGCAAATGATGTCAGAACATGTTGAAAATTGATGACCTCGCTTTGAATTGTGCATACGGAACGCAAAAAAAGTCTGGAGTTCTAATAAGTTTTAAAAAATGAAGTGCCCGCGTAACCGACGAGTTCTCGTCCGAAACCCTCATACTCTGAAAGAGATTGTCCAGTTTGTACACGAAGTGCGTCCGGTTTTTTTCGTAACCCTCTCTACTATTTTGCACATGCCATGTGGGGTGAAATGATGTTACCATGCCAAGTTTCAACATGTTCAGAGTTCATTTTGTAGTGATTTTCAATTTCACGGTCATTTAGCTCTCTAAACAAATAGGTAAATGACTGAAAAATAGCAAATGATGTCAGAACATGTTGAAAATAGATGACCTCACTTTGAATGGTGCATACGGAAAGCTAAAAAAGTCTGGAGTTCAAATAAGTTTAAAAAAATGAAGTGCCCCTGTAACCGATGAGTTCTCGTCCGAAACCCTGATACTCCGAAAGGGATTGTCCAGTTTGTACACGAAGTGTGTCTAGTTTTTTTCGTAACCCTCTCTACTATTGTGCACATGCTATGTGGGTGAATGACGATACCACGCCAAGTTTCAACATTTTTAGAGTTCATTTTGTAGTGATTTTCAATTTCACGGTCATTTAGCTCTCTAAACAAATCGGTAAATGATTGAAAAATAGCAAATGATGTCATAAAGTGTTGAAAATTAATGAAGTCTCTTTGAATGGTGCATAGGAACGTAAAAAAATGTCTGGAGTTCAAATAAGTTTAAAAAAATGAAGTGCCCGTGTAACAGATGAGTTCTCGTCCTAAACCCTGATACTCCGAAAGAGATTGCCCAGTTTGTACACGAAGTGCGTCCAGTTTTTGCCGTAACCCTCTCTACTCTTTTTCACATGCCATGTGGGTGAAATGATGATACCATGCCAAGTTTCAACCTTTTCAGAGTTCATTTAGTAGTGATTTTCAATTTCACGGACATTTATCTCTCTAAACAAATAGGTAAATGACTGAAAAATAGCAAATGATGTCAGAACATGTTGAAAATTGATGACCTCGCTTTGAATTGTGCATACGGAACGCAAAAAAAGTCTGGAGTTCTAATAAGTTTTAAAAAATGAAGTGCCCGCGTAACCGACGAGTTCTCGTCCGAAACCCTCATACTCTGAAAGAGATTGTCCAGTTTGTACACGAAGTGCGTCCGGTTTTTTTCGTAACCCTCTCTACTATTTTGCACATGCCATGTGGGGTGAAATGATGTTACCATGCCAAGTTTCAACATGTTCAGAGTTCATTTTGTAGTGATTTTCAATTTCACGGTCATTTAGCTCTCTAAACAAATAGGTAAATGACTGAAAAATAGCAAATGATGTCAGAACATGTTGAAAATAGATGACCTCACTTTGAATGGTGCATACGGAAAGCTAAAAAAGTCTGGAGTTCAAATAAGTTTAAAAAAATGAAGTGCCCCTGT